>NC_081561.1:49152485-49250541 GCF_022355385.1 Mustela nigripes | reverse complement strand
GGGAACAGAGTAGAGAGCCCAGATATGGACCCTCAACTCTATGGTCAAATAATCTTCGACAAAACAGGGAAAAATATACAGTGGAAAAAAGACAGTCTCTTCAATAAATGGTGCTGGGAAAACTGGACAGCTATCTGTAGAAGAATGAAACTCGACCATTCTCTTACACTGTACACAAAGATAAACTCAAAATGGATAAAAGACCTCAATGTGAGACAGGAATCCATCAGAATCCTAGAAGAGAACATAGGCATAACCTCTATGAGACTCAAATAGTTCTAGTGAAAAAAAAAATGAGTAGATTGACTAAAGTAAGACCAATTTGCTGCAGATCAGAAATATTAAAAGAAAAAAAAACCATTTTTTTTTAGTAATAAACATCTAGAAAAAGCTATTGTAAAGTATTTCATTTGCAAGAGTTATGCAATTTATAAAACACGTAGGAATGAGTAATAACAATGACAAAAGCTCTTCCTGAAGAGCATGGTAAATCACTGGGAAGCCCCAGGTCATTGGATGGGAAAACTTAATAGCAAAAATTAAACAATTTCATGTTACATATATATATTTAATAAATAAAATATCCATCCAAAATAGTATTTTATAAAGAGTGAAAAGCATTAACTTATAATTCTTGGAAAAATCAATAAAACCAATGAATTATGTGACCCTAAGATCATGACTTGACCTGAAATCAGGAGTCAGACACTCAACTGAGTGAGCTACCCAGGATCCCCTGTATTGCCCTATAAATAGATAAACATACCATTGGAATAGAATAGAGAATATGGAATGGTATTCTATACATGTTTTTTGGATACTAGAATTAGTGTCTATTGGAAACAGAACATTATTTGGGAAACGGGGATTCACATCAGGAAAATGTCACTTTTTAAAGAATGAAACATTCTCTGAGGTAAAAATAAACCATCTCTATTGAATGGAGAGAGTTAGTTAATGTGTTGTTGTGGAGACTTAAGAAACATTATTCCTAGTAAAGTTGGACTCCCTATAGGGTCAGTACAAAAAAAAAAAAAAAAAGAAAGAAAGAAATTTGCAATAGGTATCCTTGTATCCTTTCTTACTGAATAAAGAATTACTTGGATTTATGCAGAGTGGAGATAAAATGATCCAATCTTCTATTTGCTTTATTTCTAAGACTGTGAGAGAACAGGACCAATCCTAAGAAATATTATAACATACACAGTGTGCATATGTATGTGAGCAGGACAGAGTAGCAGCATTGAGCTAGATGTTGGTGTTACAGATTTGAATTCTTTTTAAATCAACTTTATAGAGGTAGAATTTTTATACAATAAAATGCATTCACTTTAAGTATAGAATATGATGAATCTTTTATTTATTGACTGTATTATGTTAGTCACTGTACATAATATTATTAGAAAATGCTGAATCTTGAGGAATATATGTGTCCTTGTAATTATTAATCTTCTCTTTTTCTTTTCTAAAGTTTCATACCAGATAACATATGGGAGGTTAAAAGTTTAGTACTGAGTTCACACTAGGTATCCCAACATACATTAGTGTATTCATTTCTTATTGTATTTGATAGATTAGCATACTAGTTTAACAACCAGTCTCTTGAGTTTGGAGAGTTTGAATCAGTGCTCTGGTCCTTAATCGCTTTAAAGGAATTCTGTTACAGTGTCTCAAAAAGCACTGAGGAGGTCTCATTCATTCATTCACTGAATAATTTATTCAACACATATTTATCAACACCTGTAGGTAGCAGGCAACATTAAAGTGTTTGAGACAGAAAGAAACAGAAAAAAAGTCTTTCATGAGCTTATGTCATAATGCAGGTAAACAGACAATAAACATAATAAAATTGTTAGATTTTAGAAGGTGGTAAATGCTTTTGGCAAAGTGAAGCAGAATAAAAAGGATTTGGATATAGTGGTAGATGGGAGAACTGGATGTTATTTATTTATTTCTTTAAAGATTTTATTTATTTATTTGACAGAGAGAAATCACAAGTAGATGGAGAGGCAGGCAGAGAGAGAGAGGGAAGCAGGCTCCCTGCTAAGCAGAGAGCCCGATGCGGGACTCAATCCCAGGACTCTGAGATCATGACCTGAGCCGAAGGCAGCGGCTTAACCCACTGAGCCACCCAGGCACCCCGGGAGAACTGGATTTTAAATAGGATGGTTAAGGTTGTCTGAACTGAGAAGTAACATTTGAGAAAAATCCTATAGATGAGGGAGGAAGCTGTGAGAACATCTGGGAAAAGGCTGTTACAAGCAAAAGTTGACAGAGACACAGGAATGAACAAGAAACCACAACTCCCAAACCCATACTGACTTTAGAACAGAATATTGTAAAAGTGGCATGCAGCACAAAACTGGGTTCTGATTGTTTGAACACCAACTAGTTCAGACTTATATATTCCAAGATAAAATAATAAACTTAGTTCACAGAACTTATGTGTTCCAAAGTCCACTAGCTTGTTGGGCAATTCTCCTAGTTTATAAATTCTCACCAATCTCTAACTTTTGCCTTAAAACTAATCTGTGACTAACTACAGTCTCCAAATCCCTGACTTTCCCACTTTGAGACATTTCTGAGAGTTTGCCAAGGCAGTGCCTTTGCAAATTCAACAAGTTTAATAAAGTCAGCTTCCTGAGATCAACAGATTCCACCAATGGTCTTTTTTTGTGGAGGCATCATAAAGCTTGAGGCAGAAAATCACCTGGAATTTTTTGTCTTCAGTAAAGTTTTTAAAAGTTTTCCCTCCCTTCATTTGAGAGAGAGAGAAGAAGAGAGAGAGTGCATGAGCACGGGGGAGGATCAGAGGGAGAGGTAGAAGCAGACTCACCACTGAGCTGGGAGCTGGGGATCCATTCCAGGACCCCAGGATAATAACCTAAGCTAAAGGCATATGCTATATGAACTGAACCATTCAGGGGCCCCTCACCTGGAATTTTTTTTTTTATAAATTAATTTATTTATTTTCAGAAAAAACAGTATTCATTATTTTTTCACCACACCCAGTGCTCCATGCAATCCGTGCCCTCCATAATACCCACCACCTGGTCCCCCAACCTCCCACCCCCCTGCCACTTCAAACCCCTCAGATTGTTTTTCGGAGTCCATAGCCTCTCATGGTTCACCTCTCCTTCAAATTTTAAAGTGACAAGTAGTTCAGGGTCGCTGAAACTTTGTGAGTGAAAAGAAGGTAGTGAGAAATGATGTGAGAGGGGCAAGGGGGTCACAGCATGGAGAGAATAAGGGCAATTTTGAGGATCTGATGTTACTCTGGGTGTCAAGTGAGACCCTGGAAGCTTTTGAGAAGAGGAGTGGTATGACCTAACTTCATTTTAAAAGGTCTCACTCTTGTTGCTGTGTTGGGCATAGAGTATAGGAGGACAGCCTTGGGAGCAAGTTGGTCAGTTAGAAAGCTATCAAAATAATCAAAGCAAGAGATTTTGTTAGCTTGGCCCCCTGGTAGCTGTTGAGATAGTGATAAAAGATTGTGTACTGGATATATTTTGCAAGTGCAGCCAATGGCATTTACTAATGGATTGGATATAGAGAAAGGGGAGAAAGAAAATTCAGGGATGATTCCAAAGTTTTTGATACAACTAGAAGGATGAAATTTCTACTTCTTAATTGGTAAAGACTGACATAATATAGGCTTTTGGGGAAATTTGAATACTTCAGTTTTGGAATGTTGCTTATGGGTTGAATTTTATCCCCTCAAAATTTGATATAGATGCATATAAGGGGAAGATCCTGAGAAGACCCAGGGAGAACATGACTAAGTAAACACCAAGAAGAGAGGCCTCAGAAGAATCCAATCTTACTATCACCTTGATCTTGGACCTCTAGCATCTAGAATTGTGATAGTTTCTGGTGTCCATTGAGACAGCCCCAGCAAAATAATACAGAAATGTTAGGTTTTGTGATTTTGTTAGTTACCCAATGAAGATTGAAATTCATGCATGAAATGGACACTGGATTGGGAGTCATTGTCATGTAGATGTCACTTCATAATATTAAATGATGTGAGGACATCAAGAAAATGACTGCAAATAAAGAGTTGAAATGGTCCAAGACACAAGGAAATCCACTTTTAGAAATGGGGAGATGAGAGAAAAAAAAGTCTCAGCGAAAGGCTGATGAAGAGGGGTGCCTGGGTGGCTAGTTGGTAAAGCAACAGCCTTTGGCTCAGGTCATGATCCCGAGTACCATGATCGAGTCCTGCATCAGGCTCCCAGTTCCATGGGGAGTCTGCTTCTCCCTCTGACCTTCTTCCCTCTCATGCTCTCTCATACTCTCAATCTCTCTCAAATAAATAAATAAAATCTTTTTTAAAAATGCTGATGAAAAATGACATGTTAGAAATTAAGAGTGTGATAGTCTGGAAATCAAGCCAAGAAACTATTTCCTAAACAAAGGAGTAGTTACTTCAGATACTCCTGATAGGTCCACTATGTTGAGGATTGAGAATTGTCCTCTGAATTCAGCAATGTGGAGCTCATTGGTGACATCATCAAGAGAAGTTTGCATTCTTTTGGGAAAGAGGTAAAAGTTGGATTGGTACAAGTTTAAGTAAGAATAGGAGATGAAGAATTGACACAATTCTTTTTCTCTGTGTGTGTATGTGTGTGTGTGTGTGCCTGGCACAAAAGAAGGCATATTGAATCTGTTTATAAGATCTTTTTTGAATAAATAAAGGATTCATTCAGGTTTCAAGTATTCAAAGTTAAAGCACAAACTTTAATGGAAGTGATCTCCTAAGGCACCTAAGTTCTCTGCTGTTCCTATCAGAAATCTGTTAAAATGCTAGCCATGAGGGACGCCTGGGTGGCTCAGTTGGTTAAGCAGCTGCCTTCGGCTCAGGTCATGATCCCAGCGTCCTGGGATCGAGTCCCACATCAGGCTCCTTGCTCCGCAGGGAGCCTGCTTCTCCCTCTGACTCTGCCTTTCACTCTGTCTGCCTGTGCTAGCTCTCGCTCGCTCTCTCTCTGACAAATAAATAAATAAAATCTTTAAAAAAAAAATGCTAGCCATGATACAGCTTTTATAGCTACACATATAGAACACCAACTCTATCGGTACTATAAGCCAAGAACATGCTTCTAAAATTTACATACTATAAAGCAGAAATAACTTCTTCAGGGAGCTATTTATATATTTATTTGACACTGCAATGAATTTTCTTAGAATATTAGACATTACATTAAGTAATTTCAGCTGAATAATTATTTTTATAAATTACTAGAGAAACACTATTGTCTTTTATTTCAAGGCATGCAGACATTATTTTAGAGGTATAGGTTTTCAAAAGAATGCAAACATCTAATGACCTATGGAACTTTCTCTAATCCAATTGATTATTTAGGGTATCAAAATACTAATCTGAATAGTGAAGTTTTGGTGAATACAATTTTTGGCTAATAAAAAGTAACTGTACTTTGGCTTATTTTGCACCTTTTTTCTTAGAGGTTACAATTAACTCGAGATGGATGCAAATTGAGGACTTATTGATATTTAAGGGAGGGATGGACTATGTGCTAGATGTTACTGATTTATCTTAAACTTAGCCTTTTATTCAACATGTTTTTAATAGGTGATTCTTTTTTTTTTTTTTTAATTTATTTATTCGACTGAGAGAGAGAGAGATCACGAGTAGGCTGGGGGGGGGGGGGTAGGGAGCATGCTCTCTGCTGAGCAGAGAACCCAATGTGGGGCTTGATCCCAGGACCCTGATCATGACCTGAGCTGAAGACAGAGGCTTAACCCACTGAGCCACCCAGGTGCCCCTAATACGTGATTCTTGTAAGCTCTGCTCTGTGCTAACCGCTGGGGATAAATAGGTGAATCAAACAGACATGGTGCCTGCTCTGTGAAATGAAAGAGACAATAACAAGTTTACATACCTTTAAAATTATAAGCTCTACCATGGGAGTGGTACTAGGAATGTGATTTCTAAGGTCATAAAATAAAAAATAACAATACAATTCCTATTAAGAAAATATTTTATGGAAGTCTATAAATACTATGACTTATAAAATATAAAAAAATACTGAGCATAGTCAAGAGAAAGCAGAGATGATAATTAATGTGAGATTTGGGTGATAAGAGGAAGTCCTCTAAGCAAAGAGTAGGTGAAGGAAAGCTGCTAGCAGAAGTCCTGATCAGAAAAGACATCAGGGACTGAGAAAAGGATGGTGTGGCTAGAGCTTAGTGAGTAAGAGCACAGGTGGTTTGAAATAAAATTACAGAGACAGAGAGAAAGATCTTCCTTGTCCCTGGAGGATTTCTTGCTGAGTACAATGAGAGGCCTCTAAGGACTTTAAGCAAAGGAAAATGGTATCACTGAAAGGGCATTCTCCTTTCTGTGTGGAGAATAAATGGGAAGAGGACAGTCAAGGAGACTATTAGAAGGCTCCAGAAACATCCTAAAGAGAGAAATGGTTTCATGGAAGAAATGATGGGAGAGTTAAGTAACGAGGTAAGCCATTTTTGGAGACAGAATTCAAATGACTTATGGACTAATTAGATAAGAGGAATAAAATTATATTGGGAATTGTAGACTCTTCCACTGAAGATTCCCATAGCTTGTGTGCACCTGCAGGTCCTTGTTCCTTCAGAATCTATCCACATAAATGAAAGCACTATTTATGATGCGGGTGCCTTGGTTCTCAGTTGTCATTTGCTCACATTCAAAACCTCTTGAAACATTAATAGAATTCTTAGACTAGAATTCTGAGAAATAACAATTTGTCCAATTAGAAAGGAGATGGATACTGAATAGACCTCTCTCTATTAAAAGAAAAAAGCAACCCTTTTGAATGTTCCTTTAAATTTTTATTTTCACTCTTACAAAATATACTAACTCAAATTTAAAATTTATTTCATGATTCATTCAGCAGAGTGTCCCAAAGTCATAGACTCCTTATAGAGTCATAATTAAAATTATTTTCTTGATTTCAAATTTGTTCCTAATTCATTAAAATATTATCAAAAGCTTAGATACATAGTGCTGTGCATTTGACTCTTGAACAATGCAGGGGATAGAAGCACTGGTCCCCAGAAAGTTAAAAATCCCACGTATATTTTTGACTCCCCAAAAGCTTAACTACTAATAACCTACTATTGATGAAGACTTACCAATAATGAATAATTAACACAAGTTTTGCATATTATATGTATTATGTACTGTATCCTTATGATAACACATTTTTCTTATTTTTTTTTGAGTCATCACTAATATCCAGAATGTTTTCCAATGTATTTACTGAAAAAACTCCATGTATCAGTGGATTGCACAGTTCAAAACTCTGTTATCTAAGTGTCAACTATATTATGATGGGAGAGAATATTCCTCAACAACCCACTTTGATTTCACTTGAGTTAATACACTACCTAGGTACACTTTAGAGAGAAAAAGTTTTACTTGGTCAACAAAACTGCATTTTGGCTTCTTTCTTCAGGCATTTTATTTTTACCTAAGACTGAAAATAAGAATTATAAATTCTCTCGTTTTTCTGAAACTCTGAAAGAAAATAAAAAGAAACATGTCTTCTAAGAAAAGAATGTAGAATAGGCAGAACAAATATAACTGTTGCTGTTCTCTTTTGTTTTCAAATTTAGCTCTTACCAGTTTCAGGGGAGATAATCTCTAGAAATCTATGAACTGAGTGAATCCTTTTTATTCAGATTTCGTTAAACTCTTTCTACATGTCTTACCTCATGGTGATTCTAGTTTATTTCTTTTTAAAAATGCATTTTACTGCAATTAGTTTTAAATTTATCCTTAATTCTAATTCTCTATTCAACTTGAGCCACAATATATATATATCAGTTGAAGATGCAAGCGATTTAAAAATGTGGAGAAATAGGTGTTTACTCTAGAAAACTTGGTGCATATTTCAAATACCAGAAATAATTTGGGAAGAATTCAGGAAAAGAGGGGAAAAAAACCCTAATTCTGACTTTGGAAATAATTATTCAATGTTTCATAAAGATAGAAACCATCAGGCTAAAACGGCATTTTCATTTTTCCTCAATTTTAACTTGGCTGGAAAATTTAAAAAAATAATAATATTTTAAAAAGAAAGAACAGTGTAGGAGGGTTCCCCTTTCTCCGCATCCTCGCCAGCATCTGTCATTTCCTGACTTGTTGATTTTAGCCATTCTGATTGGTGTGAGGTGATATCTCATTGTGGTTTTGATTTGTATTTCCCTGATGCCGAGTGATATGGAGCACTTTTTCATGTGTCTGTTCGCCATCTGGATGTCTTCTTTGCAGAAATGTCTGTTCATGTCTTCTGCCCATTTCTTGATTGGATTATTTGTTCTTTGGGTGTTGAGTTTGCAGACCTGTACCCCTGGGGATAAAAATATATGTTTATAAAAAATAAAAAATTAATAAAAAAAAAAAAAGACAAAACAAAAAGAAAGAACAGAAGATCTGAAATATCTTAACCCTTCTTTTGACAGGTTTTTGAAAAGCAGCTAAAGCTTTTTAGCTGACGCTGTGAAGGCGGGGCAAGGGTAATTGAAGCCTGAAGTAGAAGAAAGTCAATCAAGGTTTTTTTATGTCAAACTCCTCTAAAGCTCTAAAACTACAGTGTCATACCTCATCACTACTCTATAGGGTCTCGGCCAAAACAAAGTTGAGCTGTAGTGGCTGTGATTTCTAATAAGTCTACCAATATGGGGGGCACCTGGGTGGCTCAGTGGGTTAGGGCCTCTGCCTTTGGCTCAGGTCATGACCTCAGGGTCCTGGGATCAAGACCATATTGGGCTCTCTGCTCAGCAGGGAGCCTGCTTCCTCCTTCCCTCTCTGCCTGCCTCTCTGCCTACTTGTGATCTCTGTCTGTTAAATACATAAATAAAATCTTAAAAAAAAAAAAAAGACTACCAATATGGTTGTAGGTGTCACTGAGTTGGCAATGAGTTTGGAAGATCAGTTTCACAATAAGATAGCCAGACACAGGTCAGGGTAGGACACAGAAAGAGGTTTGGATATTGCAAGCATATTGTGTATGTTGGGTCCATGATTAAAGGAGAGAGACTGATACAAAGCAAAGGTCAAGCAAAGCTTTATTTCTCACCAAGTATCGAGAATCAAACTGACTGGTCGGGGCCGCCTCTTACAGAGGGCAACCCCTCCCTGCTTTACAGACTAACTTTTAAAGGACAAAGGCCATGTGGTTGGGCCTGGCCACACATAGGTGGCCAATGAGATTGTAACACACAGAGAAAGCTGCACAGTCATGCTGGGTCACACACGGGTGGCCAGTTGAATTACAACTTACCCAATAGTAAATATTTGAACTAGCCTATCACCTTGGTCAGAATTGGTGCCCAAAAGGCAGGGCCCACACTCCTTGATAGCTAGGCAGAGAGTATATGCGCTTTACTGATGGGATGTCTCCACCTGGCCTGACTCGCCCTTGTATTTGGGCTTCGTTACCTGGGACTGGTTTCAGGACTTGCTTTTAAGTAAGTCCCCTGGGTGGGGGTGGGGGGAGGGGCAGGGTCAGTTTAAGTTTTACTGCATAAACAACAAAATCACTGTTTAACTGGATGCAATCACTCTGGCTAAATAGGCCCTTACAGTGTATGTACATAGTCCCAGGCTCTGCAGGGCTCCCAAAGCACTTAGGTAAAGATTAGGCAAGCCCAGGAGCTGATCCATCCTAACTTTGACATCTCTTCCATAGCTCTGGTTCCCCAGTGTTAGAAGTAAGATTCTTACCTTGCAGGTGACTCAGTCAGCCCTAGCAGCATCCCCTTGGTCTTGTTAGAAATATAAACCCTACCAGAGCCAGAAACTCTGAGGCTCCAGGGCCCAGGAATCTGTTTTAAGAAACCCTCATTGTGATTCTGATCAGGCTAAAATTTGAGAAACAATTACACAGAAATTGTTTTCAACATTGACAGTCTTAAAAAACAAAAACAAAACAAAAAGACTGATTCACAGATCCCACCCCCCTTCGTGATTTTGATTTAATTGTTCTTGGGTGCCTCCCGAGTCTTGAAATTTTTTTCCAAGTTTTTATTTAAATTCCAGTTAGTTAACATACAGCATTATACTGGTTTCAAGTGGAGAATTCAGTGATTCATCACTTACATACAACACCCAGTGCCCATCACAAGTGCCCTCCTTAATGCCTATCACCCATCTAGCCCATCTCCCTGCCCTCCGCCCCTCCAGCAACCCTCAATTTGTTCTTTATAGTTAGGATTCTGTTTTATGGTTTGTCCCCCTTTTGTCTCCCCCCACCCCCATGTTCATTTGTTTTGTTTCTTAAATTCTACATATGAGTGAAATCACAGAGTATTTATTTTTCTCTGACTGGCTTATTTCACTTAGCATAACGTTTTATAGCTCTATCCACATCCTTGCAAATGGCAAGATTTCATTCCTTTTGATAGCTGAGTAATATTCCATTATATATATATATGTATATATATATACATATATATATATGTGTGTGTGTTTACACACACACACACACACACACACACCCCATCTCCTCTTTATCCATTCATCAGTTGATAGACATTTGGGCTCTCTCCATAGTTTGACTATTATTGGTAATGCTGCTATAAACATTGGGGTTTATGTATCCCTTTGAGTAAGTATTTTTATATCCTTTGGGTAAATCCTACTAGTGTAATTGTGGATTTGGAGGTAATTCTATATTTTGCTTTTTTGAGGAACTTCCACCCTGTTTTCCAGAGTAGCTGCACCAGTTTGCATTCCCACCAGTGCTCTACAGGGTTCCCTTTTCTCTGCATCCTTGTCAATGGCCAAAACAAATGATCTCAAATGATGTTGTTTCCTGTGTTCTTGATTTTAGCCATTCTGACAAGTGTGAAGTAATATTTCTATAGTTTTGATTAAATATTCTGAAAAATCTCTAGTGTTCATCAAGGGTTAAGAATCACTGACTAAAGGAAGATTTGGGACCTCCAGCGACCATATCAACTCAGTGCAGGTAGCCCCCTAGATCACTGTAATCACTAAAAGAGTAATGATCCTCTATCCAAACAACACCACACAAGCCCAATTTTGGAAACAAAATTGGTGTAAAACTGCAAAATGTAACTAAGTCTTTGAAATGTTCTGCAGTTTCTTGCAAACTCAAGCAAGAAAGCTGGCGGCAAATGTCACAGGTCTCCAGGGCTAGCTCTGAATCAGTGCTTTTCACCTTATCCCTGGTACCTCTTCCATTCCAACTTAATGTGACTCAATGCTGAATCTCTTCTCAGTGTCTAAGTTCAAGTGCATTAATAGATTTTTCTCACATGGTGGCTTGTGGCTTTCTAGATTATAGGGAGTCACTTTTCAATTATATCCTATTTTGTATCTAGGAAATCTGGCACTAGATAAAATGAATCATCCTTCTAAGTTTTTACTTAAAATATTAAATTGCACCACAGTCTGTGGTATTCTGTGACACTCTTTTCCTCTTAGAAGTGACCGTCAGCTTTCACACCCTTTGTCTGTATGTATATATATTTGTCAATTGTCCATTATTCTACTTATAATATGTATTTCTTTAAGTTGATCAAAATCAGCAAGTTTTATCTATCATTTCTAATATTATTAAGTCAACTATTCATACAGATGCATTTGCTTCATTTCAAAAATGGTTGTGGAAATGTCACTGAGAGAATGATGAAGTAGCCACAGATATTTGGTGATGTGGTGGGCCATGTGTACAAATAGTGCATGGTCACTTCTTCTTAACTCTAAAGTTTCCCATGGAGATTTTGAGAATATATAGAGAATATATAGAGAGGTAAGCTGGATTACTATATATTCTCTATATATTCTCTCTATATATTCTCTATATATTCTCAAAATCTCCATGGGAAACTTCAGAGTTTGGCTCTATATTGTAGAGCCAAACTGCATCAGTGGGAGTTTGAAGCCCAGATGTGTCATTTACTAGTTATGTGACCTTAGACAAAATATTTTTTTGTTGCCTTTTGCTTTTCATTTATAAATGAGTGATGAGAATTGTATTCTCTTATAATAGTGTCATGGATTAAGCCAATTAATATATATAAACCACTTGAGACAAGGCTGATCTCAGTAAATATTATAATGTGTATAAAATATCTTGCTGTCCTCACATTCAGATTCAACAATCTAATTGTTTAAAAGTTGCAATCACTAAATACTATACCAAGGCTAAGTATAAACTCAGATTAGATTGAAATTATTTTTATATCTTTGAGAATTTTAAAAAATAGTGCAATAAAAAATAACAATTTTAACTGAGGCATCCAAACGTGTTGTTCTTGTGTTAGGCCGGTCACTGTACGATTTCCTCCACGCTCTTTGCTGATTCCCAGACTACAGCAATACATCCCCCTGTGAGGCAGCAGGGAAGGAGAGCTGATAAAAATTTACAGTTCTACCTCTGATTTTAAGCACTTATTATGGACAGAGTAATTACCATAATAGAAATTTAAATACCAATAGTAGTAGCTGAGAATCACCTGTTCAACAAGAATAGAAGTTCATGGTTGGAACTATATGGAAAGTATGAAGCTTATCCAATTATATGGAGTGCTAAAAAATGAAGCTCTAAAATATTATAATAATAATTTTACTTTTTGATTACACTGTGGTTTATAAATTATTTTCATATATTATTTTATTTCATTTCCCCCAACAGCAATATGATGGTAGAAGTGAATAGATCCTGTCCATAGAAAAGGGCAGTACCAGGGCTGGACATTGGCAACAATGTGTGGTAGTCATCTTTCTCAGTAAACACATCAATGTTATCACTATCAGCAGTTCATGAAATAGTGGCTCAGGAAATATGTAAAGATTTCAGGATCTCTGATTAGCAATAACATAAATACTTCTGTATTATGCAATATATATATTATTTCTAATTTGATATTAAATGATATACTTAAAATATTTTGATAGTACAGACCTGACTGAAAAGTCAAGAAGATGATTTCTATCATACAAAGGAAATTCTTAGCTTTTGTTTCTAATGCTTTTGAAGCATCTTGAGTGATACTTAGACATTGCAGGAGAAAAACATTAATCTTTGGGGCAAAGTGTCCATAACTTACAAACGGTAAATGAACACAAATGACTACATTTTTTCTCAAAGTATCTGAGTGAATTTTAGTTACATCCATATACACAGATAAGTATTCTAAGATATTTCTTAGATATTTAAACCTGGGAGTGATTGTTTCAGCTTTCTCCTTTAAAAGAAGAAATTTTCTAACAAGCTGTTTGGGTTTTCAGTGGATCTCATATTAGCCTGTGAATCATATAACTAGCATTTAAAGAGAGCAAAAGTAGAAGTTCCTGGGTGGCACTGTCGGCTAAGCAACCAACTCTTCATTTCGGCTCAGGTCATGATCTCAGGGTCTTAAGATTGAGCCGTATGTTAGTCCCCTTGCTTGGCAGAGAGTCCACTGGGATTCTCTCTCTCTGCCTGTGCCCCTCCCTCTGCTTGTGCTTTAAACAAATAAAAAACAAAATGTTTTTTTTAAAAAGAGAGTAAAGAAGGACAATAATTTCCCTTATGGCCATGTGGGGGAAAAATACAGAAGTTAACCATAGAAAGACTAGAAACATGTACCATATATGATGCTATTTTTGCAATTGACTGGTTAGGTCCAAAGGACCAGATCACATCCAGATGGGAAGGGAATAGAACTATCCCCAAAAGGATGTTTTTACTGGCATGCCTACTGGGTAGGGCTAATTGGGCAGGCAAGATTAAGGTAAGCAGAATTTAGACTTAGAATCAAGAAAAGAAGTGGCAAAAAATAATACTTTTGGATGAGGAAAGTGTTGTTCAGATATCAGGAATTGAAAAATCTAATGTCATTGGTAATAGTGGTGAATTTCTTCCAATTATGCAGGGAAGCTGGGCTACAAGGCAGGAATTTGTTCAGGTTAAGAGAGCCTGTCAATAACCTTGGGTACTTGTCAAGCAGCAGTGAGGGTCACCAGTAGAACAGAATTTTGACCAACAGAAACAAAGTCAAAAACATGGCAACAAGATGTCAAAATGTACCAAAAGAGTCAGGTACTTATTTCTGAGCTCATGTAAGAAAAGTCTCTGGGAAACTCTAGAATTAGCTTAAATGCATTTTATTGGGGATGAAATTTTTCAATTCAGGTATTTCCATGATAATTTGGGCATAAGGAAGAATAAGAACTTGATTTGTGTTCATGGTTTGTAAGTCTGTGCCATAGAGGCTATGGAGGGATGGGTTACTTTCCAGAAGAAACAAAGGAACAACCCATCTCAGTTCAAGTTTGCAAGTCTGCTGGGGTACACACCATATTTTAAGTTAGTTTTGTCTAGAATGTAGACCATGGGCAATACATGAGCATTTTCACCATTTATGGAATGACAAGCAACAATATAGCATATCTATTCCACTTCAACTTATCTTTAGTATTTTTGCATATTTGTTACAACAACTAAAGAATTTGTGAGGATTCAAAGCCCGGAAATAGTAGACCGCTTGTTCAAAGTTTCAAATTAGATTAAGCTAAATGTTAGCAAAAATACTGTATCTTAGAGAAAGGGGTATAAGTAATTTATTATCTGATTTTTGGATTCTTCACTAACATAAAATAGTTGATTTTCAATTAGTCCTTTGGGCATTGTCTTGCCATTGAAATAGTTAATTAGTATAATTTATGTTAATTTCAGCTGGCAATGTGTCCAACGGTAAAACAATAAATCTTCTAAATAAACCTTAGTTTATTTTACATAGACTTAGCTTAGGAAAAGGAAGTCAGGACAATTGTTAGTTGGATCAGGCGGGAAGATGAGTGGATAAACTTTTGGCCTGTTGTGGTCCAGAATTCTTCTAGGGAATCCTCACCTACCCTGGGGTATCCCTGCATAATTGAGCCCCCTCTAGGCCTCATAGGGTATTCTCCAGAACATCTGGGGCAAATAAAATATCTAAAGCATAGCACAAATTTGTGAGAGAAACTTAATCACAATCTCATTGGTCTTCTAGTCTTCATTTCCTAATCCTCCAGATGCTAAAGATAACTGGTATGTGCTAATAGCACTCTTGTGTGGCTATGTTCTTTCTCTCTCTCTCTCTCTGTCTGAGCCCATTTCACCCCTCCCTTCTTCCTTCTCTTTCTTTCCTTCCTTATTAAGAGGGAGGTTGACAACCAGTACACCACCACTTGGCACTGCATCCTGGGAAGGCATTTTGGTATTAATGTGACACATGAAACCAAACATTGTGTCTACTTCTTCCTGGGCCAAGTGGCCAGTCTCCTGTTGAGATTTGGTTAAAAGCATGGACTGTGCCATATACCTTGTGATCCATCAAAACACAAGGATTCCAGCCTACGTTCCAAATGGTAGAGATTGAATCTCCAGCCTTAAGGGACCATCTCAATCTTTCAACTTTTATTGTGTCTTATGTACTAATTTGTTGTGGTTATGCAACAACAAAAAAAGCTTACATTTGCATTTGTTTTCTATTGCATTCCTTCTCTGCCCCCAGCACCTACTTAAAATGCCAGGAATTTCACAGAATTGTTGTGTATTCTTGGAGGAGACAATTTCTAAGTATCTCTCTATTTCTTTTCTCTTTTCCAGATTTAACAAATATTTATTGACTAATACTATACGTAAGATATGGTAGTCAGTGTTTAGACTTTTTCCCCCCAAAGCAATAGGAAATTACTTTATATTATAATCTTGTCTCTTTCCAGCCCTAACAGGCTTTGATCCATTTCTGTCCTATTTGGTCCAAATTTGGGATGACTCTCTTTTTCTGTAGAAAAGAGAATATTCTCTCTCTAGTCACTTTACAGTACATGGATATCATCATCTTCAGCATTCTTCTTTTAGCCCATTGAATACTAGCTAGAAGAGTACTTAGTTGCTATATTTTTAAGCCATTGTTTTATTTTGTATCTCTCTGAAATGAGTCCTTCCTTCCGTATATCTCTTTGGAGAGGAAAACAAATAACTTTTTTCTTCTTTTCTTACATCTTTTATTTTATTGTTCAAATTTTTCTCAGTCTAACAGAGAAATGTGAAAATATGCATTTTATTCTTTGCTGATGATTTTCATGTGTGCAAAAAAAGCTTCCTTTTGCACATATAGTAACTTCTACTAGCTGTATGCTAACCACTTGAAACATGCTAGCTGCTCTAAATGCTTTTTATTATAAATATCTAAAAATTTCAGGAAATCAGATAAGTCCCAACCAGAGCTCTTAGTATCTATTTTTTTAAGTCTGTCTGCTTTGTCCTATTGTGAACATGAGGAAATTCATTAGTTTCCTAGCACATTTTTATTTAGTGATTTCACCACATGACACTTGTCTTCAAATCCTCCCACATTCCCTTTCAGCATCTGGCTCCAAAGGAGTTTTTATCCATTGGTCATGTAGAAAAGTTCAGTATTTAAGGCAAATTATATTTGTAATTTAGGAAAGTCTTCTGAAATGTATTTCTCTTTGAGACTTTTTAATTTTAGAGTCACAGAGCAGCGCTTCTGCTCAGTCTACCATATGGAAATAGGACATTGTGTTAACCTCCCAAGTGTGTTCTGCCAGTGTTCTTGCCTGCCATGCTTAGCATCAAATGACTGGACAATGTGTCAGATAATGAGGTCCTGGAGCTGTCAGTCTGTTTGCTGGCATCTCAGGTAGGCTCATTGGCCCTTGGATTCACTGTGCTGCTCTTGAGGGGAGAAGGAATGACAACAAACAGCAGCTGTAGGCATAGCTAGGGTGGAATCATCCAAAAGGAGAAAATGGAAGTGATGTTATATATAAACACTGATGCTCAATTTAATGAGCTGCTGTTGAGTAACAGTCATGGAAAATAGGTTGTCAGTGGGCAAATAGAGATGGGTAGAAGAAATTTGAGTGAAACTTATAAGCTCTTTATGGGGTAATATTTTAAATCCTGGAGAGCTGTAACTTTGCAAAGAACCAATGCAAGTTGTGTCCAAAGCGAAACAGAGGACCCTGAGACAAAGAATATGGAAAGGACATCTAGACTTCAACTTGAAAAAAAAAAAAAATCAAACCTTTCCAGAACCTATAAGGGTGTGTGTGTGTGTGTGTGTGTGTGAAGTTTAGTCGAATGTTCCTGGAGATAGTTTGGACAGTGAGTGTATCCAAGGTTAAAGCCATTCATCAAAGACAAATGCATAGTCATTTTATTTGACAAGTGCTTAAAATTACTCCCTGGCTTTTTAGTTACATTTGTACTTGTAATATTCAACCCAAACTACACTTGAGGAGGTTGTTATCATGGCCCCTGGCTGAATACTGCAGGTCAGTCCATGAAAAATGTCAGTAGTCAGACAAGGAAGAGAGTCAGACAAAAAGCAACACCTAATATTCTAGACTTGGCAGAGGCAGGAGGACAGGTGGCAGAAATCTTTCATGCTGAAAAGCAGTCTGAAAGGTGACATTGAACACGGGTAATAGAGAAAGGTTTAACAGTCCAATTCCCCAATTTAGAAATGCCACTGAGAACCCAATGTTCCATAGAACAAGGATCAAAATTCTCAGTTAAAGGTGGTTTTGTATGTAAGGGGAAAAAAAAAAAGGGTCATTGCTATAAATATCAGGTGGCTTATTGCACATCATGCCAGGGGGATGATAATGAGAGCAGTATCGTATTCTCTAAGGGTGAAAATGAACCTGGGGTATATAACTCTACCAGAATCCTGGAAGTCTGGATGTTAAAACATAAATGTGGTGTCTTTAGCATTTTACAAGTGTGATTACCTTTAAAATTCAGACAAACTGTGTAGTACTAATAACAGAGATGTATAATACAGGGAGAAAAATGTTCAGATTTTAGGACACTGTTGGTGACCTTCTTCTGGGCTTCCTGCAGGTGATTTTGTTATTTAAGGACTTTGAAGAGATAGCTTAGAAAATGTAAAAAGAGAGAAAGCAAAAGAATGGACAACAGTAATCTGAAGCAGGAAGGAGGAAAGGAATTGCAGAAAATTTGAGGTACAGAGTCAAACTGATGAAGTTCTTGAACCTAGGTGGGGTTTGGTGGGGTGAGGTTCAGAGCTGACGACTAAAGAAAGAATTCTTAAGACATCTTTGGTGCAAAATGGTGGTTTATTAAAGCACGGGAACAGGACCCGTGGGCAGGAAGAACTGCTGTGCCGGGCCTGTGAGGAGTGGCTGGTTATATACACAGGAGTTGGGTAGGTGAGGACAAAGGGTTGTTCAGAAGGGCTATTGGGGTAAAGAAGACTGTCAGAATATTGAAGGCCTGGTTACTATCAAGCCAAGGCCACTTTCCCTCTAATGAGGCACTAACATAAAGACAATTGGGAGTCTCCTGGTGGAATGTTACATTCCTGCTATCAAACGTCCTTGTTAGTGAGATTTAGGTTTTAAAAGAAATTTAACTTTATTTACTTTTCCTTCTACCTCCATCTCCTTTGGTTTTTTATGGAGGGGAGGGTGACGTTAGGGCTTGAGGAACTGAGTTATGTATCTTTGGAAATTGGGCTATTGATAAGGTAAGTTCTTTGTTGTAAATCTCAAGGACATTTGTAAACCAAGAGAGACTCCTGCCTTGCAGGACTGTGATCTCTGCAAGATAACCATGTGTTCTTCTTTTAGGGCAGTCAGGGATGCCTGTGGAATGTCAAACATATTACCAAGGGGAGTGGGTGGAGAGGGGGTGCAAGGCGTCCTCCCCTGCTCCGTTCTCAGCCAGTCTCCTACTCCCTCATCAAAACCGCCAAATCAAGTAGTCTTTGGTGTGGGGAAGAAGAGTAGACCTCCAGGATGAGGCTAAGAAAGGTGAGAGGGAGGAATCAGACTGTCCTAGAGCTGGAGCTATAAGGAGCCATCTAAAATACCAGACTGGTGGTCCTCAGTGCCAGAAGAGGCAGAAACAGGAGTTCTAGATTATATTCAGGTGCAGTCAGATAGTCACTGACTGGGGTAATGTTTGTTTTCCTTACGTTTGGCTCCTTTTCCTGTCTGGATTCTATTTTATTTTCCCCCTAACTTGAGATGATTTACATTTTACACCCCCTCCCCTATTGTTGTTACTCATTTTTTTCCCCCCTCTTCCATTTATAATCTCTCAGACCTTGGTCTGAGTAAAACTGTCCTAAAAGCACTTTTGAGTCTTTGGTATTCAAGCTGCTCCCAATTCTTCACGTGATCTTTTCATTTGTTATTTCTGCTCTAAGGTATTGCTTTGGGGGAAAAACAACAACAACAACAACAACTCCCTAGTGCCCTCTCTTCCCCGGGCCCCTGGACCCTTTTCAGCATTCATCTCTTCTTCCCATTTACTACAGGGTCCTCACTATGGTTCTCCCTCAGCCCAGGTTTAGAACCCAGAGACTGACAACTTTCTTCGTCAGGAGTTCTGCTCTAGTTCTACTGATGACATCCTTTGTCCTTAACCCCCCCAACCCCCTATCTGTGTTGCCATCCCCTGGTTAGGAATGGCCTTGATCCTTCCATTCACTTACTGGGGATCTAGTTTCCTAGTATCAACAAATAACAACAATAACAGTAAACAACACCTAACAATATAGATTGTGAGGTGGTTGTGGATGACACAGATAAACATCTCCACTACTATGGAACTTACCCTAAACAATAAGTAAAATAGATCTGAATATATGTCCTCTTACATAGAGATGATGGCTAATGTACAAAGCAGGGAATAAAGTATGAAATGTCCAGGAGGTTCAAATTTATGCAGTAGGCTATGTAGACCTCTCTCAGGAAGTGACTTTTTTCTTTTTTAAGATTTTATTTATTTGACAGTGAGAGATCATAAGTAGGCGAGGGTTGGGGTAGGGAGCAGGCTCCCTGCTGAGCAGAGAGCCCAATGCGAGGCTCGATCCCAGGACCCGAGCTGAAGGCAGAGGCCCAACCCACTGATCCACCAAGCACCACTCTTTTTTTTTTTTTTTTTTAAAGAAGGAGGTGACTTTTGAACAGAGGCAGGAGGAAGTAAAGAGCCCACTGGGTGGCTGTTTGGGATGCAACATTCTAGACATTCTGGACAGAGGATGAGGAAGGCCCTGAGTTAGTGGAAAGAACAGGAGGGGAGCCAGTGTAGTGCGAGATGCCATAGTGAAGGTTTCAAGTAGTAGGAGAGGATCTTAGAAAGATCATGGGGACCAGAGTGTTTAGGGCCTGCTTGGTCATAGTACACATTTTGGCTTTGGTTATGAAAAGAGTGGGAAGCCATTGGAGGATTCTGGGCAAAAAGGAGGGACATGACTGTTTTACATTTTAATTAAATTAGTCTGGTTGCTTTCTAGAGAATAGAGAGTGCCTTTGGGATGTGAATAGACTTCCTTAACATTCTGAAATTTAAAACCCGGTGCCTAACCAAAAAGATACTGAAGTATACTAGTCAGATGTGTGACCAAAGTGGTTAAACCCAGTCTATAAGATCTGTGGATTTTATAGAATAATTTTACTACTTAAAGTATGGGAAGAAGATTTAAACATGTAACCTAAACTCAGAGGTTAAAGTGGAATGGATGAGCCATGTCAGGTCTTAGATGTAATGTCACTGTGGTAACTCTTCTCAAACATTTTGGTCTCAGGACTAATTTATATTCTTAAAAATTACCAAAGCCTCAAAGAATCTTTGTTGATGTGAGTTACATCTATTGATATTTATCATAATGGAAATTAAGATCCTTTAAAAGTATTACTGTATTTATTCCTTTAAAATGACAACACACAATCTGTTGGTATGCTCGCACAAATAACGTTTTTATAAATGATACAGCTATTATTTTCTAAATAAAAACTTGAGAAGAGTGGAATTGTTTTAAACATTTCCAAGTCTCTTCAATGTCCAGCTTCCCAGTTAATTTCTTGTATCTGCTTCGTCAATAGAAATACCACAGGGTGTAGCTTCTGAAAATTATACTATATAATCATGAGAGCATGAAGTGAAAAGCATAACATCATTTCCTTATTGTTAAATTATTTTTGATCTTGTGGAGTTAATGAAAACAGATCCTGAGATCACACTTTCAGAACCACTGTGGCAGAAAAAAAGACACATTGTGTAGAGAAGGACCCCTTTACTTCCTTAATCCTATGTTAGTGTCTTTAGTTATGAGGGTAAGATGTACACTTTAAATCTATGTGAAACAGAATGACTACAGTAAAATTAAGCTTGAAAAAGTACCCTAAGCATGAGCAAGACCAAAGTACCCTACAAATTACCTTTAGTTGTATAGGTTCTTTCTTCAATGTATCAAATTTCTGGCAACAGACAGGGAGAAAAAGTGGGAGTCTAAAAGATTCTGGTAAAGCCTACCTCCCTGGGGGTAATTATTGATGAGAGATATTTTTCCTCTTTTTATATCCATAAGTTAGGGACAGAAGTTTAGCTGATGAGGTGATACTTCCTATAATTCAGGGACATACTAGGTTCCCTAAACAAATTTCAATAAGACCTCTGGATTCAAGCTTCAAGTCATATTCTAACATCTCAGCTAATGACAGCAATGTGATCTTTACTTCTACCTCTATGAATTTATGAGGTAAATTTCAACAAGTATCCTGCATTTTTAAAAATAAGTATGGTGTTATTTTTAAAAATAACATTTTATATAAGAGTTATATAAGAAAAAATTTTCTACTTAAGAGAAAAAAAGCATCAGCTGTTATTGTAAAATGATCTTTATTTTAGTATATCAACTATATCAACTCTCAGGATATGTTATGTTTGGTAGCTTTTCCTTTAGACAGAATATTTTTTATTATATTTTCTTATAATAGTTGGACTATTACTACTTTTCATTTTATAAGTTTTAAAAGAATTTAATTTTTCAGAATTCTCATAGTGACTCATTTAAATACATAGGGTAATCAGAAGAGAGTCAAGATTTGAATATCATGTTTATGGTTTTTATATCACATGTGGTTCTACCCATGCACAACTGGATTGGCATGGAAGTTACTTTCACGCTTACTTTGAATTTAATTGATTACTTTTAATTCTTTGGTTTTATATCATGTAGGACTGATAAGATAAGCAGATTGTGCATAGTTTAGTATTTAGGTAATATTTTAATAAAAATATTGAAGTTAGCATTGGCGAGAAGTGTGTCCTACAACATGACAGATCACAGAAAAGCTTATTTCTTTAAGCATGTGTCAGCAAATATAATGCACATGACATTATGTATACATATGTAGCCTCATACGTGGCTTTCTGCATTATCCTTCCAAATCCTTGTCCCTCATCCTTCAACACCTCATGCTTCCTTGTGCTTAAAGGCTGGGGTAATAATAACTGCAGTATTGTAGACCATGTTACCTTCTGAGAAGCCAAAAGGGGGTCACAGTGTGGTTAGTAAGCATTCTGGCAAGAGGAAGGGAAGCTTAGAGTAGAGATGTCTTTGTATGTCACAGCTGGGTCATAGGAAGAGGACAGAAGAAGAATAAAAGTTGAGGGCAGCTATTCAGAGGAGCTGATTCCTCTTCACAATAGTTGAGATAGAAAGATTTCATTACAAGAGCACCTGGCTGGCTTGGCTGGTAGAGCATGAGACTCTAGATCTCAGGGTTGTTAAGTTTGAGCCCCATGTTCGGTGTAGAGATTACTTAAAAATAAAGTACTAAAGGTTCTTTCGGAGCCTCGTCTCTCCCTAGATAGGGAGGGGGGCTTTGATGCCCAGCAGGAGCCGCCACCATCCGAGTTTGAAGTCCCTAGGACTTCTCTCAAACTTGTGTGCTGAGGAGACTCAGATGTTGGCCTCAGCTCCTAGACTGAACTCAGCAGATCGGCCCATGAAAACTTCTGTATTGAGACAAAGGAAAGGATCCAGCAGAAACATCTGTTATCCTGGGCTTGGCAGGAAGGAAGGGGACAGGTAGTGGAAATCTTGCAATCCGAAAAACAGACTGAAAGGTGACAAAGAAGCTGAAGATGGGTGGTGGAGAGAGGTACAACATTCCAGCCCCTCAATCAAGAAATGTTAGTAAGAACCAGCAACAGCTTAATAGACAGAAGACCAAGGATCAGAATTCCCAAATGAAGATTGTTCATAAGAAAAAAGAAAGAGGACATACTTACACCTCATCAGCAGCTGCACAGCAGGCCATGCAAAATGGGGGGAAGAACAAAAATTTTCCAAATAATCAAAACTGGAACTCTAGCTTATCAAGTCCTAGCTTACTTCTTAAGTCTCAAACTAATTAAAACTATGCTGGAGCCAAGTTTAGTGAGCCACCATCACCAAGTGTTCTTCCTCAACCACCAAGCCACTGGGTTCCAGTCTCCTTTAATCCTTCTGATAAGAAGATAATGACATTTCAACTTAAAACCTTACTTAAAGTACAGGTATAAAATAAGATAAAATACTACTGTTTAAATTTAGTTATATTTCAGGGTAGTTGTCCATTGTTTCAGGCCAAATTCACTAGGGAATTAATCTATTTGTAAAACTGCTAATGTGGAAAATATAATTAGACTTCATCTCACCTATTTTACATGTTGTGTGCACTGTGAAGTAATAGTAGTATCAGTGCAACTTAAAATTAACTAAATTATTGATAATTGTACACTGATACTGTGTTCTCAACTGCGTAACTCTTAAACCTGTCAAATTTAGATTTGGGGAATGGTAATCAATTCTTCCTGTTGTTTGTTGAGCAGAAATAACTAATTTAAGAGTTATTGTGCATGGATCAGATTTACTTGTTGAAAGCTAGTCAATCTGCTTATGAGCATCCAAGTTAAAACACATGTAAGGATTGAAAGGTAGTTGAATATTTGACAGTTTGAAGTCCTAGAAACATCCAAACCAGTAATATGCCAACAATCTGATGCACTGCCAAAAAATGTGAATTTTTCTTAGCGAATAGTTGCATTTTAGTGAACTATATGCTGGTGAATGTGGAAAGGGCACTAGAGGCTTTTCAACTTAGAATGAGACCATATACCCAGTGGCCATTTCTTTCATGCAGTAGGTCTGCTAACTAATGCACCAAAACTCGTTTTTACAGAAACAGTACTTGGTGGTTACTGAGTAGCTTTGAGAATACATTTTTATACTATAGCACTGCATAAGCTATTCTGACAGTGATCTGGTCTCAAAATCATTCCCTATAAGACTTAAAAGTGGGGAGCTGTATAATGTGAAAGTTTTAAGTACCTAGGAAAGAGCCATGTAAATATATGTAATAAACTTATAGCATATGTAAAGTTTTGTTGGCATTTATCCTACAAAAATGGAATATTTTAGTATGAATTTGCTGAATGTAAGACCATGGACTCTGTTTTTATACTATGGCCTGATTTTAAAGGTCCAAAATAATTTGTTTTTAAAGTTTGCCCTTGTGCTAAAGTGCCAGTGTATGTATAATTGATCTGGTTGTAAACTATATTTCAAAGTAAATCCTAGTGTATTAAGTTTTATATAACTGTTAAGGTTTTAAGCTGCTAAAACACTTCCTATTTTTAAGAGATGTGAAATGCAGTATGGGACTGTTTAATTTTTTCTTCCTTAAGCCCAAAGATTAACTATTAAAGGGTCCCTCCAACCTTAAAGATTCATTCTGGCTTTCAGTAACTTTTGTAATCTATAACAAATATAGATTAGTCTTTGTCAGTATATATATTTTTTGTTACTAGTCTAAGTGCAACCCAAGGGACCTTTTATGCAAAAGATGTAATTTCTTGCATAATAACCTTGATAACGTGTTTTACCTAAATATAACAGCTAACACAGTAAATTACAAATGTGTGTGGGAGAGTCAATTTAAAATTTGATTGTAAGTGCCCTATTCCAATTTGGCAACTTTTTTGACCTTTTAAAGCAGAAGGGCCAAGCTGTAGTTCTCCAATGAACTGAGATGAGGTGATATTACTCAAGTCAAATAATGCTAACCTAAATTCAAGTTTACATAGTACTTAATGTACATATGTGAATTTAGCATGAAATTAAAAAATAAAATTGCTTCTCCCCCCCAAAAAATAAAGTACTAAAAAAAAATTTATTATAGTGCTTGATGTAAATACATTTTCTATTTATCAGGAACTGGCTTTTGTCGAATGTGAATTCTCTCTACCCTATCCTCAGTCCTTAGTCCCTTAGGATATTTTCCCAGTTCCTTGAAATACTCTTTCTGTGTTTAAGAATCCATTGTGTTGTTGTTGTTGTTTACATATTTCAAATATACAATCCTTATCTGTTTTTGTTTTAAATCCAAGGGTTTAACTAAATCAACTAGACTAATTATTTTATTTATCCCCCATTTAGATTAAAAAAAAATTATGTACTTTTGATTTCTTCTAGCATGTGAGGAGCTTAGAAGTCACCACTCTCAAGTTCCAGATGACATCATCATATGTACATGAAACAAAGCCTAAAAGAATCAGAAAACAAGAACCATCGCCAAAAAATAAACGAAACACTTAGGATTAGCAAGCAATCATAGCAAGATTGAAGGATACAAAATTAATATATAAAAATCATTTGCTTTTATGTATCCCAACAAGGAACAAGTAGAATTTGAAATTAAAAATACAATACCATTCATATTAACACTCCTGAAAATGAAACTTTTAGGTATAAATCTAATGAGGTATATATAAGATCTATATGAGAAAAAAATATAAAACCCATGAAAGAAATCAACAAACTAAATGGAGAGATATATTATGTTCATGGCTAGAAAAACTTATTGTCAAGATATTGATTCTTTTTTTTTTTAAGATTTTATTTATTTATTTGACAGAGAGAAATCACAAATAGATGGAGAGGCAGGCAGAGAGGGAGAGAGAGAGAGAGAGAGGGAAGCAGGCTCCCTGCTGAGCAGAGAGCCCGATGCGGGACTCGATCCCAGGACCCTGAGATCATGACCTGAGCTGAAGGCAGCGGCTTAACCCACTGAGCCACAGGCGCCCCATATTGATTCTTTCTAACTTATGGATTCAATGTCATACCAAAGAAATTCCTAGCAAACTGTTCTCTGAATATTGACAAACTGATTCTAGAGTTTATAAGGAGACAAAACATCAACAATAAACAACACAACATTGAAAGAGAAAAACAAATTTGACGGGTGCCTGGGTGGCTTCATTTGTTAAGCATCTACCTTAGACTTATATCATGCTCCTAGGGTCCTGGGATGGAGCCTCGGGTCAGACTCCCTCCTCAGCAGGGAGTTTTCTTCTCTCTCTCTCTCTGCTCACTGCCTTCCCAAACTCGTGTCCTCTCTGGCTCACTTTGCTCTCTCATTCAAGTAAATAAATGAATACATAAATCTGAAAGAAAGAAAGAAAGAAAGAAAGAAAGAAAGAAAGAAAGAAAGAAAGAAAGAAAGAAAGAAAGAAAGAAAAAGAAAAACGAAGTTGAGGGACTGGCCCCACCCAACTTGAAGACCTACTCTAAAGCTACAGTGATCAAGACAGTGTAGTACTGGTGAAAAAATGGACAAATATATTGATAGACCAGAATAGAGAATCCAGAAATTGACCCACATAAAGATAGTCAAGTGACCTTTGACATAGGAGCAAAGCCATAAATCAGAGCAAAAATGGTCTTATCAACAAGTGGCATTGGAACAATAGGACACAGACACACACACAAATGAAAGGAAAAAAGTGAATCTAGATATAGCTTTTATACCCTTTACAAAAATTAACTCAAAATTGATTGTAGATGTCAAAATAAAAAGCAAAATTCTACAACTCCTCAAAGAGAATAGATATGAGAATAGAAATGACTCTGGGTATGGTGATGACTTTTTAGATATTCACACAAAGACATGATCCTTCAAAGAAAAATAAACAGGGCCTCATTAAAATTAAACATTTCTGCTTTGTGAAAGACACTGTCAAAAGAGAAAAGCCACAAACTGGGAGAAAATATTTGAAAAAGACACTTCTAACAAAGAACCGTTATCCAAAATATACAAAGAAATCTTAAAAGTCAGCAATAAGAAAACAAACAACCCAATTTAAAAATAGGCCAAAGACCTTAACAGCCACCTCACCAAAGAAAATTTATTGATGACAAAGAAGCACGTGAAAAGATACTCTCTCATACAGAGAAATGCAAATTAGAACAACAATGGGATATCACTGGGCACCTACTAAAATGGCTGAAATCCGGAACATGATGATGACCCAAAATGCTACTAAGGGGGTAGAGTGACAGGAATCCTCATTCCTTCCTGTTGGCAATACCAAATGGTAAATCCACCTTGAAAGATGTTTCAGCTATTCCTTACAGAAGTAAACATACCCTTGCGCTTTGGTATAGCAATCATGCTTCTTGGTATTTACCCAAAGAAGTTGAAAACTTATGTCCACACAAAAACCTGCACATAGATGCCTAGAGCAGCTTTATCATAATTGCCAAAACTTGGAAACAATCAGTGTCCTTCAAATAGGTGAGTGGATAAACTTTGGTAGACCCAGACACTGAAATGTTATTGAGTGCTAAAAAATAAATGAGCTTAGGGGCCCCTGGGTGGTGCAGTCAGTTAAGCATCCAACTCTTGATTTTGGCTCAGGTTATGATCTCAGGGTTGTGAGATTGAGCCCTATGTCAGGCTCTGTACTCAGCAGGGAGTCTGCTTGAGGACTCAGCCCCTTCCTCCTGCAGTACTCTCTCTCTCTCTCAAATAAATAAATCTTCAAGATTTATTCAAGAAGAAAAGTGAGCTTAAAAAAACTTTTAGTAAAGACATGGAAGATGCTAAAATGTGTATCTTAATTAAAAGAAGCCTGTCAGAAAAGGCTACAAACTACACAATTCCAACTACAGGACCTTCTGGAAAAGGCAACAATTATGGAGATGCAGCAAAAAGATAAGTGGCTGCAAGGTGTTGGGAAGGGAGAAGTAAACAGAGCAGTGAGGATTTTAAAGGCAGTGAAACCATTTGATGCTGTGCAGATGGCACATAGCATTGTACTTTTGTCCAGACCCATAGAATGTACATCATCAAAAGTCAACCATAAAAAAAAAAAACCTATAAACAGAAAAAAAAAAACATTAATAAAAGTGAACCATACAGTAAGCTGTGGACTTTGGATTTTAACAATGTGTCAGAATAGGTTCATCTGCTGTAACAAATGTACTAATCTGTGGGATGTGGTTACTGGGGAAAAAAATACCTGTGTGGGGAAAGGTACATATGGGAAACTTCTGCAGATTCTGCTCAGTTTTGCTGTGAGCCTAAAACTGCTCTGAGAAATAAAGGCAAAAATTTTAAAAATTACAATAATTCTGTGTGAAAGTAACCTAATGTCCTCCTCTGTTGCACAATTCCTCAGTAACACAATGCACATTGAAAACTCCACCCAAGAAAGCTGAGTTGGGAATCTATGACTGATATACAAGAGCACATAGCTTTCTAATTCTCAGGGTTATCATGTTAGGGAAGGCTTTTTTTTTTTTTTTCTAATTATACCAGTAGAATATTTGGCCTCTAGCAGAGGTTCCATGGGAGGTCTCTTGAAGTCTTGGCTAAGGAGACCAAAGGTTTAGCCCTCTTGATATAATGGGGCATTATTGGCAATGACAGGACTTGACAGAGCATCTCTAGCTCCTAGGTGTTAACCTGCACTGTTTTCCTCCTGTAAAATACTAAGGTTTATCTTTTTCAAGGT
Organism: Mustela nigripes; assembly: GCF_022355385.1. Classification (NCBI taxonomy): domain Eukaryota; kingdom Metazoa; phylum Chordata; class Mammalia; order Carnivora; family Mustelidae; genus Mustela; species Mustela nigripes. Next base: position 49,221,910 of record NC_081561.1, on the reverse strand, counting down.
TCTGTTAAGGTAGAATGCATGTGTGGGATTCCCTTGTTTTCTCAGCATGTAGAAGACCACAACGCATTTTTGTCAAGTTCCCAGAAATGGACAACTCTGGGAGTCTAGTTTAAAGAGTCAATGCAGGTCTCCAGGGCAAGTTGTCAATTCAGGGAAATTAGGACAGGCAATGCAAGAAGGCTTCATTAAAACTGTGCCTACTATCCTGTAAGTTCTTTGAGAACCATTAAGTTATTTATCTTATCCTCCAGAAGTATCTGACTGTCTGGAATAGTGTCAAGAAGATGTTATCATCCAGTAAATAGGTACTGAGTATATGAATGATTCATTAGGCAACCAGTAATTGTAGTTTTTTATATGTGTACATTTTTATCACCTTCTTCCAAAAGGGAAATAAGGCAGCTTAGCATACAACAGAGACTTTAGCATATTGGAGTTTTAGGATCCTAGAACTTGGAATATTTGCTCTCATCATAGTTTTATACTACTAGTCAGGTTGGGGAAGACGAGGTCCACAGGTAGTAAATGTAGATAAAGTGATCTTTGAGGACTGCCAATAATGGTTGAATCAAACAAAGGTGCAGAAACACAGGAATCAAAAGCAGAATAAAGAAAGTAAAATGACAGAACCTAAACATATTAGGTGATAATAAACAGTTTTATTATAGCTACTCTTTTGTGGTTCTTACAGCCCATTGGCTTTATTTCTCATTATGGAATTTACATCATCTTATATCATTATTTCAAACCTAATGGGCAAAATAAGAAGATGAGCTTAAATAGTACCAAAATGTTCTGAGACAAAAAAAAATATATATATATAGGTAGTGGCTAGACACCTATTTAAATGTTGATGCCTGGAGACTGATACTATATTGCATTTAAATGGCACATGAGAAAAAAAAACTAAAGGGATTTTAATGGCATAGTGATATTGGTTTTGAAAATTTAAAGCAAAACACCTCTTTAATTAAAATCTTTCCCCCAAGTACAAACAGCATGTGAATTTAGTAAATTATAGTTTCTAAAACTAATGAAATGTGATTATAATGCTTCCCTTGTGTAATACTTCTCACTTCGCATATTTCCTTATTATCCACTTAATATTCTTTCCATGAAGGCTTTTTTTGTTTTGTTTTGTTTTGTTTTGCTTTACTTTATTGTCCTCTTTCTTCAGCTTTGCTGAAGTATAATTTTGGTATATGAAACACTACACATAATTAATATTTACACTTTGATGAGTTTGTACATATGTATACATTTGTATGAATCAAGATAATAAATATATCCATCACCTCCAAAAGTTTCTCTTTGTCTCCCACTTTTTGTAATAAGAATACTTAACAAGAGTTATGAAATGAAAGAAAATATTTATACTGGTCTCTGCCCTTGGTTCCTGGTACAGAGCTTTAAAACCCTTCTAATGCCCTACATGGTAAGAGCACTGCATTATTCTATTTGGTCTTTGAGCTTTCCTGACATAGGACTCCTAAATCCTTTGAGACTTCTTAGATGCTAGGAACATCTGTTTTAATGAGGTGACTCTTGATGGGCTCCTGGATAGCTTAGAGGATTGGGGAAGGTTAATAGAAAGATCAAGCAAAAATTAGTAAGTTGAAACTTTCAGTCACATCCTACCCCCTGGGTGAGGGGTGAGGGGCTGTAGATTGAGTAGATAGCTGTCCTTACTTAAAAAAAAACTCCACAAATATCCCAATAATATGGGATTTAGAAACTCTGGATTGGTAGATATATCCCTGTGCTGGAGAGTGGTGAGTTCCAACTCCATAGAGACAGAAGCTCCTGTGCTAGGGACCCTTCCAGACCTTACAATATGTATTCATGATGTAGCTGTTCATCTGTATCTTATTATATAATCAGTAAACATAAGTAAGTGTTTCCCTGGGTTCTGTAAGCTGTTCTAGCAAATGATCAAACTTAAGAAGGGGGTCCTGGGGACCTCCTTGATTTATAGCTAGTTGGGCAGAAGCACAGATGACATCGTGGAATGCGATGAAACATTTGAAGAGAGAAGACAGTTTAACGAACTGAGCACTTAATCTGGGTGGCGGTGGTGCGGGGTGCATCTGCACTAACTGGTGTCAGAATTAAATGAATAATAGGACACCCAGCTGGTGTCAGAGGATTGCTTGTTGTAGAAAACCCACATGTCTTGTATCAGAAGTGTTGTGAATGTAAGTAAAGGAGAAGCATGGAGTTTTTCTTAGATCTCATTAGATCTACCCTCTTCACAAATTTCAGAGTGTGCAATATAATCTCTGGAACATTCTCATCATATGTAACTAAGTTTATACCCATTAAACAACTCCCTATATGTCTTTTCTTCTGCTTCCTGGTAACCATCATTCTATTGCTTACTTTCATATCTTTGTCTATGTTAAATGCCTCATTAAAAGGAATCATGTAGTGCTATTCTTCTGTGATGGACTTTTTTCACTTTTCATACCTTCCAGGTTCATCCATCCTATCACATATTGTAGAATTTCCTTCTCTTTTTCAGGCTGGACAATATTCCATGTTCTTTATGCATCCATCTGTTGGTGAACATTTCAGTTGGTCCCATGTCTTAGCTATTGTGAATATCAGGGAATATCAGAATTAAGATAGCTCTTTGAGATCCTGCTTTCAAATCTTTGGGCATATATCCAGAAATGGTGTTGCTGAATTATATGGTGATTTTATTTTTAATTTTGTGAGGAGCTTTTAATAGTAACTGAATTATTTTACATTCCCACTAACAGCATGCAGGTGTTTCCTTTTCTCCACACCTCCCCCAACACATTTATTTATTTATTTTAATAGACTTCCTAACAGGTATGAGATGATTTCTCATTATGTATTTGATTTGCATTTCCCTGATGATTAGCAATAATGAGCATTTTTTCATATATCATTTGGCTTTTTATATATCTTCTTTGGAGATATGTCTATATAACTCCTTTGAAAATCAGGATTTTTGTTTTCATTTTTGCTATTGACTTCTAGAAATTTCTTATATATTTTGAAAATTGACCTCTTGTTGTTAAACGGTGTGCAAATATTTTCTCCCATTGTTTTGTTTTACATCTCTTTTATAAATTTATTCTCCTTGTGACTGTTCTTATAAATTTGAAGTACACATTTTCTTGATTCATTAATATAAACCTTTCTACCTCTTGCACTGTTATTTATTTTTACTTTTTCTTTTGTTTTATTAACATACAATGTATTATTAGCCCCAGGGGTACAGGTCTGTGAATCGGTCAGGCTTACATACTTCCCAGCACTCACCATAGCACATATGCTCCCCAATGTCCATAACCCAACCACCCGCTCCCTACCCCACTCCCCCTGGCAACCCTAAATTAGTTTTGTGAAATTAAGAGTCTCTTATAGTTTGTCTCCTTCCCAATCCCATCTTGTTTCATTTTTTTTTTCCTACCCCCCAAACCCTCCACTTTGCTTCTCAAATTCCTCATATCAGGGAGATCATATGATACTTGTCTTTCTTTGACTGACTTATTTTCCTCACCATAATGTCCTCTAGTTCCATCTACATTGTTGCAAATGGCAAGATTTCATTTCTTTTGATGGCTGCATAGTATTCATTGTATATATATATACCACTTCTTCTTTATCCATTCATCTGTTGATGGACATCTAGGTTCTTTCCATTGTTTGGCTATTGTGCACATTGCTGCTATAAACATTTGGGTGCACGTGCCCCTTCAGATCACTACATTTGTATCTTTAGGGTAAATACCCAGTAGTGTGATTGCTAAGTCGTAAGGTAGCTCTATTTTCAACTTCTTGGGACCCTCCATGCTGTTTTCCAGAGTGGTTGCAGCAGCTTGCATTCCCACTAACAGTGTAGGAGGGTTCCCCTTTCTCCACATCCTCGCCAGCCTCTCTCATTTCCTGACTTGTTAACTTTAGCCATTCTTACTGGTGTGAGGTGGTATCTCACTGTGGTTTTGATTTGTATTTCCCAGATGCCGAGTGATGTGGAGCACTTTTTCATGTGTCTATTGGCCATCTGGATGTCTTCTTTGCAGAAATATATGTTCCTGTCCTATGCCCATTACTTGATTGGATAATTTGTTCTTTGGGTGTTGAGTTTGATAAGTTCATAAAGAACTGTAAAAGATCTTGAATCTATAAAAGATTTTGGATACTAGCCCTTTATCTGATATGTCATTTTCAAATATCTTCTCTCATTCTGTCAGTTGTCTTTTGGTTTTGTGGACTGATTCCTTTGCTGTGCAAAAGCTTTTGATCTTGATGAAGTCCCAATAGTCCATTTTTTTCCTTGCTTCCCTTGCCTTTGGTGATGTTTTCAGGAAGATGTTGCTGCGGCTGAGGTTGAAGAGGTTGCTGCCTATGTTCTCCTCAACAATTTTGATGGATTCCTGTCTCACATTGAGGTCTTTCATCCATTTTGAGTCTATTTTTGTGTGTGGTGTAAGGAAATGGTCCAGTTTCATTTTTCTCCATGTGGCTGTCCAATTTTCCCAACACCTTTTATTGAAGAGACTGTCTTTTTTCCATTGGTCATTCTTTCCTGCTATGTCAAAGATTAGTTGACCATAATGTTGAGGGTCTATTTATGGGCTCTATATTCTGTCTCATTGGTCTATGTGTCTGTTTTTGTGCCAGTAGCATACTGTCTTGATGATGAGAGCTTTGTAATAGAGCTTGAAGTCTGAATTGTGATGCTACCAACTTTGGTTTTCTTTTTCAACACTCCTCTGGCTATTTGAGGTCTTTCCTGGTTCCATATAAATTTTAGGATTATGTGTTCCATTTCTTTGAAAAAAAATGATGGTGTTTTGATAAGGGTTGCATTAAATGTGTAGATTGCTTTAGGCAGAATAGACATTTTCATAATATTTGTTCTTCCAAACCATGAGCATGAAACATTTTTTTTCCATTTCTTTGTGTCTTCCTCAATGTCTTTCATGAGTACTTTATAGTTTTCTGAGTACAGATTCTTTGCCTCTTTGGTTAGGTTTATTGCTAGGTATCTTATGGTTTGGGAGACAATTGTAAATGGGATTGACTCCCTAATTTCTCTTTCTTCTGTCTTATTGTTGGTGTATAGAAATGCAACTGATATCTGTGCATTGATTTTATATCCTGACACTACTGAATTCCTGTACAAGTTCTAGCAGATTTGGAGTGGAGTTTTGGGTTTTCCACATAACGTATCATATCATCTATAGAGAGTGATAGTTTAATTTCTTCTTTGTAGATTTGGATGCCTTTCATTTCTTTTTGTTATTCTTTAATTTCTTTTTGTCATTTCTGATTGCTGAGGGTAGTACTTCTAGTACTGCATTGGATAGCAGTGGTGATAGCAGACATCCCTGCCATGTTCCTAACCTTAGAAGAAAAGCTCTCAGTTTTTCTCCATTGAGAATGATACTCATGGTGGGTTTTTCATAGATGGCTTTGATGATATTGAGGAATGTACCCTTTATCCCTACACTTTGAGGAGTTTTTATTAAGAAAGGATGCTGTACTTTGTCAAATTCTTTTTCAGCATCTATTGAGAGTATCATATGGTTCTTGTTCTTCCTTTTATTAATGTATCGCATCAATTGACTTGTGGATATTGAACTAACCTTGCAGCTGTGGGATAAATCCCGCTTGGTTGTGGTGAATAATGCTTTTAATGTACTGTTGGGTCCTAGTATTTGGGTGACAATTTTTGCATCCATGTTCATCAAGGATAATGGTCTGTTATTCTCTTTTTTGATGGAGTATTTGTCTGGTTTTGGGATCAAGATAATGTTGGCCCCATAAAATGAGTTTGGAAGTTTTCCTTCCATTTCTATTTTTTTTGAAAAGTTTCAGGAGAATAGGTATTAATTCTTCTTTAAATGTTTGGTAGAATTCCCCTGGGAAACCATCTGGACCTGGGCTCTTGTTTGTTGGGAGATTTTTGATGACTGCTTCAATCTCCTTACTGGTTATGGGTCTGTTCAGCTTTTCTATTTCTTCCTGGTTCAGTTTCATTAGGAATGCATCCATTTCTTCCAGATTGTCAAATTTGCTGGCATATAGTTGCTCATAGTATATTCATATAATTGTTTGTATGTCTTTGGTGTTGGTTGTGATCTCTCCTCTTTCATTCATGATTTTATTTATTTAGGTCCTTTCTCTTTTCTTTTTGATAAGTCTGGCCAGGGGTTTATCAGTCTTATTAATTCTTTCAAAGCATCAGCTCCTAGTTTCATTGATTTGTTCTACTGTTCTTTTGGTTTCTATTTCATTGAGTTCTACTCTGATCTTTATTATTTCTTTTCTCCTGCTGGGTTTAGGCTTTCTTTGCTGTTCTTTCTCCAGCTCCATTAGGTGTAAGGTTAGGTTGTGTATTTGAGACCTTTCTTGTTTCTTGAGAAAGGCTTGTATAACTATATATTTTCCTCTCAGGACTGCCTTTGCTGTGTCCCAAAGATTTGGAACAATTGTGTCTTCATTATCATTTATTTCCATGAATTTTTTCAATTCTTCTTTAATTTTCTGGTTGTCCCATTCTTTAGTAGGATGCTCTTTAGCCTCCATGTATTTGGTTTTACCAACTTTCCTCTCATGATTGAGTTCTAGCTTCAGAGCATTGTGGTCTGAAAATATGCAGGGAATGATCCCAATCTTTTGGTACTGGTTGAGGCCCGATTGGTGACCCAGGATGTGATCTATTCTGGAGAATGTTCCATGTGCACTAGAAAAGAATGTGTATTCTGTTGCTTTGAGATGGAATGTTCTGAATATATCTCTGATGTCCCCCTGGTACAGTGTGTTATTTAAGGGCTTTATTTCCTTGTTGATCTTTTGCTTGGATGATCTGTCCATTTCAGTGAGGGGGGTGTTAAAGTCCTCTATTATTGTATTATTGTTGTGTTTCTTTGATTTTGTTATTAATTGGTTTATGTAGTTGGCTGCTTCCATGTTAGGGGCATAGGTATTTAAAACTTTTAGGACAGACCCTTTGAATATGATATAGTGTGTCTTTCCTCATCTTTTATTATAGTCTTTGGCTCAAAATCTAATTTATCTAATATAAGGATTGCCACCCTAGCTTTCTTTTGATGTCCATTAGCATGGTAAATTGTTTTCCATGCCCTTACTTTAAATCTGGAGGTGTCTTTGGGTCTAATGAATTTCTTTTAGACAGCATGTTAATGGGTTTTATTTTTTTATCCATTCTGATACTCTGTGTATGTTGATTGGGGCATTTAGCCTATTTACATTCCAGATAACTATTGAAAGAGATGAATTTAGTGTCATTGTATTGCCTGGAAGGTGACTGTTACTGTATATTGTTCATGTTCCTTTCTGATATGTTATTTTTAGGCTCTCTTTTTGCTTAGAGGACCCCTTTCAATATTTTCTGTGGGGCTGGTTTGATGTTTACAAATTCTTTTTTTTTTTTTTTTTTTTTTTTTTTTTGTCCTGAAAACTTTTTTTCTCTCCTTTTACTTTCTTTCTTTCTTTTTTTTTTTTTTTTAAGATTTTATTTATTTATTTGACAGAGAGAGATTACAAGTAGACAGAGAGGCAGGCAGAGAGAGAGAAGGAAGCAGGCTCCCTGCTGAGCAGAGAGCCCTATGTGGGACTCGATCCCAGGCCCCTGGGATCATGACCTGAGCTGAAGGCAGCAGCTTAACCCACTGAGCCACCCAGGCGCCCCTCTCCTTTTACTTTCAATGACAGCTTAGCTGGATATAGTATTCTTGGCTATATGTTTTTCTCATTTAGTGCTCTGAATATATCGTGCCAATTCTTTCTGGTCTGCCAGTCTTATGGATAAGTCTGCTGATAATCTAATATTTTTACCATTGTATGTTACAGACTTCTTGTCCTGGGCTGCTTTCAGGATTTTCTCTTTGTCACTGAGACTTGTAAGTTTTATTATTAGATGACGGGGTGTGGACCTATTTTTATTGATTTTGAGGGTGGTTCTCTATGCCTCCTGGATGTTGATGCTTGTTCCCTTTGCCATATTACGGAAATTCTCTACAATAATTCACTCCAGTATACCTTCTGCCCCCCTTTCTCTTTCTTCTTCTTCTGAAATCCCAATTATTCTAGTACTGTTTCATCTTATGTTATCACTTGTCTCTTGAATTCTACCCTAATAAAGAAGCTGAGCAAAAGAGAAGCTACCAGTAGCTGGTAGCTGTTTGTCTCTCTTTTGCTCAGCTTCTTTATTCTCCATCATTTGGTCTCTATATTACTAATTGTCTCTTCTGCCTCATTTATCCTAGCAGTAAGAGCCTCCATTTTTTATTGCACCTCATTAATAGCTTTTTAAATTTCAACTTTGTTAGATTTTAGTTCTTTTATTTCTCCAGAAAGAGCTTTTATTTCTCCAGAAAGTGCTTCTCTAATATCTCCAATTCCTTTTTTGAGCCCAGCTAGCACCCTGAGAATCATCATTCTGAACTCTCGATCTCACATATTACCAATGTCCATATTGATTAGGTCCCTAGCCTTCAGTACTGCCTCTTTTTCTTTTTTCTTTTTTTTTTTTTTTTTTTTGGTGGTGAGATTTTCTACTGTGTCATTTTATCCAGATAAGAATATATGAACTGGAGAATAAAAGACTAAAATGGTGGCAAAGACCCCAGAAAATGTACACTAACCACATCAGAAGAGACCCCAAATCAGGGGAAGAAGTAAGAGGGTAAAAAGAAGTTTAAAAAAATTTTTTTAAATTAAAAGAAAAAAATATATATATGTATATATAACTGGTGAATAGAACAGAGCCACCCATTTGATTTTGAGTATATTTTGGTCTCAGAAGAAACTATGTCACAAAATTTTCAAAGAAAGATATATATATATATATAGATAGATAGATAGATAGATATACATACATACACACACACACACATACACATGTTGAAGGAATGGAATATGACTCTAAAGATGAAAATATTTAAAAAATTCTAAAAAAGGAATTGATAAGGTAAGTTGGTTGGAAAAAGAAAGTGGGGAGAATTTGCTCAGGCTGGAGACTAGAACAAAGCCCTGTTCTAGATTTAGGGGACATTTTGATCCATTAGAAGAAATTGTATCCCAAAAACTTTAGAAGAAAAAACCTTTTATGTATACAAAAAATAAAGTTAGATACAATGGAGGATAAAATATGACTATAATAATAAAGGCTTAAAAAGAATCTCACAGGGGCACCTGGGTGGCTCAGTGGGTTAAGCCGCTGCCTTCAACTCAGGTCATGATCTCAGGGTCCTGGGATCGAGTCCCACGTCCGGCTCTCTGCTTAGCAGGGAGCCTGCTTCCTCCTCTCTCTCTCTCTGCCTGCCTCTCTGCCTACTTGTGATCTCTCTCTGTCAAATAAATAAATAAAATTCTTAAAAAAAAAAAAAAAAGAATCTCACAAAACAAACTGAGGGCTGCTGGGGGGAGGGGGTTTGGGAGAAGGGGGTGGGATTATGGACATTGGGGAGGGTATGTGCTTTGGTGAGTGCTGTGAAGTGTGTAAACCTGGTGATTCACAGACCTGTACCCCTGGGGATAAAAATATATGTTTATAAAAAATAAAAAAATTTAAAAAAAAAGATTTTTTAGAAAGGTATTGTTAAGATAAACTAGTTTAAAAAAAAGAGGAAAGAACAAAATTAGAGTAAGACAACAATAAAATTAAAAACTTTAATTAATTTTGCAAGACTCAAGAATCATTGGGAGAAAGCCATGAATTCCATGCTTTCCTTTCCCCTGCTCTGGAATTCCACTGTTCTTCTTGATCAGTGAGCTTGGTCCTAACTGGATGTTCTTGCTGATCTTCTGGAGAGGCGCCTGTTCCAGTGATTCTCAAATGTCTTTGCCCAAGGCAGAATTGCGCTGCCCTTGCCAGAGGCTGGGCTAAGCTATCTGCTGGGGTTCGCTCTAGGGAGCTTTTGTTCCTTGAACGCTTTCTGTAGAGCTCTGGAGAACAGGAATGAAAATGGCAGCCTCCCGATCTCCAGCCTGGAGAAGCTGAGAGCTTGAGGCCCCACTCCTTAGTGCACCCTCAGAGAAAAGCACTCAATCATTTCCATCTCCCTGGTCTCTGGCCCTGCTCTGAGCTCACCTGGCCTGTGACCAAGTGCCTCCATCTCTGGCACACAGCCCCATTTGGAGTCTCAAAATGCAGCAAATTCCTGTCTCCAGGGAGGAAGGTGTGTCTCCCCAGATCTGCCACTTGTGGAGTCCCTGCTCAAAAAGCATTAGTCTGACTGTGCTGCAGATCACAGTTTAAGGTAACCCAAAGCTAAGAGCTCACCCCTTGCCTCTGTCTCTGTAATCAGCTTCCCTGCTCTAATACCTGTGAGCTCTGCTACACTCAGACACCCCTAATCCTTCTGTGACCCCGCAGGACCTGAGACCACCCCATCCCTGCGAGGGTTCCACCCCCGCTTGGCCTCTGGAGTGATGTTCCTCAGTGGAGCAGACTTTAAAAGTTTGAATTTTGTGCTCCACCACTTGCCGGGAGCAGGCCCTTCCCCCTGTGGTCTATCTTCCTGTCACTTCAGATTCACTTTTCCACACATCTTACTTTTCAGAAAGTGGTCAATTTTCTCTTTCTAGAGTTGCGCTCTTCTTCTCTTTGATCTCCTAGTGGGTTTGTGGGTGTTCAGAATGGTTTGGTAACTATCTAGCTGAACCCCTGTGACCTGATGTCATCTCAGTCTGCTACTCCTCTGCTATCTTGACTCCTACCCCACTATGTTATTGACCTTCTTGCCCACCATCTCTTTCTCTGCTTCCTTTGTTCCTGTTCCTCCTTTCTTTCTTCATATGCTTTGTCTTTTTTCTCATCTTCTTTTCTTTCCTCTTCTATAGCGGCTATTGGCAATTGTTGGAGCTCCTTGGCTCATAGCAGAACATTTCCAATCTCTGCTCTTCTCTTCATGTGGCCTCCTACTCTGTTTCCCTATGTGTCACATCTCCCTCTCTTTTCTCTTTAAGGGCAGCAGCCACTGAATTTAGGACCTACTACTGGTGGTTCACAACACTCTTGGTATTCCTAGGTGTCATCTTCAACCTCCCCCAGTACTCAGAAGGCAGGAAGAGATGCAGAAGAGAAGAAAAGAGACAGGCCACTCCAGATTGGTGGGTGACAGTTTTAATAAGCAAAGGGAGCTTACATGTGAGCCTTGCCTAGGGCAGCAGCAAAAAGAATGGATCCCTGGACCTACCTGCTGTATCTCAAAAGTTTTTATATAGAGAGATCTTAGCTAGATTCAATCAAGTATATTATGCACATATTCTCAACACCACATTAATCTCTCAAGGCTATGTTCTCGGAGAAGTCTCTGAGAGCAAGAAAGGCGAGAGGAACTCACATTTCAAGGACACAGTAGCTTTTGGGAGAGGGGGTGCTGGTGAGGAGCCTTTAAGTGCAAAGGTCCAGCTCACAGTTCAACTGGCAGTTAAGCCTCTTTGATAAACTTCCCCAGCACTCCAGCTCCCCACCTCCCAACTCCTTCACCCTCCCCCATGATCAGCTCTTACAATCTCACACACAACCCTTTTCTTCAGTGGGCCCTGAAAGGTCACAAAGGGTGTCATTGCCATGGAGGTGGCTCCTTTGTTGACCAGCTGGCTATGCTGGAGGAAGATTCTACAGCAGCAGTAAGCACATATAAGAGAAAACATGGACTAAGACAATGATTCTCAAAACCAGGGGCCACTTTTTCCCACTAAGACCCCCATAATCCAAACCATTGATTTCTTCAGCCCTCTAAGTGGGGGATGGATCACTCAGGACATTAATTTTTGTCTGCATGTGATTTAATAAAGATGATCCATTAGGAGGTTTATTGCATATGAATGCAAAACATTCTTTTTGGATGATAGCTTAGGTGTCATTCTGGCACATGGGACACAGGCCCTACCAGTTGATCATTCAAATGTATTAAAGCCTGAGATAGTACTTTAGTTCACCTAACCAAGGTAGTTTTATCTGTTAATAATTTATTCTAGTATTTTCATCCTCCATTTTTCCTTTCTACCAGCCCTGCCGCTTGGCTGTTGTAGGGGAGATGAGACCTAGTTTCAATGTCATGTTCTTTTGGCCAGTCTTGCACATCATGACCTTCGAGATGTGACTTCTGTTCACTGCCTATTCAACAAGGGTATCTGTCATGGTATTTAGTTTCTCTAAACCCCAGAGGGTGGCACCCTGGTTTACATGATGACAGGGCAAAGCTTGGATTAGGCCAAATGCAATGTCCATATAAAACAAGGCATTTTTTGAAGCTTCACTCAAAGGGAGGAGGCCAACATAATCAACTTTTCAATCCCTCACTTGTTGGGAACTCTAGTGGATGATCCCAGGTTCTTTTTGCCTTGCCTTGGACATTATTTAGAACAAATAGGACTTGCTATTACTGCATTATCTGTGTCACTGTACTTTAAGGGCAACCATGCTTCTTTGACAATATGTCATCCTACTTGGGCAGAGTGGTAGCCATTATTTTTTTTAAAGATTTTATTTATTAATTGGACAGAGAGCATAAGCCTGGGGATCAGCTGGCTTCCCACTGAGCAAGAAGCCCTACATTGAGCTAGAACCCAGGACCCTGGGATCATGATTGAGCTGAAGTCAGATGCCCAACTGACTGAACCACCCAGATGCCCCAGTGGTGGCCATTCTTTCTATGTGCCCTGTCTTCTGTATCTATTGAAGGGCCTACTAAAACTTGTACCTGAGCTAAGGCATCAGTTGTCTGATTGTCAGGGCATGTCAATGTCTTATGAACCGATACATGGAAAACAGTTAGATTTGCCTCAGGCTCTTGCCAACAAACTCATCTTCATTCAGCCCTCAGCTTCCCATCATCTGAGACATAGGGTGAATCCCTTTAGAATAGCTCAACTGTTAGTGCAAAGGGCTAATGGCAAGGGCTCGTGAGTAACCATCATCCAGATTACTCTGAGCTCAGCCCCACTGGCTGTGGCACTGGCTGCTATGAGACGTTTTACTTGAAAGATTGCTGTATACACCGTTAGGAGCTATTGCTCCAGGGAAATGTATCAGATTTCTGCTCTCTTCCAGAGCAAGGGCTGAAATCCTAGGGGCTCTTCCACCTTTTGTTAACTTTGCCACAGTGCCTAACTCATAACCCTCCAAAGTCATAACACATCTAGCTCAGATGGTAACCTGCTTAGGAAATGCCCAGAGCTTTAATCTACATCACTAGTACTTTTCCATCCCAGAGATGGCTTGTGGTTATGATTTGCAGTATCACATGTGTCTTTTTTTTTTTTTTTAAGTGGGCAGTATAAAGGATTGGGGAGGGCACTGAACCAGGTGGGCATTAAAAGTCACCCAAAACCTCCAAATCCCTACAAAGGCTTGCACTTCCTTCACAGTCTTAGGGGTTGGAGAGATTGCACCTTATCAACTATGGCATTTGAAGCAACATGAGTCTTACCTAACCAGAAACTCCCATAGCTTTGCAACAATGCCAAGGCCTCGAATTTCTGTGGGTTCACTGCCTATCCTCTACATCACAGATGTTCCTGCAGCAGAGGCAAATCTTCACCTGTTAACATTGTATCATCAGTGCAATGGGCCTATTTTACTGACATGAAGAAAAGAAGAGGGACAGGTTTCAGGCTAAAACTTCATGACCTATTGTGGGGCTATGCAGTTAGCCTTGGGAAAGTACTTGGAAGATTTGTTAGTATCCCTCCCACATGAAGGCAAATTGATCTTAATGATCAGAAACGTGTACTTGTCAGCCTTCCATTAACTCCTTGAAGATGCAACATTTTTGTAGAAAATTTTTGCCTAAACATCAGAGTAAAACAGTAACTATCTACAAACGACACAAGACCTAAAAATGGCCATGATGAAGGATCTGATGAGAATTTACTGCAGCAATTGACAAGAGAATTTGGTTATTTCCTTGACATACATTTTCAAATGATGACTGACACCAGGATACCGGGGCATATCAGGTTTAGGAATTTCATACAAATATACTCTAAAGAAAATTTAGCATCTTTTCTTATTTGACAATGCTTCTCATGAAATTTAACATAAATGAAAAGTCACACAGTTGTAAAACACCTGGCTTTTTTAATAGCAAAGAGTCAGTTCCTTATGTAATCAAAGATCTGATAAAAATACAGAACCTTTGTTTCATAGGCAGCTTATATTAAAGGTAAAGAAAAGCCTTTGTTTATACTTCCTTATAAGAACAGATCAATAATCTAAGAAAACAGAAAATTAAATTTTAACAGAAAGAAAACTAAATTCTAATTGTGCACCACTATGTGCTGGATAATAAAACTCTTATTTTCTTTTTAATTTACAAAAATCCATTCCAATCATAGCTTGATGGCACATAAAATTCCTTCCTTGATATTCCTTTTCTACACACCTTCTGTAGCCTCAGCTCTTCTAATGTTCTAATTTGAGCTTCAGCCTCTACTTGGGCATCAGTGTCCAGGTGAATGGCCCATAGTAGAAGCCAGCCTGCCACAGCCTGGGCTTCTCTTCTTTGCTGAAGTGCACTGTGGGCAGTCCCCCAACAAGTACATTAGACTGGCTGGCGCTTTCAGCTGTCCTCATATCCTCAAGATAGTTTACAATATCTCACATAGGGGCCACCTCTCCCCACAGAGAAGGTAGTGGCCAATTTGGGATTTCCCCTGTGAATGCCTCTTTCCCAAGACCAAATTTTATAATCTCCTAGCTGGCTCACCAATTATTGGTTTAGAATCCTCCCAGAAGCTTGCTGGGTATAGGGTCCTCTATATTTAGTGGACCAGGAGAAATGGAAGAAAAAGGCCACTCCAGGTTGGTAGATGGCAGTTTTAATAAGCAAAGGAAACTTACATACAAGATTTAGGGTGGCTGCAAGATGAATGCGTTCTTGTCTCGCCTGCCAAATCTTTAAAGTTTATAAAGAGGACTTCCCTGGATTCAGTCACATATACTGTGCAGGTGTTGCCAACACCACATCATTGTCTCCTTGGGAAAGCCTCTGGAAGCAGGAAAGGCAGCAGGAACCCACATTTTGAGGACAGTGGAGGGAAGGAAGAGCCCTTGAGTGCTTGGGTCCAGCTCACAGGTCAACCAGCAGTCATGTCTTTTCAGTAATCTTCCCTGACACCCACCCTAAATCCAGAATAATTTCATTCCATTATCCTTAACTTTATTAGATCTCCAAAGGCCTATTTCTAAATAAGGTCACAGATTCACAGATATCAAGGTAAGGATTTGTGCATATATTTTGGGGGAATACTATTCAATTCACTACACACATGTAAATCATTATTATTATAACTATTATTATTATTAAATTATTTTATCCCCATAGGTCAGTACTAATTCAGAACATGTCTCAGTCATTAGTCTATATTGGATTTTCTTGGTACATAATGCAATATCAGACTACATATGCAGATTCTGCTTTAATTCAGAAAAACATTGCTCTATTATGTCCTTAATATTTTTCTCTTATATCTGACTTATTTTTCATAAAAAGTGACAGTTATGTATTTGTTAGGTATCTTCTCAAATTTATACTGTTTTTGCTCCTGTCCTCTCTTGTATTGACTTTATCATCAGCTCTGTATTTAATGTGTTTAACTACTCCTAATGATGTTTTGTTTTTCATTTAAATTTACTGACACATCATTGCATACATCAAAATGAACAAATTTTATATTTTGTTTCACAAATATATACACCTACATAACCACCACAATCAAGATATAGGATTTCTAACAACAGAAGTTTCCCTTTTGCTCCTTGCTAATCCATCCCCATCCTTCAGGACCCATTCTTCCCCCCAGATAAATACTGGTTTACTTTCGATTGCTCTAAATTAGATTTATCTGTTCTAGAATTTCAAGTGAGTTGAATCATATAAAATCATAATGTTTTGACTCAGCATTATGTTATTGTGTTTTCTGTGTTGCTCATCAGAAGTTTATTCTTTGATACTAGTGAATATATCCCATTGCACTGTTATGCTAAATTAAAAAAAACTCCAGTCCAGTTTTTGGCTGTTATGAATAAAGCTTTTATAAACATTTGTGTTCACTTCTTTGGGTGAACATAATTTCTCATTTCTTTTGAGTAAAAATCTAGAAGTGAAATTTCTGGGTCATGTGTGAAGTAAAATTTTCATTTTATAAGGTTTTGCCTACAATGAAGTTGCAAAGATATCTATGTTCCCTTTAAAAAAATATTTTTTCAGTATAGCATATAGATTTATAATCCACTTGTTACAATTTGGGCATATGGCGTGAGGTAAGTGTTGTGGTTCCCTATTTTTCATTTGGAAATCCAGTTATTCCAGCATCTTTGTTGAAGGCTATCATTTTACATAGAATTGCCTTTGCATCTTTGTTGAAAATTAATTGACCATATATGTGTGGGTGTATTTCTTTGTTTTTTTTTTTTAATTTTTTATTTTTTATAAACATATATTTTTATCCCCAGGGGTACAGGTCTGTGAATCACCAGGTTTACACACTTCACAGCACTCACCAAAGCACATACCCTCCCCAATGTCCATAATCCCACCCCCTTCTCCCAACCCCCCTCCCCCCAGCAGCCCTCAGTTTGTTTTGTGAGATTAAGAGTCACTAATGGTTTGTCTCCCTCCCAATTCCATCTTGTTTCATTGATGTGTGGGTGTATTTCTGAACTCTGTCTTTTCATTGTTTTCTTATGTCTATTCCTATGCTAATTTATACTGTGTTGATTACTGCAGCATGGTAATAAATCTTGAAATCAAGTACTTCAAGTCTTCCAAATTGATTCTTTTTTTAAAGTGTTTTGGCTCTTCTAGTTCCCTTCCATTTCTATATGCATTTTATAATCAGCTTATCCACCAGGGGGAAAAAACTCCTAGCATTTGAACGGGCTTACCTTGAATCTACAGAGATTTAACATCTTAGCTGTAAGAATCTTCTGACCCATGATCATTCATTTAGGTCTTCTTAATTTTTCTCAGCAGTGTTCTCTCACTTTCCGTGGGTAATAATTGCATCAATCTTATTAAAACTTTCTTAAATTTAAATTCAATTTTAAACAGCTATTACTAGTATGCATCTGATGTTGCACATTTCTTTTGGATTGTGTGACATTTTAAATCTATATTAATTGTAATACCTTTTTAAAAGATAACTTAGGATTTTCTACACACATAGTCATGTCATCTTTGAACAAAGACATATTTCAGTTTCGTCTTTTCAAGTTATATGTGTTTCATGTCTTTTTCTTGCCTTACTTTACTAGCAAGATCCTCTAACACAATTTTGGATCAAAATAAGGAGAGTTTACATCTCTATGCTTTGTCCACAGTCTTAAGGGAAAACAAATTCAGTGTTTCATTAATGTTTTTTCTTGTAATGTCTTTGTTGTCAGGATAATACCGGCGTAGTAAAAGTTGTTGAGAAGTGTTCCTTTCTCTTTGTTATTGAAAGAGCTTTAGAAGATCAGCATGATTTATTTCTTAAATATTTGAAAGAATTCTCCAATGGAGCAGTCTGAGACTATTTGACTGTAGAAAGATGTTTCATTATGAATTGAATTACTTTTATTGATGTAGGAATATATAGATTTTCTGTTTTCTTGAACTGATTTTGATACTTTGCCTCTTTCGTATAATTCATCCATTTCATCTTAGTTGTAAAATTCATTGGTATAAAGTTCAATGTATTCTTTATTATCCTTTCAATATCTTTAAAATGTGTGGCAATACATTGGTAGCTTCTTTTTTTCTTTCTTTTTGACATTTGTGCATCTGTTTTTCTTTTTCTTTTTTAATAGGCAGTCTAGCTAAGAGCTCATCAATTTTATCAATTCTAAATATTAGTTTTTAGTTTCCTTAGTTTTCTCCAGTGTTCTTTTTTTCATTTCATTGATTTCTACTCTTTATTATTTACTTCCACATATGTATTTTGTGTTTAGTTTGCTCTTCATTTTCTAGTTTTTTAACATTGAAGTTGAAGGCATTTATGTTCTTTTTAAATATAATTATTTAAAACTATAAATTTCCCTTTAAACACTGCTTTAGCTGTATACCACAATTTTTGACATATATTTCCTTTATAAAGTATTTTCTGATTTTCCTTATGATTCCTTTTTAACCCAGTTTCTATTTTATAGTGTACTTTTTAATGTCTATATATGCTGGGTTTTTTCCATAGATATTTTATGCTATTCATTTCTAATTTAGTTTCTTTTTGGTGGCAAACATATTCAGTATGATTGAAATTGTTATTAAGTTTACTAAGACCTGTGTTATGGCCTTGGATATGATATGTCTTGGTGAATGTTAGTATGAACTAGAGCACAATGCGCAGCCTGCTGCTTTCCTGGACTTGCCTATAAATATCCTCAGGGTCGAGTTGGATAAAGGAGAGTACCAAGGTCTTTTATATCCTTGCTGAATTTCTGTCTACTTGTTTACTAAATTACTGAGAGGGGAGGACTGATGTGTCCAAATAGCTTTGTGTGTTTATATATTTTTCTTTCAGCTCTGTCAGTTCTTGCTTTATGTATACTGAAGCTCTATTTTTTGAATGCATACACATTTCAGTTTAGTTCTTTTTAATAAATTGACATTGCAATGATTATGAAATTTTTCTTATTTTTGGTAATATTTTTGATTTTGAAATCTATTTTGTTGATATCGTAAAGTCATTGCATCCTTCTTAGCATTAGTGTTTGCATGTTGCATGTTTTTCTTTCACTCAACTTCTTTGTCATGATTAGAGAAATTATAGACAGCATACAGTTTTGTATCCATGAGTTTATGAATTGTATCAAATTTGAAAAGCATTTGACTTGCTTTTTCAAATATTTTTTCTATCAAATCCTACTTTTTAAAAATATATTTTATTTATTTATTTGACAGAGAGATCACAAGTAGGCAGAGAGGCAGGCAGAAAGAGAGAGGGGGAAGCAGGCTCCCCGCTGAGCAGAGAGCCTGATGTAGGGCTTGATCCCAGGATCCTAGGATCATGACCGGAGCTGAAGGCAGAGGCTTTAACCCACTGAGCCACCCAGGCGCCCCTCAAATCCTACTTTTTGATCTCCAATTATAAATATGTTAGGTCACTTGAGATTGTTTCATAAGTCACTATTATTATTTTTTAATCATTTTTTCTTGTGTTTTATTTTTAATAGTTTATATTGCTGTTTTCAAGTTCACTGACCTTTCCCCCATTGATGTCCTATCTGTTGTTAATCTTAGTGAATTTTTATTTCATAATTTGATGACAAATTATATTTGTCATCCTAGAAGTTATGCTTTGTATCTTTTGTATCTCATGTTTGTACTCCCTAAATCCATGCTTTCTTTTCCATACTTAAATATAGTTAAAATAGCTGTCCTAACATCCTTTTATGTTAATTTCATCACTTTTATTATTTCTGAGTCTGTTTTTATTAGATAAGTTTTCTCATGTGTATGGATCACATTTTCATGTTTGTTGATATGCACATTAGTTTTGATTGGATGCTTGGGATTACCGATTTTATGCTATTGAATATCTGGTTTTGTGGACTTATTTCCAGAGAGTTGGCCTGTTATCTGGTTGATTACTTGCTCTTCAGTTTGAACTTTTTAGATCCTATTTTTAAATTTTGTTTAGAGTAAGTCTGGACATTGCATTACAGGTAGATTAGGTGCTCTAAGAGGTGTTCTCTGAGTGATCCAGAGAATTTTTTTAATTTAGCTGATGGGAATGCAAATGAATTCAGGTTCTTTGTGAGCTGTAAGGATTATTCACCTTAAAGATCACTAGTTGCCCATTGTCCAGCCTTATAGAGTTGGACCCATAGATGTCTATCTCTTGATACAACAAGAATTCTATGCGACTTCATGAAGATTTCTGGAGTTCGTTTTTTTGACTAACTCCCTCCAGTCTGGATTTAGTTCTACAACTTCTAGCTGCCTCCGGCTTCCTGAAATCTGATCTGAGTCCTCTCTGTTCATTGAGATCAACATGCTCTGCAGTGTGAAATTTGCTTTCAGGTAGAGAATTGGAGTGCCTTTAGGTTTTTCTTTATTTTCCTTCTTTTAGAGATTACATTTCTGCATTGGTTTTCATCCAACAAATCAAAACTGTGACTTTATTAATTTTATCTAGTTTTATGATGAAGATGAGACTGAAAATTAATTTATTGTTATCTCATAATGACTGGAGGTAGAAGACCATAGTGTCTCATTGCATATTACCAACTTTTATCTCTTTCTTTAATTTTTACTGTATATTTTTCAAATCCTATAGCTGTTTAATTGTATCTTCTTTTACCTTTGAGTTTGTTTTCAACTTTGTTGAACTTCTGTTTTCTTCAGAAAATCTGTCACTAAAATCCATTTATCTATTTTCTTGTTATTTCTTCCTACTTTTTAGTAAGAAAGAAGGCAGATGGGGTAGTATTTAAGCTTTTATTTTGTATCATATGTGTCTGATTGTAATTAATAGAAGACAAAAGAGATTCTATTTGGAACTTCTTTTTCTTTTTTGAATCCAGAATTATATAATGATGATCAGAGGTACAACTTGGGATAGCAGTGAACTTGGTCATTTACTCTTGAAACAGCTTCCTTATTAACTTTGCCATGTTCTCTGGTTTGGGGTTTACTTTTTGCTTCATGTTGCCACATTTCACTTTATGTGTCCAGCAGATCTTGCAAATGGTAGGTTCACAGTGAAACTTGTGTATTGCAAGTTAGGGGTATTCAGTTTGTATTTTATTCATTTCTGTTCAGTTCATGTTGGCCATCGGTTGCAAAGCTAATTTCCTCTCATTTTGGTTTCCCACACAATTCACAGCCATCCAGTATATCTGATTTACATGTCCAGGTTGAACAACATATTCAATGAAATGATATGCTAAATACTTCCCCTCTTTTTCCTGTCCTCCTTTATTGCTACCTGCTACAGATTCTCCAGTCAGGCAACTTAAGCATTTTTCCCATGGATTACTTGTTATACATCCTTTTCTTCTGAATTAAGAGATTATTTACTGGGTTTCTCAATAATTCCTTCTTCAATAAAAGCTAAATCTTACTGAGATTTGAGAGGTAAGTACAATTTTTTTCATCTTTTCTTATTTTATTCACAGTTGGAAATTTTTCATTTTTGTGACCTGTGATGATAGATAGATAGATGGTTGTTAGATAAATAGGGGAGATGCATATCTTGATATAATTCTGAAGGATGTGTGTGTGTATGTGTGTGTATATGCATATGATCTGTAGATATATGATTATATGTCTATAATTATTATGGTTATAGATATAATTATATATTTATAGATAAATAATTTTTGAATTTTTGTCTGCCTGCTTCTTTGGGTTATATCTCCTAATCTCTGACATGTCCAACTCTTCCGTGTTAGGACAAATGTGAAGTCATATTTTTGCACTACAAACTAGGGTATATATAACAGATGAGAAAAATCAAGCTAGACATAGAGTATCTTTAAAATATGATTTATTTGGGGCACCTTGGTGGCTCAGTGGGTTAAGCCTCTGCCTTCAGCTCAGGTCAAGATCTCAGGGTCTTGGGATTGAGTCCCGCATCAGGCTCTCTGCTCAGCAGGGAGCCTGCTTCCCCCTCTCTCTCTCTCTGCCTGCCTCTCTGCCTGTCAAATAAATAAATAAAATCTTTTAAAAAAATTGATATATATTTCTAAAAAAACTTTTTAAATTATGACTTATTTTATCACATAAAATTGATAGACACTAACAGAAAGTACAGTTAATTGCTTTTCTTGATTTTGAGAGTCTATCATAATAAGATTAAAGCCATATTTTTAAATGAATGCTCTATTTGTATGTGTACATATAAAAAATGTGGGATAGAAATTGCCTCAGCTACATTAGGAAAGATGTCAGTAGAGCTGCCTTTAAGGCCTCATGGTTCTTTTATTTATAGTATTATCACAGGGTGTGAATCCACTCTGATATGTTCTTTTGAGACATGGTAGAGTCACAGCTGTTGTATACTGCAACTTTAACCTCTTCGGCGTTTATTAATCATGCTGCCTCTGGCTAGGAGGACTTAATTCCTTGCACCCTCAACTGTTGAGATCTCTTGAAAGAATACCATGTGAGTCACAGGGTATTTATCTATTAGAATATTAGGACTATTTCTTATCTAATAGAATATCCCCATGCCCTCATTGTAGGGATATGTCCCCATCTAGCCTTACTCACTTCCAAGGACATTTCTCTTTGTTACTTCTGAAACGCCATGGTCAGCCTCCTGTGTGACTCTCATATATCTCAAATCATAAATTACCCAGATTTTGTAGAGGAGGTAAGAGAAGCATCTATTCTTCTATTCCATTTATATCTTTGTTCCCAAGAGAAGCTACATGGTCTCTAATTGAGGTATCTTCCAATGGAAGTTTTATAATGCAAGTTTTTGGGTAAACAAACAGAACCCAGAGAATATCCACTATGCTATGGCTCACAGTGCACAGCCAGCCTGCATTAAGGATCCTGAGCAATGGCTGGGGAAAGCAAATTTGAATGAATTTTTGCTATTGTTTGAGCTGCGTCCCAATTTTGCTTCAGCTTTCAGTATATTCATATTTACTATCAAGCCTAGGTTTTGAGTGAACAAAATTTAAATGGTCTTTTATTAGTTTTCCACAATTAGATGTAAGTGACAGATTAACCATTGATGATTTATGTTTGGATAAAGAATAGAGTATAAATTTTTGCAAAATTGATGATGTAAAGTAGAATGTAGAATGAGGTCCAAGGGAAAAAAGAAGGACAAGAAAGAGGGAAATGTAGAAACAAGAGTCACATCTTCTACAGGCAGGTGGAGAAATTGTTGGTTAAAACTGAAGTAACAAAAATAGAGCTATAAGGGGAGCCTGGGTGGCTCAGTCAAGTAAGTGTCAGACTCTTAATCTCAGCTCCGGTCTTGATCTCAGGGTTGTGAGTTCAAGCCCTGCATTAGGCTTCATGCTGGATGTGGAGCCTACTTAAAAAATAAAAAATGACAAAACATTAAAAAGAGCTTTTCTAATACAGCTTAAATGTACTTGTAAGAACAGGTATACATATAGATATATCTATATATATCTATATAGATATGCTTAACTTTGGTCTATATATAGATAGATAGATCTATATAGATATATCTATATATACTGAGCCACCGACATGCCCCAATTTTATAGATAGATAATCTCTGTATATCTGGAGAACGATATATTAGGAATATAGTAAGAGAAATTGCCCATCTTTTCTAACAGAGAATCAATAATCTTTTTTGAAACTGGTGACTCAAGACACACACACACACGCACACACACACACATATTTAAATGATGGGACCAACTATTGAAAGAGCTAAACCAAAAGAAGGGGATGATTTTTGCCTCCGAGAGTGGGATTTTCATAAATTCTGAGATATTTTATTTTTTTTACCTTGTTAATATATTATTTTAGTAAAACTTAGAAATTATGATTTTACATTTTTCAACATTAGTGTGAGCTATTTATAAAGCTGGCATTTTAATTCATATATGAAGATGGAAAAAGATATAACCCCTACTTCTAGATTAAAAGAATAAATATTTTACAAATATTTACATCAAAATATTTACCATCAAAGCCATTAAATGTAAAGTGAGAATTGAGGTGATTTTGTCAACATAATTACACCAGGTACAGGAAATAAATATTTTGAAAAGTTGATAGCAAAGGTAAAAAATTAATTATTGCTGCTGGTATGTTAGATTGCCATTCTGTAAATCCATGCTTAAGGAATAAGTTAAGTCATTAAGAACTGTTCCCAAGTCTCCAGTGTTTGCTTTATTTTGGAATCTTAAATAGCTCTCTTGTGCTTTTATGAGTGCGTTTATTTAAGCACAGGTTAAAGTGCTTAACTTTGGTCTCATAGCTTTTGATGTAAAAGTTAGAAACTATGAGATTAGAATAGATCAACAAAATACATTTGCAGAATTTTATAAACCCAATGGCCACATTAAAAGAGAAAGCATACCATGTAGCACATTGCCTGGAATATGTTTTATTTATTAGGATGTAAGCTTGGTGTTGTAGAAATAGTGTAGACATTGGATTAAGCTGATCTGAGTTCAAATACTAGCTGAAATACTTGGTATAGCTACCTCATGGTGTCATCATCAGGATTAATGTAGATGTTTTATTTAAATGTGCTCAGTGTCACAAAGAAGCTAGCAATTAATATTACATCTACTCACCCAATTATACAGTAGCACATAGTAAAGGAATCTAGTTGGATGAGACCCTCTCATTTAAATGCAGATAAAAATAAATTGTATAGGTTACTGGAAATCAACTTTTGGAAAATAGTAGGTATATTAATATTTTTGCTGTGATGCAAAAGCAGCTATGAAAAAAGCAAAAACTTAAGTCAAAACATGGGAGGAAAAAAGAGGTGCCCCCTTTTCTCTCTAAAATACAATTTAATATGAATGAGGATAGAATGTCTTTTTGAATATATTTTATAGATTTTTATGAGAAATTTTATTTAACCACATTTAAGAAAATAAAATATTCAAATATGTTCCTTTTTGTTTTTAGTACTCAAGATAAATGATATTTTGTTTGTGCCTCACTTAATTTGAAGAAACATTATCTAAAGATACAGTTAGAAAGAAATTTGATTGTTTTACCTTGAGTATGTTGTTTAACATGGAGATATATATATATATATATATATATATATATATTTGCATGGATGGATGGTTATATATATATATATATATTTGCAAGATTTCTTTTTGATAGAAATAGGGAGTTGAACTTAAGTCAGGGAGAACGAGATGTGGAGAGTGAGGTATGCACAGCTTTGAATAGAATCTTGGCTCACAGAATCAGAAGGCAAAAAGAAATTGAAAAATGAAGTGTCAACAGCTCAGGAGAATCAGAAAAGCATAGGGTCATAGAAACTACAGGAAGGAAATGTTTCTTCAAGTTGTTAGATAAGTGTGAATGTGTGGTTCACGAGTCCAATAGCAAAGAAAAGTCTGCAGGTACAGGTAATCACAAATCCCTTAGTAAAGTTCTTTTAGAGCTTGGGTAAGTGACAGTGCAGGCAGTGCGACTTAAACCAGTAAACCACACTCTACTAATGTGTTGTCTTTCTTGGAAATATCAAGCCCTAAAATAAAAGAAAATGTAGGTAGCTTCCACTGGCATGCTTAGATACAATTTGGTCCATTTCCCATGTTTAGTGGAAATGTGTTAAGCAAACACAGGGTTATTATTGTTGATGAAACTGCCCTAACCTAGGTCCTGGTTATTCAGTCTATTTTCAAATCATTCTGTGTTAAGCAAGACTTCGTGGAAAAGTATCGCAGATATGATGTAGTTCGGATACTGCTAAAAAATATAATTGTTACTACGTGAACTCACTGAGTTCATAGTTTTAGAACCAACAGAGTGATTGCCAAACCCAACAAAGACCAGAGCCATGTAGCAGCCTGCCTCGCAAATGACTATATATAGAATGAATCCAGAAGTGCCACTGGGTTCTGCCACCTGGGTAGCATACTACTTCAGGGCTGTGCTGAGAGACAGAAAAATAGAAAATAAAATTGTGAACGCCATCTGTGCTTTGGAAAGCTAGGGCTAGACATTTTTATACCATGTTTATGATAGAATTTGGTGAGAAAATAAATGGATACATATATTCTACTTTTAATTTCTCATTCTTCATCAGATGAAATTCAACAAACATTGAGTATCTTGCATGTGTAAGTGTTCTTCCATATAGCTAATATATTAAATTGGAGTCTAGCTCTTTTTTAACTAAATGCTAAGAATGACTTTATATTCTTTTTCAATTCAGTTTTATATAGTATATTGTTCTGTCTTTTTCTTTTTTTAATTCCCTCCACCACCATGCTGATTTCAGGATTTTGTAGTTTTCAGTGACAGAAATCCAAATTACCACTGAGCTCTGCTTTCCACTGGGTTAGCTTTTTAAGCTTGCTCTTTTTGGGCTACAGGAAAGATGCCCCAACTCAGACTTATATGATCTTTAGCATTGGCTTTCCCACAAGTAGAAAGATTATCTTTACCTCAGCATCTCTATCAGTTCCTCAAAAAAATCTGGTTTGTCATCTTTATTTAATAATATATATTGGTATCTAATTCACTCTAGGGCCAATACAGTGATGAGAAAGGGGGCTAGTTTGGCATTGAACCCCAAAAAAGGAAGAATGGTGTTGGCTTCAAGAACACCATTTAGATTAGCAATGGGAATGGAATATCCCCTAAAGAGATAAAGGATGAAATTAAAAATATACTCACTATACTTCAGTCACCATGGTAGCCTTTATTATTATTTTTTTCATTACTATGTCCAATTAGCCTTTCTACCTATCTCTTCATATCCAATTTTCCTCCTCTCCAATCATTTTCCAAGAAAAAGTTATTTTTCAAAGTCATGGTGACTATTATCTCAAAATAAAAACATTGGAAAAAACCCAAAGGCAATAAGAAAAATTAGTATGGCCACATCATTCCCATATTTGAAGCCCTTCAATGGAATCCTGTCATCCTTAACAGTCATATCCCAAATCCTGAATATATTTATAAGACTTTGATGTATAGACTTTGCTTCTGCCTCTTAGCTTTTCTGTGTGCAGATCCTCCAGTCCAGGCTTCCATTCAGCCATGCTGGTCTTATTTCTTGGGTGTCATATTCAGCCAAGCATCTTAGTATTCACTTTCAGATACATTCTCCTAAATCCACCTCTTTTTTCTACTCCCATGTCTGTTCTTTTCCCTCCACTCCTCTCCCCACTTTGTCCCTTAGCCTGGTCAACATGCATTGATTTTCAGGTCTTAGAATAAAAGTCACTTTCTCAGGGAAGCTATATGAGTCAACATTATCCAAAGAAACAGAACCAATAGACTACATATGAATATACAAAAAGGGATTTATTATGCAAAGTTGGCTCATCACAGTTAAGGAGGCTGTAAAGTTCCAGCAATATCCATCTGCAAACTAGAACCTGAGGACAGCTGGTGGTAGAGCTCCATTACAAACCTGAAGCCATGAACAGTATGGGGTACGATGAGTCCCAGGCCCAGTCTGAAGTCTTAAAAACCAGGAGCACCGATGTCTGAGGGTAGCAGGAGATGGATGTCCTGGCTCAAGCAGAGAGAGCCTTCCCTCTTCCTCCTTTTTGTTCTAGTCAGGCCCTTAGTAGATTGGTTGGATGATATCCATCAGCACTGGGAGAGCAGTCTGTTTTACTAATTCAAATACTAATCTCTTTTGGAAACACCTTCAGATATACCCAGAACTAATGTTATATGAGCTACCTGTGCAGCCCTTCAAGTTGATGAAGTTGACCCATAAAATTAACTGTCACAGAAACCCTTTCCTTCTGCGTTAAATTCTCTGGATATATGCTGTATGCTGTACCATGGTACTGCATATTCCTTTTTTATAACACACATGATATTTGTTATTTTTTCTTCTAAATGTCTGTCTCCTCTACCAGTTTATTAATCCCATGAGGTTAGGAACTGTGTCTAGTTTTTCTCATTACAGTATCTTCACTGTCTAGCATGGTTCTGGGTGCAGACCAGGACATGCAGAACTATTTCATAAATGAATATGTGAATAAATTGTACTTTACTCTCCTTATGGAAATTAGTCCACTCTTTCTTAAAGATGTTTTACTTCTTTGCATGTAGAACATAGCTCTGTGATGAGTTCTATTTGAATGACCTTATTTTTATTTCCTTTTCTAAAATACAATTCTAATATTCCAAAGTACTTGGTGAGTGCTCAATGCTATCCATCCCTAGGCGGTGTAAATGGCATGTTAAATAGATAAGTCCGTTTCATTCCTGAGACACTTTTGGGAGGCTGATATGATAGCCTGAATTGTTATTTTCGGCTTATTACTAAGAACTATGGAACGCTGTGCTTGAAGAATTTGATTCTGATCTCACAACAGTTAGGTGGTGGTAGGAATCCAAATGTTAGTCTGTCTGAATACCATCAAAACCTAAGTGAATTTCAACACACTCTCAACCAGTGTGTTGCTGGTTCCTTCTCCTGTTCCTTACCCTGTTCAAAGATTCTTTATTTTGGCTAAAAATTAGATCATATGAGGTTGGTATTTTGCTTTATAAAATTCAGCTCACTTCATTTAAAAACTATGTTTAATAAAATATCATATACTTCCCACCACATTGCTGAATATGCAGAAGAAAACCTAGTTTGTACTTTGGAAGCATCTATGTCCTACTAGGACAAGAGAATTAAGGGTAGAAAAAAAGAAGCTAAGAGGAAATAATTAGCATTGTGTCATTATATAATGATAAGATGATAGATAAGATATCATTATCTTTAGATAATCAGCACTGAAGGATCTTGGAAAAGAGAGGTCATTGGTCACAGAGGGTAAAGGAAATCCCTAGGTGTTCTAAAAGAAATCACTTGAGGGGAGGGGGCAAAAATGGTTATCGTTCTAAGGATGAGCTACAGAATATCCTGACAAGAACAATAAGTATGTATATATAAGTAGAAAGGTAAACAAATTTAAGAAAAGTACTCTGGCCAGTTAAATTTGGGGTTCAGTTTTAGAAGAAAGGATCAGATACTAAGCTAGTAGTCCTCCCAAAGTATTATAGGCATGAAATCTTCTTTCCTGGAGGAGGTCAGTGATAGTATGTCTTTTGGCCATGTGGACTCTATGACTGGTTGGCGGTGAATAAAGGATAAACATAGAATGAGGGGAAAAAAAGACTGAAAAGTTGTTTGAGCTTATACTATGTAAATGAGTGTGCCATGAACAGAAATGTGGAAATTGGAGATGAAACTTAGGGAAGGGCAAGAGTTGTAAACTCAGATGCCCGTAGGAACCTGACAAAAAGTAGGCAGAGGGAAAGCAGGGTAGGGGAAAGGCGTGGAGAGAGGCAGCTGCTATTCAACGGCAGCCACCAAATGGGGGATCAGAGTTACTAGAAAGAAAATCTAAAATATTAGAAATATCCTCATTTTAAATGCTGATTAATAATTCCATTTTTTAAAAAATCCAACTCTTTATGGTCTAAGTAAGATACTTCCATAGGCTTCCTGTGAGCTTTAGGGAACAGTTCATGACGTCTGTCATAGAGAATAAATTCTTTTCCTTAAGATTCTATGGTGCTTCTATTAGCTCACTGGTTCTTAGGCATGGCTCCTGATGGGATTTAGTGAGTTCCTCTTTCACAACCCAAGAAAAGGAGAACAAAGGAAAACAAAAACAAAACCATTTACATGCTTTTTACTTGTCCTTTGAAGTTCTACAATATGTTGCAATTTTGAGTATTTTCCAAGCCTTTGTATACGATCTCAAATGGAATATATTATACAACCAAACTTCTGAGATATCCTTTTTTTTTTCTATTTTTGACACAATTTCAGTAGCGGCTTTGATATGTATGGTTGTGTTGATCTGCCATATACATTTAGTGTGCTCTCTCTAATTATCTCAAAATAATAATCCATGGTATGGGGAATTTTCCTGTGTTGATATTTAAGTAGAAACAAATTAGAGCATGTGCTCAGGAAAATGAACTTAACTGAGTAAACATTTCTTTTATAAAGGAGGCTGAAAAGGACATGTGGTTTTTGTGTTAAAAGTAATGGCTTATTTTTCTGTAATAATGGTGCATCTGAAAGACATGCATTTGAGGGAAGAAGGGCTTAGTTTCTTCTCATTTTAAGATCATATTTAGGCATAATAGTATCACTGTATGTTTTTAGTAAATGCTCTTACATATTTAGAGAAAGTTAGGGAGTGAGAGAGCATGAGTGGGGTTGAGGAGGTAAGAGTAGGGGCAGATGGAGAGGAAGAGAGAATTTTTTTATATATATATAATTTTTTATTTTTTATAAACATATATTTTTATCCCCAGGGGTACAGGTCTGTGAATCACCAGGTTTACACACTTCACAGCACTCACCAAAAAACATACCCTCCCCAATGTCCATAATCCCACCCCCTTCTCCCAAAACCCCTCCCCCCAGCAACCCTCAGTTTGTTTTGTGAGATTAAGAGTCACTTATGGTTTGTCTCCCTCCCAATCCCATCTTCTTTCATTTATTCTTCTCGTACCCACTTAAGCCCCCATGTTGCATCACCACTTCCTCATATCAGGGAGATCATATGATAGTTGTCTTTCTCCGCTTGACTTATTTTGCTAAGCATGATACGCTCTAGTTTCATCCATGTTGTCGCAAATGGCAAGATTTCATTTCTTTTGATGGCTGCATAGTATTCCATTGTGTATATATACTACATCTTCTTGATCCATTCATCTGTTGAGGGACATCTAGGTTCTTTCCATAGTTTGGCTATTGTGGACATTGCTGCTATAAACATTCGGGTACACGTGCCCCTTCGGATCACTACGTTTGTATCTTTAGGGTAAATACCCAATAGTGCAATTGCTGGGTCATAGGGCAGTTCTATTTTCAACATTTTGAGGAACCTCCATGCTGTTTTCCAGAGAGGTTGCACCAGCTTGCATTCCCACCAACAGTGTAGGAGGGTTCCCCTTTCTCCGCATCCTTGCCAGCATCTGTCATTTCCTGACTTGTTGATTTTAGCCATTCTGACTGGTGTGAGGTGATATCGCATTGTAGTTTTGATTTGTATTTCCCTGATGCCGAGTGATATGGAGCACTTTTTCATGTGTCTGTTAGCCATCTGGATGTCTTCTTTGCAGAAATGTCTGTTCATGTCCTCTGCCCATTTCTTGATTGGATTATTTGTTCTTTGGGTGTTGAGTTTGCTAAGTGTCAGGATATAGAATCAATGCACAGAAATCAGTTGCATTTCTCTACACCAACAGCAAGACAGAAGAAAGGGAAATTAAGGAGTCAATCCCATTTACAATTGTACCCAAAACCATAAGATACCTAGGAATAAACCTAACCAAAGAGACACAGAATCTATACTCAGAAAACTATAAAGTACTCATGAAAGAAATTGAGGAAGACACAAAGAAATGGAAAAATGTTCCATGCTCCTGGATTGGAAGAATAAATATTGT
Source organism: Mustela nigripes (assembly GCF_022355385.1). NCBI lineage: Eukaryota > Metazoa > Chordata > Mammalia > Carnivora > Mustelidae > Mustela > Mustela nigripes. The sequence continues at coordinate 49,190,843 of NC_081561.1, read as the reverse complement.
GAAAATGTCTATGCTACCTAAAGCAATCTACACATTTAATGCAATTCCTATCAAAGTACCATCCATCTTTTTCAAAGAAATGGAACAAATAATTCTAAAATTTATATGGAACCAGAAAAGACCTCGAATAGCCAAAGGGATATTGAAAAAGAAAGCCAACATTGGTGGCATCACAATTCCGGACTTCAAGCTCTATTACAAAGCTGTCATCATCAAGACAGCATGGTACTGGCACAAAAACAGACCCATAGATCAATGGAACAGAATAGAGAGCCCAGAAATAGACCCTCAACTCTATGGTCAACTAATCTTCGACAAAGCAGGAAAGAATGTCCAATGTAAAAAAGATAGCCTCTTCAATAAATGGTGCTGGGAAAATTGGACAGCCACATGCAGAAAAATGAAATTGGACCATTTCCTTACACCACACACAAAAATAGACTCAAAATGGATGAAGGACCTCAATGTGCGAAAGGAATCTATCAAAATCCTTGAGGAGAACACAGGCAGCAACCTCTTTGACCTCAGCTGCAGCAACATCTTCCTAGGAACAACGCCAAAGGCAAGGAAAGCAAGGGCAAAAATGAACTATTGGGATTTCATCAAGATCAAAAGCTTTTGCACAGCAATGGAAACAGTTAACAAAATCAAAAGACAACTGACAGAATGGGAGAAGATATTTGCAAACGACATATCAGATAAAGGACTAGTGTCCAGAATCTATAAAGAACTTAGCAAACTCAACACCCAAAGAACAAATAATCCAATCAAGAAATGGGCAGAGGACATGAACAGAGGAAGAGAGAGAATTTTAAGCAGACCCCACACACAGCACAGAGCCTGATGTGAGGCTTGATCTCAGGACCTTGAGATCATGACCTGAGCCAAAATCAAGAGTCAGACACAACTAACTGAGCCACGTAGGTGCACTGAAGCACTTACATATTTAGACTACTTTTTTTTCCTTTTTTAAATACTACCTTTTTAAATAAAGGCTTTATTTATTTATTTATTTGAGAGAGGGAGAGAGAGAGACAGAGCACAAGTAGAGGGAGCTGCAGGCAAAAGCAGGCTCCTGCTGAGCAAGGAGCCCAATGTGAGACTTGATCCCAGGAGCCTGAGATCATGACCTGAGCCAAAGGCAGATGCTTAACTGACTGAACCACCCAGGCACCCCTAATTCTACCTTAAATGTAGCTCAAACTCTATGTTCATATGGTATACTCACTATGACACTATTTTCATATACACCATGAAATTTTATCCATGTTTTGGTACCCTTCTCCAAATTTGGGATTGGTCAGAGATAAAGATGCCATACCAGGGGTGTTGATCCAGGTATAGCAGGAAATTTTTCTGTAGCACAGATTCTTTGTGTTAAGCTAATATGTAATCTTAAACAACTCTATTATTGAAAACCATTCTAGTCAGAAAGCCTATGGAATTTGTTATATAGCTATGGCCCTAGCAGTAGATTCAGTGATAGTTGCCAAAGTTAAGGGGCATCATCTTGCCATGCACTGAGAGAAGAACCAAGTAGTAAAAAAGTGAAAGAAATAAAGACTTAATGTTGGAGATGAAGATCTTGATCTGGGATATTGAAAGAGCTTCCACCTCAAGATGCCATCTGCTTCTCGGGAGAAACCTTTTTGGTTGCTTGTAATTTTAAATCTCCAGCTGGTAAACCATTCCCAGGGTCTGGATAAGCCATATTTAACTGGGGGATGTGGAGCCATGAGTCAACGTCCTGAAGTTTGGCTGCATCTAAGCAGCGAGGAGACCTGGTATGGTCCTTTCTAAAGAGGCTCAAGGGCAGCGTTTGTTCTTAGTCATTTAAATAAGGAGAGTGGGAGAAAACTGGCAACATGAGTCTGGAGAGTTGTAGCCAGATATTTGAGGGAAGTAGAATTCAGGATCCGGTTCAGCTTGTGGATATTTTATAAAACCACAAAGACAATGAACAGGACTAGAATTAGATAGTCATAAGGTTGTGTTATAATTTTCTACTGAAAGACCCTCATTTCTACCAAATATAATCACAGTAAGGCTCATTGGTTTGCAAAATAAGTCTAACTTCATTAAACTTGGCCTGAGGACTGTGAAATGTGGTGTGTTCTGATTGGAAGGGGGCTGGTGTTTAGGGAGGGGAATATACTGCAAGGGAGTGATAGACAGGGCCACCAAGGAGGGACTGTCCGCCTCAGGGTGGTGAAGAGGGGCCTATAGTTGTAGGGTTGAATGAAGAAGTATGGGGACATATGGAATTTTCTCTTTTTTTGGAGCTATTCCTGGTTGTAAGTAGCCCATTGAGCCATTAGGGCCTGTGGCTATTTCGAGGTGAGTCAATTAGTGGACCTGTTGTGTCAGCTCGGTAGTCCCTGTGGGCCCTTTGATGTTGCTCAGGTTTCCATTGCTCAAGCCTATTGTGTAAAAGCAGCCTCTACATAGAAGTGTACCAACAACAGTGACCATATCTATTCCTTTCAGTCTGCTTTGCTACAACCTTTCATAAGAAATCTTAGCTTGAAGGCAAACCAAGAATTCACCATCAGAGTTCACCTGCCAGTCCATATAGATTTGGGTGAATTTCTCTTTTCTTGAGAGTCACAAGATAACCTGAGGCTTCTGGGACTGCCAGGAAGTGACCTTCCTACCTTACCTGGTAAGGCTGCTGGGAATGTCTTAAGCAAGATTCCAGACTGTTTTCTTCCAAAGGGATTTGATTAGCTCTGTGAAATCAATCTTCGTTCCTTGAAACTGTCTGGCCATATCTGATTGTACTCAAATTCTCAGATATGGCCAGTCAAAGCCTTGGGAATATAACTAAGGTTCCCATTTATGTGCTGTTATAAGGGAATAGATTCTTATTGAACTGATGCAATAACTGTATTGCCATGAAAATAAGAATACTCAATAAGTTTCTGAATTCCAGAGAGATCGGGTAAGGAGAAAAAGTAAGAGACATACTTTATAAAATTACTGTAAGTCACAATAGCTTAACAAAAAATAGAGGAAAAAATGTTTCCTTAAATCTAGAGAAATAAAACATTAAGGAACTAGCAATGTTTCAAAGGAAAGGTGGTAAAAAAAACTGTTAATCACATTTATTAGTTCATTGGATCCATGTTATTAATCCTTGTTCTACTTGAATCTAGTTTTTCCATTAGTTCTGGATATTCCTATTCATTTCACTTTTATGTTCTTAAAGTTATCAGAAATCCTATGTATTGGTAAGACACAAAATTTTTGCTTTCCCGATAGATTGCCCAAAAGGTAAAACAACCAAACAAACACTTTTCACAATATCTCATCAAAAGAAAACCAGTAGTTCAAGAAATGGTACTTTTAACAGAGAGAAAATGAAATTCTAATTCTGTACCACTGTACTTTTAATGAGTCCATTCTTTAAAAACTTAAATCCATTCAAATTTTAGACAGCTCAACCATGCATAAAATTTCTTTTCCAAGATTCCATTTCCACACATCTTGTACAACTTTTTTTTTTATATATACATATTCAGGTTTATCCCTTGAGAATTACCTCCCTGAAGTTTGCATTTTAAGAGATGGCCTTGAGGCCCTGGAGAAGACCACATACCTACATCTCACAACCAGAGGGAAAGAGTTTAAGTTTCTCTAGAAAGGCTGTGTTTCCCAAATCCAGATCCTGTACAGTATCTACATACCTTTTGAGACTAATTGGGCAGGGTAGGGATTGGCAAAAAGGAAAGGTGGGCTTTGAATTTTTTCTAGAGCCACACTTCTTTTCTTCCAAAGACTTCATTTGTAAGACATATATAGTTGTTTTAATTTCTCAAAGAACTGAGCTGCAACCTGAATGATAAGGATATTGACCAAGCCATTGAGCTACAGGATTCATAGTTTACTTCTTTATATTAGGGATATGGATTTAAGCTAAAATGGAAATCAAAAGATCCCTGTGTTCTAGATTTAGAGCTGTGTATCTTTGACATATTTTAGTACATTCTTCCACAATGGCTTCAGAATGTTTTTTCTTTCCATCTGGGTATACAGTTTTATTTTAGTTTAGAGGAGAAGACCTAAAAAAAAGTTTCTATCGGGCTTTGAACAACAGCCTCTAATTTAGCCAACTTCTAACCATAGAGCTGCTCAAGAAAAATCCTTTTACCTATCTTTTTAGGTTTTAGCTAGGACAAATAGTAAATATTCCTCGCAACACTGAACGACCCCGTGGGCATAAGGGGAGTCCTCAAAGAGGATGCGAAAGGTGCCACACTTCCAAGATCCAGAGCAAATCCCAAAGTTAACCAAAAGAAACACCTAAACAATTCTCCTGAGAACTGGAAATGGTCAGTAGGACCCTAGCTATAAATGGAGTGGAGCCCACAATCCTATCTAGCCATATCTGGCCATAGATGGGAGGCAACCCACAGTTCTGTTGAAGGGGAAGGACATTTTTTCCCTTCCTCTCTTCTACGTTTTTTGGCTAGTCTAATAGATTAATAGTAGTCACATAGATTAATAGTAGTTAAATTTGGGGGCACCTGGGTGGTTCAGTTGGTTAAGCGACTGCCTTTGGCTCAGGTCATGATCCTGGAGTTCCAGGATCAAGTCAGGCATCAGGGTCCCTCCTTCGCGGGGAGTCTGCTTCTCCCTTTGACCTTCCCCTTCTCATGTTCTCTCTCTCTCTCTCTCTCTCAGATAAATAAATAAAATCTTTTTAAAAAATGTGTATTACGGGAGTCCCATAAAAATATGGACTTAGAAGGCTGCCAGGTTAACAGGGCTTATATAATATCCAGAGCTAAGGAAAGGTGTAGGAGTCTGGGGTTGCAAAGAGAAGAAAGGCCATTCATTGGAAGGCAAGAGATGTTTAGGAAATCTTTTAGGCAGATAACATTTTAGATAAAAAGATATCCCTGGTAATGGCTCCCTTTCTGGTTAGGTCCCCTTTCCAGTGTAAACTTAGGCAGTTGAAGGTGAGGGAAAGCATTTCTGATTCCAAGTAATCCTTATGCTAAGGAGACCTATTTTGGGGTGGCCAAGTCTGCTTCCCTTCACTGTCTGGCCATATTTTGAGGGCCTCCAACCCGGCAGTTGCCACGCCAATTCCTCAAGACACATATGAGACAAACAAGAAGGTGATGGCTATTCCTAGGAGAGAAAAAAAAATCAATAACCAATGTTTTTTCTTGTCAGTCTGAATTTGCAAAGGGGTGTTGTAAAATTCTGCCTTCCTCTATCAACTAGGCATGGTGGGTAGAAATTTGGATCAGTTGATTTTGTTAAGAATTCTTACCCTTTGCTGGCTTTTCCCAGGATACTGTCTGCAGGCTTCACAGTGTGTGAGGTGTCCCAGAGGGTCTCACCCTGGTCATGGAAACTGTATAGGAGGAAAAATAATTTTCCCTTTACCCTTTGTTGTGAGTGCCTGGCTGAGAGGCTTTTTCCCCAGGGCATATTGTAAATGTATATGTTTATCTAAGATGGTTAAAAGTTCTCTACTGTGGCCACAGAAATTCGAGATTATCTTCGGTAAGGTTAAGGTTAACCTACTTGTTTAGCCTTAAAACAAGATTTTGTTTACCTGATGCCTCACACTAGCTCCCGTCCAGTGCCTATGTTGGACCCCATCAGACACAGACATGGTTTAGTTTCTAAGTTAGACCCAGGACCTACTAGACACTGGCTAGTTTCTGAATATAGTCTGGAAAAAGAAATGTTCAAATTAAATCTGAAAGCTCATAACACAAAAGCTGGGGAGCTAAGATCCAGGATCCCACAGCAGCTTACCTATTACCTCCAGAGGCAGCAAGAAAGCAAGGACCCTAAAGGGCCCTTTAATGATGTCTGGCTGCTTTGTTGCTCCTGGGGGTTGCCCGGGGCAGGGGCAAAGGGTGGAAGGGTCTCCTTTGGTTCTCTCTTCTGATACCATGGCTGTTAACAAATAAACCAAAGCATATTTAAAATTTTCCAATTTTTGGCGGGGGGTGGGGCAAAAATCAATTCCAGTTGGACAGCACCAAGCCCGAAGGGGTCAGGAATGTCCCCAAGGACTTCTTTATTAACAAATTATGGTCTTAAATTATTTACCATCAGAACAAAAGATTTTCCTATCCATCTCAAGGTTTACAGAATTGCAGGGTTTATAGCGCTTTAGAATATACAGTGAAATTTCTTGGGTTCCAATTTGGCTTTATCACTTAGCATTTTGGCCAAGTCACTTACACAATTGAGGATTAAATACTAGGTATTGCATGGGGTTGCTTTTGCTTATATAATTGGGAGGGAAAGAGCATTTATTGTATAGTAGGGATTGCTCTGAAGTTTTAATGGAATGCCATATGCAGAATACCAAGTACACTGCCAGCACATTGTTGAACCCCCTTAGGGTCAGGTAATATTTCATATGCAAATCACTGAGCCTTCATCACAGGTTATATGCTGACTGTTGCAAATTCCTGGTATTGTCTTGTTGACATAGTATTTTAAGAATTCTGATGCATATGTATGAATTCGAATTATATTTTCTGCTAATTCATGAGTATATCATCGTAATCACTGCAAAGAAGTGCTCAGAGCGGTATGTACCAAAGAATGGGGCAAAGCAATGTTTTTAGTCCATTGTTGAAAATGTCATTAAAAACACTCTCCTGTTGAGAATAGAATCGCATGTATGTCTCAGAGTAAAGCGGTGTTGGAGCAGCCAGTCTTTTCTACTGGCAAGAGAACTCTCAGTCCAAGTATTTTTCGTCAACTAAGTCACACTAATTATGCTGTTTTTTAGACTGGGAACTAAAGCAAATTGCTTATAACACCACAAAGAGCACTCTAGATCTGAATCTAAAGTTTCATTTTCATTAGTGTGATCTTGTTAAGTGTAGATTAAAAAGAAAAAAAAGAAAATGATTATAGTACCTTGTAGTGTTGATGGAAATTTAGTACTAAAAACAAATCTGCTGAGTTTGTCCACCGTGGCCACTCTTCATTCTTAAAATGCATGGAATTACTAACCCCATACAGCTCTCATCCCCTTTTCACTGATTATTTTCCTCCAGGGAGACAGAGAATTCAACCTCGAGTTGAAAACTCTTACCGCCACCTTCCCCCAGGAAGGCAGAGCAAAGTGAGATTTCAAGGTTATCGTTCATATAATTACAAAAGAGGTCATTAAATATAGCAAAGTTACTGTCTAACCATTTCTTTTGACTTACTGAGAAATAGTTAAAAAAAAAAACCAAGAGGGACACACATTGAGGCAAAATATTCTTAGGAAATGGTACACTATGAACATTCAGGGAATAGATTTATTTTAATTTATTTACTGTAAGTTTGTTAAAAAGTCATTTCACCAAATAACTATTGAACAACTGTTATGTTCTAGAAATTGTTTGAAGAGATATTTTGCTTTCTGAAAGATAACTTAGGAACTATTTTTATTTAATATTAATTGTAATTACTTGAATTGTTATTAACTGCTACACATTTTACAAGTTTTTTCTCAGATATCATCACGGTAAGTAGATCAAGCGAGGTCCAACATGACACTAGTTAAAGTTAATCTACTGTTGCTGCACATGTGTCTCTTGCATGTGGCCAGGGGCCCCTTCTGCGAACAACACTCATTAAGGCTGAAAGAGTGCTCCATGTTCAGGGTGGCTATTAAAAAGACAACTAATTTTTTTTTTTTCCAATCCTAAACAGATTTGACCCTTTTCACAGGGCAAAGAGTCATGGAAGCCCCTCTTATAGTGCTCATTTTTCCTTCCAAGGTGATTCTGCAAGTGAAAAAAGGCACTTAAAATTATTGATCGTTGGCTTACTTATGTTTGTCATTATCTTGCTTTCAGTACAGATGCTGTGATTGTAGATACCAAAATATTTCTAGTGATATTTCTTTACAATTTTATGATTTTTTTTGTTTATGTGTGTGGTTTTATTTATTATCATTACTGAAATGGATATTAGCATGCTTGCTAGAATGTTTGAACAAGATAGAGAATATAAGTACGATTGATGCAGGGTCTCCTATCCACCTGACTTACCTGACAGTTTTCTCTCTAAAGCAACTAGCTTCTTGATTTTCTTTTTTTAAGATTTTATTTATTTGACTGATATCACAAGTAGGCAGAGAGGCAGGCAGAGAGAAAGAGAGGAGGAAGCAGGCTCCCTGCCTAGCAGAGAGCCCGATGTGGGACTTGATCCCAGGACCCTGAGATCATGACCTGAGCCGAAGGCAGAGGCTTAACCCACTGAGCCACCCAGGTGCCCCTTAATTTTTATTTCAGAGATAATCTATACATCTATGAGCATATAAATATCTTTTTGTCTTGTTACTCTCTTTCCATACCTAAGAGGGATAGAGATAAGTAGATAGATACATATGTAGATATATACATATACATATATAAGCGACATGAATATATTTATTACTTCTTTTCTTTTTCAAGGGGTTCCATAGTGTATGTAATGTATGCTGTTTCCCTTTACATTTTTTTTCACTAGATATATATCTTAAAAGGCCTAATTTTTAAAATAAATTTATATATTAGTATTGAAGAGGGATAGTTTTACAATTTTTTTTTTTTTTGCTTTGTTTCAGGTTTCTCTTTTAAGATATTGCATTTTATGTTAATTTGAACTTCACAACAATGAAACTAGTATTTCAGATATTCATTTTGGTGTGTCCTTGACTTGCTAAATTTACTGTTGATTTTTAACAACCACCTACTCATTGTGGCTAGAAGAATACTTCCACCTTTTTATTATGCACATGGTTGGCCTCTGGAAAGATACGATGGCTGTCACAACACTTCATGGGTTTCTCTGACTATCCCTCATGATTTTTGTGCATTTCCATTTATTTCAAATCTATGCTAAAAATTTCCTTTTTTAAACCATCTATCCATATTGTCAGTTGAAAATATAATTTTAAATAATTTTGCCTACAACATAAATGCTAAGTAACACAAAAATCAAAAATGAAAAAATATAAAAAAATTGATGTTTGCCTTTGTATTATTATCAAGAAATCCATGATGATGAAAAGTGAAACTAAATGTAGTTGCATTTTTAAAACTAAGATTTGAGCAAAATCGCTATATGAAATCAAACTGCTTTATAGTGGTCAGTAGTTTTATTCTGAGGGCAGCATTTTTTTAATGATGTCACAAAGTGATAAACTTATTTCCTTGTTTATTTTATTTTATTTTATTTATTTATTTGAGAGAGAGCATGAGAGGGGAGAAGGTTAGAGGGAGAAGCAGACTCCCCATGGAGCAGGGAGCTCAATGCAGAACTCGATCCCTAGACTCTAGGATCATGACCTGAGCCAAAGGCAAATGCTTAACCAACTGAGGCACCCAGGTGCCCATATTTCCTTAAGTTTTTAAAAAACATTTATCTATTAGAGAGAGGGGGAGAAAGTGAGCATGAGTCAGGGGAGGGGCAGAAGGATAGGATAGAGAGAATCTATAGGCAGACTCCTTGCTGGGTGTGGAGCCTGACACAGAATTTGATCCCAGGACCCTGAGATAATGAATTGAGCTGAAGTCAAGAGTCAGAAACTTAATCGACTGAACCATCCAGGTTCCCCTTTAAGTTTTTAAACTTTAATTCCAGTATAATTAACGCACAGTGTTCTATTAGTTTCAAGCAGAGAATATAGTGATTCAACAATTCTGTGCATTACTCAGTGCTCATCACGAGGAGTGCACACTTTAATCTCCATCACCTATTTCACCCACCTCCCCTCTGGTAATCATCAGTTCTCTATAGTTAAGAGTCTGTTTCTTGGTTTCTCTCTCTCCTTTCTCTTTCTCTCTCTCATTTTTCTTCGTTCATTTGTTTTGTTTCTTAAATTCCAAATATGAGGGAGATGATATGGTATTTGTCTTTCTCTGACTTATTTCACTTAGCATTATACACTTCAGCTCCTTCCATATCGTTGTAAGTGCTAAGACTTCATTTATTTTTGTGGCTGAATAATATTCCATTGTTTATATGCACCACATCTTTTTTATCCTTTCATCTCTCCATGGACACTTGGGCCACTTCCATAATTTGGCTATTGTAAAATAAGGCTGCTGTAAACCTAGCAGTGCCTATATCCTTTGAGTTTTTGTATTTTGGGGGTGAATACCCTCGAGTGTGATTACTGGATCATAGGGTGGTTCTATTTCTAAATTTTTGAGGACTCCTCATACTGTTCTCCACAGTGGCTGCAGCAGTTTACATTCCTACCAACAGTACAAGAGGGTTCCTTCTTCTCCGCATCCTCTCCAACACTTGTTTCTTGTATTTTAATTTGAGCCACTTTGACAGGTGTGAGGTAATGTCTCATTGTAGTTTTGATTTGCATTTCCCTGATGATGACTGATGCTGAGTATTTTCATGTGTCTCTTGGCCATCTGTTTGCCTTCTTTGGAGAAATGTCTGTTCATGTTTTCTGTCTATTGTTTAATTATTTGTTTTTTGGATGTTGAGTTCTATCAGTTCTTCATATGTACTTCTAATACTGACCCTTCGTTGGATATATTCAACTGGAAATATTTTCTCGCATTCCATAGTTGCCCCTTAGTCTTGTTGATTGTTTCCTTCACTGTGTAGAAACTTTTTTATTTTGATGTAGAATAAACTGATCTTTTAATGCAAATCATATGAAAATAGCCATCTATGTGCATTGCAAGGAGTCCCTCACACACTTATAAACCCTTCTTTCCCTCAGGGACTTCATGTTAGTTACGCATTTTGACACATTAGCAAAGCACTCCCTCCTCAGGTGTGTTCCTGTTCACTGTGACTTGACTACTCTCAGCTAACAATGCTTCCACCAAATTCCAAGTTATCCAAACACTCAGAACCAACCTAATTTTCTTACTTTCTTTATTCACAACATCCCATGCACAGACAAAAAATTGATATGGAAAAGGAAAGTGCTACTGATTTTATTGTGTACAAAATAAAATCTTTAAAATAACTTAAAATTTATTTTCCTAAATCTGTGAATGATGATGGCAAAGTGGCGATATTATGAGGAACACTCCACATCCCGATAAGGGAGAATTGTTCCCTTCACACTTTGACCCATAGGATAGTTTCATATGGGCTGGTAGTTTAATCTTCTGCTCTTCAGAGAGCAGAAGATACCTGTCCTACTCAGAGTACAGAGTGTAGGGTCAACTCCAAGCTGATTATCAGTGAGTAGGTGGGTGGGGAGCACTAAGCCTTTTGCAACCAAAAGATCCATCCTTTCCAATGACAGTGCTACATTTTCAGAAACCATGCCTTAAAATTAGAAATGTGCATGTCATAGTCTTTGAGTTATAGTCGGGTGGCAGAAGGCAGAACAATGGGTGAGAATTCTCCTATAGTGTCTGCAGAAGAAAGGTTTCCTCTATCAGTGTACTGCCCTTTCCCTTCTAGCTTTATACCTTATCATGTAAATATTTCTAAGTTGTATTTATCTATATACTTTATTGTTCTAGTGGCTTATGAATCTGTAACCTACCTGCTCAATTTTTTTTTTAATGTATTTATGTGACACAGAGAGCAAGATCACAAATAGGCAGAGCAGCAGGCAGAGACAGAAGGGGAAGCAGTCTCCCCGCCGAGCAGAGAGCCTGATGAGGGGCTCGATCCCAGGACCCAGATGCCCCCTTACCTGCTCAGTTTTGACTGTAAATGGCTTGAGCACATGATCTAGTTGTTCATCATTTCTATATTCTTATCTCCTAGTACAAAGTAGGAACTTTTTTTTTTTTTTTTTTTTTTTGCTTAAAAGAATAATCAGGCCAGTGTTCAAATCCCACTACTGTAGCATTAGTTATTTAAAATTGAGTGGTATAATTAATTTTCTGACCTCAGAGTGGTTACCTGTAGCATAAAGATCATTGTGTTGATGAAATTTATGGATGTATATGTGTGTGTGGGGGGGGTGCTGGTGAATTGTATGGCATCATGCCAGGCATATTCTCTAAAATGGTAGCTATCATCTCTGTTAGTATTATTATTATTCAATAATCCTTAAAATTAGATGGAAAGTAATTGACATGTCAGCCTAGTTTATATGTAAATTTTAGTAGATTTATAGATACTTAAGCTGTTTCTTAATCTGAGATAATAGCTGAACCAAGAGAGCATAAAACATAAATAATAAATAGATATTGACTGCAAATATTACTCTTACTTTGAACTTAAATATTTATATTTTCAGTCTCATTTTAGGCCAATATTGATTATTTCTATGAGGGATGTGTGTGTGTGTATGTGTGTGTGTGTGTTTATGTAATGTAGTAAATTATCTAAGTGTGTGTTTCCACAGAGCTTCAAAATGTCACAGATACTCAAAAAAAATTTTTAACCTAATATTCTGTTTTAAAGTGGCATGTATTTTTGTCTCAAGACATATTTCCATTTTTTAACTTTTAGAAAATATTGGCAATATGTTTGTTTTGTGGTAATAGAAATAAACTGATTTTGAAGAGAAATGGCATACTAGGTAAAGCTTGAGACTTTTTCCTCTTCCAGCAACTATTGTTCAAATGCAGAAGTTTTTTATTTATGTGAAATGGTCAGTGAAACAGAATAGAACATGTAGTTCATTGATACATATGGGACTTAAATTATTTTGTTAGTGCAAATTACTTTCCTTTGAAATCTGACTAATTTTAAGTCTGCATAATCTTGAAAGTGCTTTGATGTGTTTAAATTTAATTACAGAGAATAAATATTTTTAATGGTTTATCCTTTAAGATAAAATAAAAGGGGCTAATGAACTAAAAAAAAAAAAAAAAAAAAGGTGGGGGCTAATATACCTCAAAGGGAGAGAGAAAAGAGAAGGAAGAGTTTGGGGGGGGAGAAGAGGAAAAAAAAAGAGCGAGATGAATAAAAAGAAGAAGCATGAGGAAGAGAAGAGAAAAAGACAAGGAGAAAGCAAACAGGAGAGGAGAGGAGGGGAAGGGAGAATCTGTGGTTACAATCAAAATTATTTCTTTTTGAAATACCCAGAATACAACTGATTCAAAAGGAATTCATAGTGCTGTATTCAGTTGGATCTGGACATCTGCTTCCAAATGATTATATCCAAAACAGTAATTATTCCAAATACCATTCTAAAGAGGAAAAAAAAAAAAAAAAGTCAAGCCCTTCTTTCAGTGGCACTGGTTCAGAAATTCAAAGGTCACAATTACAGAAGGTACTGACAGTCTAAATGATATGAGTTCCAAGTTATTAAGTTGGTTCACAAACCTCTTAGAACCACAATTATGTGGAGAAAAGAGAAGTGTGAAGAAGTCACATGCCATAAAGAGCAGATTCCCATCATTGTTAAATGGGTTTTCCTTGCTCATGAGATATGGAGCTTTAGATAAAACATCTGACAGACAAAGACTAAGACACTTTATCTATAATTGCCTATAAAGGATGAAGAAAAACAAGGGGAAAAAAAAACAGCATTTACAGTATGATGTCAGCTGATCAAATAACAATTGCATTAAATATACTGAGATAAGCTTAGTCATGATAATTATTTGAACTTTAACTCTGGATGATGTCTGGCATATGAACCCATATTTTAAAAATGCCACAAATGCTAAACTAACAGAAATATAAATCTGCTCAGTAACATATTTAAATATAAATTTATGATCTTTTAAAGCACTTTTGAGTACATTGCTATATTTGATATTTATCACAGTTATGAGACATTAAACAGGAAAGTGTCATGTTAGTCATTTTTTTTTTTCACAGAATAACATAATTGCTTAAAGGAGTTCAATCAAACAGAACTTAACTATTGAAACACAGATGAGAACTGGGTCTCCTGAATCCCAGATAAATGCTCTTTTCAATGATCGAACAATTGAACCTGTCATAATCATTCCCTCCACAGTCATTTCCTGGTTCCTCTTGTAGAAGCTGGAGTTTCTGTTGGGGTTTTAGCCACCATACTGCTGTGCCACTCTATGACTAGTACCTGCCCAGTGGGATAAAGCCTGAAAAGAAAATGGAAAAGTCACTCCCTTGTCATTTGCTTCTTCAAATATTGACTCCCCCTCACAATCTGCCTGCTTTTATTGTTAAAGTACCTAGGTAGTAGGTGTTTTGACTTTTTAAACAGGTTTTTTTAGTTGTAATCTGAAGGCAGGGTAGAATGTGGTGGGTTTACACCAAGAGAGCACACTAGAACTCCCTATCATTGATTTAACAGAATAACATCACCATGAAGACATTTGGAAACATTCAAAAAAGACAAGATATATGCAGGTGTCCCACACACAGGCTTTCAAGTCCAATGCTTCTCTTCTGCATCTGACACTCTTGACCTCACGTTCCTGAAAACTTTTTTTTTTTTTTAATGGTTCTCAACAGCTCTGATTTTTGTTTCATTTTGTTTTTATTTTGTCATCCCTTTGTCAGCCTAAGCCTTAAAATCCATGTTCCCTAATAAATTATCTTTGACTCATGCTTTGTTGATACTGGTTATGCAATTCTGGCTGCAACTTTCTTGCTTTTGAAAACTGCTCATATGCTAATGACTCATAAATATTTCCCTCCAGCCCACATCATGACCTGAGTTTTCTCACTCAGGTATCATGATGTTGGCTAATTGTTACCCCTGGATCATACCCTACTCATCTCAAAATCACCATGTTCAAAATGGAAACACCTCCCCACATGGGCCAAGCTCTGTAAATGGTGCTATAATCTGCTTATTGTCAAAACTAGAAGCCTACGAGTCATGCCGCGGTGTCTTCCTTTCAATCTCCATACCCTGGCATGCAGTATCATGTTTTATAATTTTTTTTTCAGTCTGTTTTCTCTCTGTTCCAATTGTCCCTTCTTTTAGTACTTTGTCTAGATGAATTCAGTAACCACTTCTAGGGTTTTCCGCTTACCACTCCCTTTTGCTCTTAAACTCATCCTCTAGTTCCAGTCAGTGCCCTGCATCCTTCTCAGCCTGTATTCTTCAGCCATTCCCCTTCTTCTGCAAGATGGCATTCAGACTCCCATGCAAGTTGTCTTCGTAAGCAAGTTCTCTTTAACTCATTAATCTACTTACCCACATCTAGTTTTACTCCTTTTCCCTCACCTTGTATTTTCATTACACCAACCCACATATTTGTTCCTGGGTCCATCATAGGGTTCATGCCCAGGGTTCATTTGATTAACTCTTACTAATTTTGCAAAACCATTTTAAGTGTCAAACAGAGTTAGACTTAAGTAGGGCTTAATCGTAACCATCAGGATTTAACAAAGTCTAGGTCTTGAAGGAGGAAAGGGAAAAGACTAGTGCTAGGTAAATTGTAAAACGCAAACTAGAATTTCAAGTGGTGAATTTAAGCTGAGGATTCAGAAGGCATGGGGTTACTTGAAGAACCTAGCACCATGCTGTTAATCAAAAAGGTTTAAAGGATAGTTTCAGATATATCTAACGGTATGCCAGCATTTTCTGTGTTTAAAAATCTCTACTTTGATATGGTTAAGAAATTTATATCTTTAAGGGTGGTCTGTGAGTTTTTTTACATATATTATTATTATTGAAAATAAATACATAGTAATTCACCTAATTCTAAGGGTCTGAATTTTCAGATATTTTCTGTTATGGGAATTTATTTGGGTAAAGAGAAGAATGGATGTAATTTATTTTTTTAAGAATGTTTATTTAAAAAATTCAGGTTTTGAATACTTCTCATAAGGCCCAAAATGATTCAATTTACTTAAAATTTGTTTTTAACTCTTTCAAAGATACTTCCAAGTTCACATTCTTGTGTGAATATTAAACCTTTATAGCCTCCTACATGAGTATAATTACTTATACAGTTTTAAGGATTATAGCTATTAAATAATAATTTCACAATTTAAACTAATTAGTAACATTAAATCAACTGATTAACAGAACAAACCCAGGTCAGTTTATGTTATATTTTAACAATCAAAAAAAGGGGGGGGATTATTTTAAGGCAAAATATAAATTTGAAAATAGTCATTGCACAGCATTTCCCTGGGCTTAGAAAGTTAAAATGTTTTGGAATTGCTAAAAATAGAATTAATCTCATGACCAAAGAGTAATATAAGACTATTAGTTACAGGGTGCCTGGGTGGCTCAGTGGGTTAGGCCACTGCCTTCGGCTCAGGTCATGATCTCAGGGTCCTGGGATCGAGTCCCGCATCGGGCTCTCTGCTCAGCAGGGAGCCTGCTTCCTCCTCTCTCTCTCTGCCTGCCTCTCTGCCTACTTGTGATCTCTCTCTGTCAAATAAATAAATAAAATCTTTAAAAAAAAAAGACTATTGGTTACAAAATATCTTATTCATTCCATCAGTTATTTATTCTATAAACATTTGCCACAGCAACACCCTGTGGAAATACTATGCAGTGTGCTAACAATACAGAGAGAAGGGAGGCTCTCCTGCTTCCAAGGACATAGTCAGTGAAAGAGGAAAGGAAACAATTACAAAACAATGTGGCAAGTGTTATAATCAAGCTGAGTCAGTGTATTTGGGGATAATATAAAGAAAGTTGCCTTAAATCCATACTCTGATAGTTTCTTTCTGTAGACTAAAAAAGTAGCTTTTTTAGTCATAAAACATAGTCATAAAACATAGCTATATGTGGTTATTTTAAAAATATAGAGATATCTCTTTAATAAAATTTATAATCATAGCATTTTCATTTTTGAGTAAACACGCACACAAGTCAATGCCTATCCATGAGGTTGAGTTTATATAAAATAATTATATATATTATATATATATATACACACATATATTTATACATATATAGTTAATTTAACTTAATAATAAAAATACAATAAATTTGAGATCCATTATTATTATCATGAATTCTTTTACAATGCATGTATTTTAAATGAGAATGAGTAACCTAGGAGTGGCAAATAGGTTTTAGCCATAATTGAGTGTTGAAATTATGCAAAAGGCAATGGGGATAAGAATTCTAGAGATGGGGGCACCTGGGTGGCTCAGTGGGTTAAAGCTTCTGCCTTTGGCTCAGGTCATGATCCCAGGGTCCTGGGATCAAGCCCTGCATTGGGCTCTCTGCTTGGCAGGGAGCCTGCTTCCTCTGTCTCTGCCTGCCTCTCTGCCTACTTGTAATCTCTGTCTGTCAAATAAATAAATAAACTCTTAAAAAAAAAAGAAAAAGAATTCTAGAGATGTCTAGACTCAGCAGGAAAGAATGTGGTTATTGATTATATGTGCTGTGGGCACAAAAAAGGGGAGCACTGATACATTGTGCATGCCATCCTTAGAGTAGGTTAACAACAGAGATGTTAAATGGTTGACATCAAGAACAAGGAAGAAGAAGGAGTGCAGCATATTCAAATTAAATGTTTTTGGGAAAATTACATGTGAACAGTCATTCGAAGATGAAGTACTCCAGTAGGACAGCTATTACAGGCTGGGGCCAGGTGTCAGGTCTGAAGGAAGGAGAAAATGATTGAGGGGCATTGGAAGGGGGCAACGGAGCTCTGATGCAGACCAACTCCATTTTTCTCTCATTTGTGTTCAAACTGCAAATCATGAGGGGAAACAAAAGTGTTTGGAATATATTATTTTATATTTGCTTGTGGTTGATTTTCAAGAGTCATCCTTTATGGGGGAGAAAGTTTTTTACCTGGAAACACACATCTATTATGATTATAACTTTGAAGGTACAGGAGCCTTTGGGCAACAATAGGGGACAAAATAGTGTGTTGTTCAGTTACATTCATGCAATTCTTTAAAAACTGTCCTGAACGACAATCAGAGATTACGAACCTTGAAATGCTAAACTCCACTGAAAAACAAAAGATGTAGCTTAGTAGAATAACAATCTAGAATTAATCACTCATAGACACAACATATTCGTGTTGAATATAAAATCAAATTAACAGCAGTAGGTTAAGTGGTAGGACTTATTTTTAGAGTAAATCTTTTCCCTTGGCATAACCTATCAAGCTTGACATTTCCTGTCTCTTTGCTCCTATATTTTCAGTCCCTTCTGTCATACATTTTTATGTATACAAAATTGAAGCTGACAAGCATATTCCTCCCACTTGTTTGCTTTCCATAAGTGTATGTGTGTGTACTATGGAGGCCCTTATGATACTCAGAAAGGGTATGCATCAAGTCAACTAGCAAATGTCCAAAGTAAAAATATGATATCCATTTCAAAGTTTTCTTCAATTATTGCATAATAATCTGAAAGTCTGTAATTTCTTATTGGATCTGAATTCATGACCAACATCTGTTTTCATGCTAGCATGGATATCTACTGGTGAAGAAACATTGTATCTTCTAAGAAGGAAGACATTAAAGCATATATATATATGGTTTGATATATATATATATAAATATATGTATATATACATATAAATATATATGTATAAAGTATACATATATGTGAAACAATGCCACATTATATATATGTATATATATACACACATGTGTATGCATGTATATATGTGTGTATGTATGTGTATATGTGTGTATGCATGTGTGCCCATTCAATTTATATGTATCATACATAAAATTGGCCATTACCATTGTAAATTTATATGTGGCTTACCATATTAAGAAAAAAAAAAACTACCACTTGGTTATTTTAGTGATTCATTCCTTAAATAATTAGTAGTAGAAGTGAACACAAATGACTATTTTATTAAGTCTATATCCTTGGAAAGAAATTAAAAAAAAAAAAAACAGTTCTTCTAGTCACTCTAGCAAAGGGGAGGTGAAGCCTACTAGTAGCAGAAGGAACACTGAGGTGGTCGAAGATAAGGGTCTGGATTTGCAAAATGGCAATAGAAAATGAGTGGGAAAGACCCTTTGGTGACAATATTTGACAGTTTTGGCTACTGTTTGCATGTTAAGAGAGAGATACAGATGTAGGATCAAAGGAAAAAACAAAAACCAACCAACCAACCAAACAAACAAACAAACAAAAGCAACCAAACAAACCAAAACCCCAAATCACATTGAATTCTCATGTTTGAGTAACCAGAAAAACGTCCTTTATCAGAAATAAGAAGGGATAATTTTGTGGCAGATTACACTTCAGTTTAGATACAAACCATAATTAGTTCACTTAAATGTGATGTTCCATAGAAAGAAACACAAACTGGGACCCCAAAAGTTTAAGATTTCTATAAACCTCTAGTCAGTCATGAGGTCATAAAATGTTCATAAGAGCATCTTTACTCACCTTCTGTTGCTTGAGCTTGTTCATGAAAGTTGCTAAAAAACTCAGTTTTCTCTCTTCCCACCAACTACCTGCATCTTTTAGAGCATCTAATTCCTTCACATTGTGTTAGAATAGCTTGGAGTTTGATTACAAGGCAACTGTTTTAAGTAAGCCATACAGTATTCACTAGGTTATGGGCCTTTTTCTAAACATAGCATATATTAGCTCATTAACTTTTAAAACTACTGTGTAAATTACATGCTATTACGATATACCCTTTATTTTTTTTAAAGATTTTATTTATTTATTTGACAGAGAGAGATCACAACTAGGCAGAGAGGCAGGCAGAGAGGGAGAGAGGAGGAAGCAGGCTCACTGCCAAGCAGAGAGCCCGATGTGGGGCTCGATCCCAGGACCCTGAGACCATGACCTGAGCTGAAGGCAGAGGCTTTAACCCACTGAGCCACCCAGGCGTCCCCAATATACCCTTTATTGATTAGAAAACTGAGGCATAAAGAAGTTGCATGCTCAAAGTAACTTAGTGAGCAGTGAAGCTGGGATTCAATCAGGTTTCAGAGAGCCCACTTTCGGTTACTACCTCGGGGGTGTCTCTAATGACTGCATTGTTTTGCTTACTCAGTGGAGAGATTAGGTGATAACTTGAAGAGTCACACCATGTCCCCGTCATCTTTTTTGTGGAGAGGACACAAAACATGGTCAAATTCCATAGCTCAAAATGTATAAAGTTAATTGTATGTTGGTTTCTCTTCTCTGTTGTGTCCATTCAATCAATAAAAGATGTCCAATGAATGCCTACCGGCTTCAGTGGTCTTTCTGTTTTGTTGGACTGGGCAATCAGATTAACTTGAGCAGCACATATTCTAAAATTGGAATGATACAGAGAAGATGAGCACAGCCCCACGGTGACACACAAATTCATGAAATGCTCCATATATTTTCTGTTCAAAAAATATTTTAAAGCATAAAAAAATCTAAGAAATAGTAGAAACTGGTTTGATGCTCTCTGAACACCTAGTTTACTTATACTCTACATTTTGCTGAAAGAAATGGAAGAAGGCGTCTTAGTTTTCTGATGCTCAAAGCTAAAGAGGAAAAGTATATAGACAAATTTGATACTGCTGGATGTCATGGAAGTGAACTTGAATCTGAAATACCTGATTCTAAGAAATCTTGAGTTTAATTATTAGAGCTATCGTATGCCTGTAATAATAGATTAAAACAAACAAAGAGTGGCTCCTCTTCACTCCTACACCCTAACTTTGGTCTTCTTGTCTCCTTTTTCTATGGAGTTGGAAAGTAGTAGATGAAGGAAAGAAATTCCCTTAATCAGAGAAATCACAATCTCAAACAAATAAAAAATATATGTCACCACACTTATGAATATAAATTATAGAGTGACTCAACCTACACTATGCAATTTGATCTTTATAGTCACTCTTTCAAGTACATAGAGAATATTTTTGTCATCTCTATCTTAGAAAGGAAGCATTTGAATGTTGGGCACAGCAAAGATGGCGCTGGCCTGCCTTCTCTTCCGGCTAGAAAAGGCGCCACCGTGGCAGTATTGGCGCCAACGTGGCGGTTTCGGTTCCGCATATCTCTGATATTTCCTCCTCTCGCCCAACACACCCTACCCAGTTACTGACTACGTAACCAAACCCCATAGGCTCTCTCCCCGCTGACCTCATTTCCCATCCCCTACCCAATATAAGCTGCAACCCCGCTCAATAAAGTGAGATCCTGCTTCGACAGATCCCCCGAGTCTGGTGTGGTTCGTTAATGCGCCTGGACTCGCGACACTCGCCATCCCGCTCAGCCCCAAGGGGAGCTACCGGCTGGCCCGGACGCTCTCCTCATGCCTGTGGCCCGCAAAACCTACCGGAGTCCGACATTTGAAACTCGACAAATTTAAGTAGCTTACCCAAATTGATGAAATTATTAAATTGGATGTCATCAAGAACTTCTAAATTCAACTCTTTGCTCTTTTGAGGCTTAAAATATTTAATGAGGATAGGCAGTAACAAAACAGCCTCAAATCTCCGTAGCTTACTCCAAAAACTCTCTCATCCTTGCTTTCATGGCTCACATGGTTTGGCAGGGTGTCCTCCACATGGGGACCCTGGCTCTAAAGCTTCCCCATCTTGCAGCTACACCATCTGGAACTTCATGTCTCTTAGTTGCTGAGGCAATGGAAAGAGCACTGAAGGGTCTCAGACCAGCAGTTAAATACTTCATCATTTCTTCTCACAAACCATTATCCAAAAAGTCATAAGGCAGTAACTCTCAGGCTTGTGTGAGACCAGAAGGGGAAGAGAATTGGATGTGACTAAGTACTAGAAGTCTCCTGATATGATGATTTTGGATAAGTAATATTCACAGGTAGGAAAATGAGTATTAAAACAAGAGATGCCTAGGTGGCTTAGTCAGTTAAGCATCTGCTTTCTGCTCAGGTCCTGGGATCGGGTCCCACATCAGGCTCCCTGCACTGAGGGGATCCTGCTTCTCCCTCTGCCTGCTTCCCCCTACTTGTGTGCTTTCTCTCTCTCTCTCTCTCTCTCTCTCTCTCACACACACACACACACAAATAAATTTTTTAAAATTATGAAATAATTTCTCATACCAGGGTTTTCTATGATTTCTCTTTCCATAAATGACAAAGTCAAAAGATAATATCCCTTAAAATTAAACCCAAACACATCATGTATGCTAGCCACGTTTAAAGTGCCAACTTTCTGAAAGGCAGCCAGTGAAAACATTCCTTACACTCTGTGAAAACAATAGCCTGTATTGTCCTGAGATTACTGTCAGTCCTTGTTTAGGAACTGAGATTTTAGGTGGATCCAACTTCATGTCAAACAGAGAGAAGGAATAGGTATAGCAACAGATTTGCTTATTAATTTATTTTTTCCTGGTATCATGACATTAAAAACTCCCAAGATCAACTGTTATTACTTCAGAGAGGTAGAGCTGTGATTTTTTTTTTTTAATAGCTAGAAGTCTCTGACAACTATAGGGAAGGATTATCATTCAATATTGCTCTGAACTCAGAAAGCTTGAGAGAATAGCTAGGTAAATGACCAGAGCAATTTTATATCTTAGAAGTCAAAGTAACAGCACGATTTAATGGAAAAAGAATGAGCTGCAGAGTCAAATGTCCTTGCTTTGGTTTTTGATTATACCATTCATTGAGCCTCAGGTTTATTGAGTATAAAAAAGGTATAAATAGAACACCTGCCTTACTGGGTAATTGTGAAGAATCGATGGGACAGTTGTATTTGTGTGTGTGTGTGTATGTGTGTGTGTGTGTGTGAGCAGTCCCTAGACTGTAAAGCGCCAAAACTAAACTTAGTTGCTATTGAAAATTTGTTGGGTTGATATAGTGAAAGACCAAATTGTGTGACATGTAAGAGCCAGGATTGGACAATTAAAAATGTGGTGAGAGGGCGCCTGGGTGGCTCAGTGGGTTAAGCCGCTGCCTTCGGCTCAGGTCATGATCTCAGGGTCCTGGGATCGAGGCCCGCATCGGGCTCTCTGCTCAGCAGGGAGCCTGCTTCCCTCTCTCCCTCTCTCTGCCTGCCTCTCCATCTACTTGTGATTTCTCTCTGTCAAATAAATAAATAAAATCTTTAAAAAAAAAAAATAAATAAAAATAAAAAAAAAAAAAATGTGGTGAGAGGAACTTTTTGTTCTAAAGTTTCTTCCTTTCCTAATTCTTTTTGCTGATGATCTAAGCATAGTATACTCTGTTCTTCCCTCCTTTGGGCAGGTACAAGAAACTTAGAGCTCATTTTAAGGTCAGAAACAATGGTCATTTTTAGAACTTTTTTTTTTCCTAAATCCATTTTACACGATCAGTGAAATAGCATGTATGTAGGAAAAAAAGAAAAACCTTTAAGTATTCATGCATGCTGAAAACATGAGTTTTTTTTTTTTTCCTAAAAAATTTGCCTAGAAAGATATTCCATGTGTTCAATATAATGAGACTTAATCCACTGTAAGGAATATTACATATTTGTCTCCAGCAAGTAAGATGTGCTCCTTTAAACAAAATGTATGTGGGTGAAATGCTGCAATTTAAACTATAGAGGTGAACTTGATCAAATGAATACTTTCAATAAATGAAGAAACTAATAATTAAAATTGAATTTCTACTAGATAAAATATGTGGCCAGTGTTGCAAAGCAATATGTCTCTGCTACAATGGTGTTAGTATTTTAGTTCAAGCTGGTGGGTTGAGGAACAGATGTTGAAAAACTGTGCTTTTTGGTTATAAACACTACTTCATATGAACTAATTTCTTCTGAACTATAATTTTCATCTTTAAATTTTTTTCAGAACCAGAATTTTAATACGTGCCATTTATTTATTTATTTATTTTTAGTATGTGCCATTTTAAATGGCTTAAATAACCAGAGGGTTAGAAAGTGCTTCCAAAGTAGGTAGTTACTCACATCTCCAGTACACTTATATGTATTTCCATATGAACAACCAACCATGGACACCTCAACCTTGACATATCTCTTCCCTCACAACTGGATTCATCCACTTATTTATTTATTTTTTCTAACACATATTTGTTGGTATTTAGTATCACTAGGCACTCTTGCAGGTTCTAGGACTATAGATGGTAAGGACATAGATGATGACTGTGTGTGGGGGTTACTCCTTAGAGATTCAGAATTTCTATCTCTGTCTTGAGAGTAAGCAGAGACCTAAGTCAACCATACAGAACTGGAGGGGCAAATTTAGAAGCACAAATTGTATTTGTGTCTGGAAGGAGAGTATTGCATACAAGAGTCCAAGGTTAAAGTGCCATTGGTGTCTTGGGAAAGAAGCAAATGTGGCTGCGTTGGCATGAGAAGTTAAAAGAAACGTCCCTGAAACTATATCTTGGGGCACATTCAAAAAGTCAAAATGAAAATTATAGATTCACTTTTAGATATCATGGCAGCATTGGAGGTTCTGGGGTAGGAGAGAGAGAGACATGATTAAATTTGTATTTTAAGGACTTCCCTGGTCACAGTGTGGAGACTAGCCTACAAAGGATTAGTGTGCAAGCAGGGAGACCACTTGGGGCATCTGCAGCAATCCAGAAACCCATCTTCACATACCAGACACACGTTACTATTCTCATTTAGGGCACAAGTTCATATACAAAGTTAAAGACTGGAAGTCCAGTTCTGATACAACTGAATTTTGTGACTGTTTGGTTACTGGTTTAATACTCCTTGACGAAGCTGACAATTCTGAAATCTTAAAGTCTCAGTCCCACTTATCAGTAAAATAGAATGATACCTGCCTTCCGCTTCGCATATAATGGGGGCAGGATCAAAGGAGATAATGTATATTAAAAGCACTGAGAAAACCATAAACTTCAAAGCATGGCACTCTACAAATGCTGGGTATTGTTATGCATAATAATCTGTCCTGATTTGACTTCAGCAAAGGACTGTGTGTTTTCTCAAAATTGGTCCAAGAAGAACTGAGCATCATTTTGAACTGCAACTAAATCTAATTGTACCCCAGGTAAATTAAGTGAATCTAAAGGTGATCATTTACGGTTTTATTATTAATTATTATTATTATTTTTAGAAAGAGAGCTTTTCTTTGAAATTCAGGTGGCATAAAATTGACCAGCTTGAAATAGTTAAAGCTGACAGGGCCACTTTTCAAAAATATCTCTGTGAAATGTCATTGTTATCATGAAATAACGCCATGGTGGTTTAACTGACTCTATTGAAGATTATAGCTGATTCTCAGGACAGTTCAACATCTGCCTATGCCTGGGGAACCTGGCCTCTTGTTCAGGTAAACCACAAAGCATAATGGAGTGGTGCTTCTGATTTTTGTTGAATTTCGTCTCTCTCTTTCTGAGTGGCAGGAGAAGCAACATGACGTTTCCCCCAAAGTCTCCGTCCTCTCATCCACCTTGCTTGTCTATTCCTCCTTTTCTTTCTCATTACATTAAAAATATTGAGGTCTACAAACAAGTTGACATGCTTGGTTAAGAAGTTCAGGCTTGTTTTGCAAGAGTTTTTACAGATTAGAGTGCCCTCTTGCTCTGTATTCGCCTAATTCCTCCCTCATAATCTGATTCGGTCCTTCCTCAAAACTCCATGCTCAAATCTTCACGGCATGGTTTCCTGCGCCATGACTTCATAATCAAAAGCCTTTCTTTTCAGGAAGAAGCAGAGGATAGAGGGGAGGAAGGGACAACAAAGGAAGCCATTTAAAACAACTGTTGCCTTCCCTCTCATCAGGTCTTTCTTGAATAACCACAACTCGTATTTATAGAGATCTAGATTTGACAGAATGCTTTTTATATATTATGTGTTAAAAAAAAAAAAAAAAACATGGACATACACAGATGCACATCCTGTGAGAGTGCTAGCACCATTTTATGGAGCAGAAACTAAAGCACTAATGCAAAAGCACGTTGTGAACCAGAGACTCGACCTATGTCTTTATTAATCTCATTTTTCTTCTATGGACTCAGAGTTGTCTAAAAAAAGAATGTCAATATGGTCTTGCAGATGTATACTCACAAGCAATGTGCGATTTCATTTGTTTATTTTTTTAAGATTTTATTCGTCAGAAAAAGAGAGAAAGAGCTATCAAGGGTGGGGAGAGGTAGGGAGAGGGAGAAGCAGGCTCCCTGCTCAGCGAGGAGATGTGGGAACTACCCCGGCCCCTGGCATCATGACCTGAGCCGAAGGCAGACACTTAACTGTCTGAGCCACCCAAGCATTCTGGAATGTGCTATTTTAAATCAGATACCAGTATATCTGTCCTGACAGAGATTAAAAGCATAGAGGAAAGGAGGGTTCTAGGAGATGGATTCATCTCCTAGCCTGCAATTCTGCCCCTTGCATCACTAGCTGTTTAGTAAGTGCCCATTTATTCAGCAAGTGTTTATTGGTCACTTATCAAGTGATGGACACGGTGACAGGAATATGAGAAAGCTAGGAAAGAGAAGCAAATGACGTACATTTACAACGTGAAGGCAAGAGAAGTAAATACTCTCAAATTCAAGTTTAACTCTCAACACATTACATCATACTGTGCTCCAATTGCTAACAAAGATACTGATTTTGTTTAAGGAATATGACTTCTGCAAAAATTATCTCTGTAGAACAGATTATTATTTATTTAAAAGAAGATAAAATTGGGGTGCCTGGGTGGCTCGGTGGATTAAAGCCTCTGCCTTCGGCTCAGGTCATGATCCCAGGGTCCTGGGATCGAGCCCCACATCGGGCTTTCTGCTCAGCAGGGAGCCTGCTTCCCTTCCTCTCTCTCTGCCTGCCTCTCTGCCTACTTGTGATCTCTGTCTGTCAAATAAATAAATAAAATATTTTAAATAAATAAATAAATAAATAAAAATTGAAAAATAAAAGAAGATAAAATTCAGATGGATAAAATAGTTTATGAGATGTTTGGATCAAGCTGTTGGATGTCTTAAAATCTGTAAACAACCACTAGTAGAAATTAGAGCAGTAAGTCAGGAAATAAATAATTGTTCTAACAGACACAAATTAGTGATAACTATTATACATACCTCTTTAGAATGTCACAAATATGAGATGTGTACAAAGAAACTTGCGAAAAACAAGAGTAAAAGCTATCAAAAACCATATAAAATATGTAAAAAAATTTTCTTCATAACTTAAAGGGAACCAAATAATAAGAAAATATTGTAAACATATTGTAAATTACGTCAGTGAAATGTTTCATATTATAATCATCAAAGAAAAAATAGAAAAGTTCAATGTGGTTAATAAAAGAGTAAATTAGTATAAAATACATAAAAGAAAATTGTGAGATTTATTTTCATTAAATATTAAATAATTTAACAAAGAATTAAAGAATTGTTAAGAGAAATGATGGCATGTTTTAGAGTACATTTCGGTTCACTAATTTTTTTTTTTCAGTGACATTAATGGCAAGTTTATTTTCTTAAAACCTGTGTGTCAAGGACTTGACTTTTTTTTTTCTTTTTTTAAAGGACTTTTGAAAACCTGAATACATTAATAGTTGATGGATGGTAAATGTGTCCTTTTTCTCATTTTTTTGTGGCAAAGTTATCCAGGTATTTGATTTTGCATTTTTAAAATTAAAGAAGTAACAATGAGCTAAAATGGACAGAACAAGATTTAATAATTATATTTTTCCAGCTGTATGTATTACCAGACCCATAATTCTGAGTCATCCACATTACTCCTATCCATGGAAACACCTATGATTCAAGCCCATTAAACGTGGTCAACAGAGAGAATATTTTGAGGTGAGGAGATGACATTTTGAAATGCGTATCTATTCCTATAACATCTTAGAACCTGGACATAATTTATAAATAAGTAGCGACAGGTGATAGATAGGTAGCTAGGTAGGTAGGTAGAGAGATGAATAAAGAGGTCCTTGCATTAAAACATTTTGTATAAAAACTATTATTTCTAAATAATCAGAAGGAGTTTTATTAAGCAAAATGTGCGACTTTAAAATTACTTAAGTTAGTAAAATAGCGGTTTCCAGTATTTATTAATTACCATCAAATTAAAGGATGAGCTTAAGTAGTTTGAAAGTTCATCTCTCAAATTCTCTCTTTAAAGAAGAGCTTTATTGAGGTACTGATATACAAAAACTGTACAGACATTTAATATGCACAACTTGAGGAGTCTGGGTTTCTGGACTTCTTGTAGTATGTAATAGACAATTTTTTTTTTTTTTTTTAAGTTTAGATTCTCTGCCATTTTTATCTACCAAGTCTCCTTTGGCATTTTTCCTTAGAAAGACAGAATAAAATTATCCAGTTTCTGTGATTATTTCTAAAGACACAGACCCAGCATTTGAGCTCTACTATTAACACTGTCATCCCAAATATTTCTGCTTTTCCCAATGCAAGTTTAAAAAAAAAAAAAATTAGTTCAAAAGGAGGATTTGCCAGAAACTTATTGACTTGCTTAACAAATGCTTTCTATTTTTTTTTTTTTTTTGGTCTTATTTGGAATTGTATGTTTGACTGATATCACCTTGGGAGAGCCTAGCCAAGCTAAAGAACATTTTGTTTGTAATAATAGCGAACATTTTGTTTATAATAATAGCTAACATTTATTCAATGCATATACTTTGTGCCAGCTCTTTTTAATGTTTGGCGCTTAGCATCTCATTTAATCCACACAATAACTGTATGGGGATGGGAAACAATGGCATCCATTTAACACGGGAGAAGGAGACCTACACACAGGGAAGTACCACACCCAGGATCACAGTTTTCTCACAATGGGGTCTGCAGAATCATTTTCTTCCACATGTTCTCCATATATTGATGGTTTATAGGATTTTTGACTCAGGTCTTCTTTCTATCAATTTCTGAGTGATGTGAGGCATTCACCATCAGTGACCACTTGTGTGTGTTAATGAATTCTGAATCCTCTTGACTAGACCCTATTTTTCTGCAGGCTCTGAATTAGTGTATGCTGTTGTCTCCTTAGTGAGATGGGGGAGATCGGACGGGGAGAAAAACCATGAGAGACTGTGGACTCTGAGAAACAAACTGAGGGTTTTGGAGGGGGTGGGGTGGGGGGATGGGTGAGCCTGATGGTGGGTATTATGGAGGGCATGTATTGCATGGAGCACTGGGTGTGGTGCATAAACAATGAATTTTGGAACACTGAAAAGAAATAAAATAAAATGGAAATAATAATAATAATAATAATAAAAAGAGCTATGCCAAGATCTTCCAAAGGGATAAAATGCCAGAATTAAGCTCACCAATGTCTTTCTTACCCAAATGCCTTTTCCTCCCTATTTTTATCTATTGTTAGCCTCATCATTAGCATATAACTGTAAGAAGTTTTTAGTATACTTCGGTTCATTTCTAAATTCCTCTCCCTTTCATATTCTTCCAGTCCCTGAGTCTTATAGATTTTACTTCCCAAATGCTGTTTAAATGCACTTCCTCCTTCCCATTCCTTTTATTATTGATGTACTTTAAATTTTTTTATTCATTTATAATCTTGTATAATAACCCCCTACTTGGTCCTTGTTGATTTTTTTCCATACTGTTCTATTTTCCACTTTAAAATCTAGTATTCTTCCCAAAAACACACTTTCTTAGTGTTGCTTACATGCGACAATCTCTGAATATTCTACACACCTGTGGAAAATTACCTCTTTCATGTGGCCTATAAGATCTCAGAACAAGTTTTCCCACTGCCCCTCCTACCTCCTCTTCTCTCTCCTTTCACGCTACGCTGTAGTTACCCCAAACTTCTTTCTTTCCCCAGAACATATCTTTTTCTCATTAAACAATAAACAAACAACTGGTATTCATTCTCTCTGAGCTCTCTCCCTTGTTTACATAGACCAGAATAATCCTAAACCTTTAGTTCATGATATAAATTACAACCCCTTCATAAAAGCACAGCCATTGGTAGGGAATTCATTCCCTCTGCTTTGTTTGATAATACTCTCTTCTAACATGTATTGCATTTTGCATACTGAATTTTATTTTTCTTAACTGGTTTTCCAACCTAAGTTTCTTTTTTCCCCTGTATTTATACAGGTATTAGCCTATAATTTTCTTTTCTTATGGTGTTCTTTTTTTTTTTTTAAGATTTTATTTATTTATTTGTCAGAGAGAGAGAGGGCAAGAGCGAGTACAGGCAGACAGAGTGGCAAGCAGAGTCAGAGGGAGAAGCAGGCTCCCTGCGGAGCAAGGAGCCCGATGTGGGACTCGATCCCAGGACGCTGGGATCATGACCTGAGCTGAAGGCAGCTGCTTAACCAACTGAGCCACCCAGGCATCCCAGGTGTTCTTTTTTTTTTTTTTTTTTTTTAAGATTTTATTTATTTATTTGGCAGAGAGAGACACAGTGAGCGAGGGAACACAAGCAGAGGGAGTGGGAGAGGGAGAAGTAGGGTTCCAGCCCAGCATCCCTGACGCAGGACTGGATCCCAGGACCCTGAGATCATGACCTGAGCTGAAGGCAGAGGCTTAACCCCACTGAGCCACCCAGGCACCCTCTTATGGTGTTCTTGCCTGGTTTTGGTATCAGGGTAATGCTAGCTTCATGAAATGAATTTAAGGATTTTATATATTTATTTATTTATTTATCAGAGAGAGAGAGAGAATGTGCACAAGCAGGCAGAGTGGCAGGCAGAGGTGGAGAGAGAAGCAGGCTCCCTACTGAGGAAGGAGCCCGATGCGGGAACCAATCCCAGGATGCTGGGATCATGACCTGAGCCAAAGGCAGCGGCTTAACCAACTGAGCCAACCAGGCATTCCTAGCTTCATGAAATGAATTTAGAAGTGCTCCCTCCTCTTTGATATTTTGGAAAAATTTGGAAGGAATTGGTACTATTTCTTCTTTGAGTGTTTGTTAGAACTTACCAGTGAAGCCATCTAGTACTTGTTTTTTGTTTCTTGGGAGGTATTTGATTACTAATTCAATCTTCTTACTAATAATTGGTCTGTTATTGGTCTTGGTAGGTTGCATGTTTCTAGGAATTTATCTGTTTCTTTTTAGGTTGTCCGATTTGTTGGCCTATAATTATTCATAAGATTGTATTTCTTATGATCCTTTATATTAGTGTACTATCAGTTGGAACATTTCTTCCTTCATTTCTGATTTTATTCACTTCAGTTCTCTTCCTTTTTTGTGTCTGTCTAAAGATTCCTTTGTTTGATTATTTTTTAATAGATCTTAGTTTCATTGATCTTTTCTATTCTCTTTATGTCTCTATTTTTATATATTTTTATTCTGATCTTTATTTCTTTTCTTCTACTAACTTTGGGGTTACTTTGCTTTTTCTTGTTCCTTGAGGGGTAAAATTAGGTTGTTCACTTCAGATCTTTCTTGTTTCTTAATGTAGGCATTTATCACTATAAACTTCCCTTTTAAAACTGCTTTTTCTGCATCCCATAAATTTTGGTATGTCGTATTTCCATTTTCATTTGTCTCAAGATACTGTTAAATTTACTTTTTAATTTCTTCTTTGACTCATTAGTTGTTCAGTGGTTGTTCAGGGGTATTTAATCTCTATAATTTGTAAAATTTCCAGTTTTCTTGTAGTTGATTTTTAGTTTCATTTTGTTGTGACTAGAAAAGATGCTTGTTATGATTTTAATCTTCTCAAGTTTTTGTTTGTGACCTAACATACAATCTATCTTAGAGATCGTTCCATGTGTGTTTGAGAATGATGTGTATTTTCCAGCTTTTGGATGGCTTGTCTATAAATGTCTGCCAGGTCCATCTGGTCTAACATGTCATTTAAGTCCAATGCCTCCTTACTGATTTTCTGTCTGGACAATCTATTTATTGATGAAAGTAGAGGATATTAAAATTCCCTATTTTTATTGTATTGCTATCTATTTCTCCTTTTTAGATCTGTTCATATTTGCTTTATATACACCTAATTTCAAGATGAATAGCATATAGTATTAGTTGTATAGACTTCATAAAAAAATTTCTGTGAAATGTTTTGGTACAGGTAAACAAACAGCAAACATTTCCAAGTTAATAAATGACAAAAGAATAGAGAATAATTATGAAATTTGTTTGGAATTGACATATACTCAACATTTTTTAAAGATTTGTTTTTTAATTTGATAGACAGAGATTACAAGTAGGCAGAGAGGCAGGCAGATAGAGGAAGAAGCAGATTCCCCACTGAGCAGAGACCCTGATGCAGGTCTCGATCCCAGCATCCTAAGACCATGACCTGAGCTGAAGGCAGAGGCTTTAACCCACTGAGCCACTCAGTGCCCCATATATTCAACATTTATCTCAGAAAGCAACAACACACAACATACAATATCTAGTGTGAATGTCATGAAAGCTGAAAAAAGGATACTCGCATTAACATAAAGCAATAATTCATTCACATAATAGCAAAAAGTACCACATTGTTATAAAATTCTTATTACTACACTGAAAGACTTGCAGATATTAATTTTTGCAATACAGATCTATAACAAAACTGACATTTCAAGGTCAAAAATGCTAATTGAGTCTTGGGCAAATGTAAGATGCCTTATTGGAAAGAAGTTGGAATAATTAATCTTGCAGATAAAGCACCTGACATTTGATTAATAAAATCAGAATATCAAGTTAGGGTAAAGGTTAGTGGAAATAAAAATGAAGGCTTTTCTTTTTTCCTGAACATTAATTTACAGACAATTTTGATACCAGTATTTTTGCCCAAACTGTTTTCTGCACATATTATTTGCAAAATTTGGAATTTTGTTTAATTTATCTTCTAAATTTCAATCAATATTTTTCTAACTTCAGCATGCATATGAATCACCTATAGATATTACTAATAATATAGACTCAGATTAAGTAAGTCCCATGGTTCTACATTTCTAGCAAGCTCTTAGGTTATTTTGGTTTACTGGTCTGAGAAATATACTTTGAGTAGGCAGTATATAGGACAGTGTCTCAAAATTTTGTTGCACATTTGTATTATCAGAGGACCACAGATCATCAGGAAAATGAAGATCAAAACTACAATGAGATCACCTCATATCTGTCAGAATGGCTCAACTCAATAACACAAGAAACAACAGGTAATGGTGAGGATGTGGAGAATGGAGAACTCTTTTGCACTGTTGTTAGGAATGCAAACTAGTACAGCCACTGTGGAAAACAGTATGGGGATTCCTCAAAAAAGTAAAACTAGAATTACCCTATGATCCAACATTGCACTACTAAGTATCTACTAGAAGAATACAAAAACAGTAATTTAACAGGATACATGCACTCTGATGTTTATAGCAACATTTTCTATCATAGACAAATTAGGAAATAGTACAGTGTCTATTAATTGATAAGTAGATAAAGAAGATGTGGTATATTTATATAATGGAATACTATTTGGCCATAAAAAAAGAATGAAATCTTGCCACCTGCAAGAATATGGATGGAGCTAGATAGTATTGTGCTAAGTGAGATACATCAGAGAAAGACAAATACCATAAGATTTCACTCATGTGGAATTTAAAAAACAAAACATATGAGCAAAGAAAAAAAAGAGAGACAGGGAGGCAACCGGATGAACAGACTCTTACTATAGAGAACAAAGTGATGGTTACCAGCGGGGAGGTGGGTGGGAAGATGCCTTAGATCGGTGATAGGGATTCATCACAAATACTGAATGATGTTTGGAATTGTTGAATCACTCTATTGTACACATGAAGCTAATATTACACTGTTAACAAACTGAAATTTAAATAAAAACCTGAAAAAATTATTGATAGCTAAAACACAATAGGAAAAATTAACAGGACTATATGAAAACTCAAAAACTGCACAGTTTAAAAAAAGATTAATAAAATAATAATGGAATCCCTGGGTGGCTTAATAAGTTAAGCCTCTGCCTTTAGCTCAGGTCGTGATGGTTCTGGGATCTAGCCCTGCTTCAGGATCCCTGCTCAGCCAGGAGCCTGTTTCTCCCTCTCCCTCTCTTGTTTCTCCTGCTTATGCCCTCTTACTTGCTCGCTCTCTCAAATAAATAAATAAATTCTTAAATAATTAAATGAATAATAAGAAAATCTATAGATTGGAAGAAAGACTTTGAAACAATGTTTCAGGTAAGGGGTTCATATTCAAAATAAAGGAAGAAATCTGATAACTTAAAAACAACAACAAAACAAGCAATCTGATTTAAAAGTGGTCAAAAGGACTAAATTGCCACTTTTTCCAAAGGGAACATGAACATGACCATTAGACATATGGAGGGATACTCAATATCATTAATCATCAGGGAAATGCACATAACAACTTTAATGAGATATCACCTCATACCCATTAGAGTGGTTATCGCCAAGAGGATAAGAGATGGTGGTAACTGGTGATGACATGGTGAAAAGGAAACGTCGATATGTAGTTGGTGGACATATGAATTGGTCCAAGCAGTATGGAAAATAATTTGGAGTTTCCTTAGAAAATTAAAAATAGATCCACCATACAAACCAGCAATTCACTGCCAGCCATAAGTATACATTGTTTTATTGGGCTTAATTTTATTGTGCATTACAAATAATGTGGCTTTATAAATTGAAGGTTTGTGGCAACCCTAAATCAGGCATATCTACCATCACCATTTCGCCAAAAAACATTTGCTCACTTTGTATCTTTATGTCACATTTTGGTAATTTTGGTAATTTGGTAATTTTGGTAAATTTTGCAATATTTCAAACTTTCTCAGCATTATCATATGTTATGGTGATCTGTGATCAGTGATCTTTGAAGTTACTATTGTAATCATTTTGGGGTGCCACAAACCATACCCATATAAGATGGTAATCTTAATCCACAAAAGTTATGTGTGTTCTGATTGCTCTACCAAAGGCCGTTCCCTCATCTCTCTCCACTTCCTCAAGCCTCCCTATTATCTGAGAGAGATAATTAGTCCAATTAATAATTCTACAGTGGCTTCTAAGTGTTCAAGTGAAAGGAAAATTTGCACATCTCTCACTTTAAATGGAAACCTAGAAATGATTAAGCTTTGTGAGGAAGACATGTTAAAGCTCAAGTAGACTGAAAACTAGGCCTCTTGTGCCAAATAGATAGACGAGTTGTGAATGGATCCAAAGGAAAAGTTCTTGAAGGAAATCAAAAGTGTTTTTCACTTTTCACACATGAATGATAAGAAAGCAAATAGTCTTATTGCTGATAGAAAGAAAGTTTTTGTGGTCTGGCCAGAAGCTCAAACCAGTCACAACATTCTTTAAAACTAAAGCCTAATCCAGAGCAAGGTCCTAACTCTCTTCAGTTCTGTGAAGCCTGAGTGAGGAAGCTGCAGAAGTTTGAAGCTGGCAGAGGTTGGTCTGTGAGGTGCAAAGAAAGAAGCCATCTCCATAACATAAAAGCACAAGGTGAAGCAGCAAATGCTGATGTAGAAGCTGCAGCAGGTTACTCAGAAGATCTAGCTAAGAGGATTATTGAAACTTTAGACTAAATAGCAGGTTTTCAGTGTAGACAAAACATCCATTATTGGAAGGAGGTGCCATCTAAGACTTTCATAGCTAGAGAGGAGAAGTCAATGCCTGGCCTCAGCACTTCTAAGAATAGGCTGACTCTCTTGTTAGGAGCTAATGCAGCTGGTGAGTTTAAATTGAAGCCAATGTTCCTGTACCATTTCAAAATTCTTAGGCCCCTTAAGAATTACACTGAATCAATGTGCTCTATAAATAAAACAACAAAACATAGATGACAATACATCTGTTTATGAAATGGTTTACTGCATTTATTAAGCCTACTGTTGAGACCTACTGCTTAAAAAAAAAAAAATCCTTCAAAATATTACCCTTTATTGATAGTGCATGGTCTCCCAAGAGCTCTGTTGGAGATGGACAAAGTTAATGTTCTCATGTCTGCTAATACAACATCCATTCTGCAGCCCTTGGATCAAGGAGTAATTTTGACTTCTGAGTCTTATGTAAGAAATAGATTTCCTTATGCTATGATTTCCATAAATAGTATTCTTTTGATGGATCTGGATAAAGTAAGTTGAAAAGCTCCTGGACAGTATTCATTGTTCTAGGTACCATTCAGAATATCGATGATTCATGGGAAAGGGTCAAAATATCAGCAATAACAAAAGCTGGAGGAAATTGAATCCAACCCCCCTTAAGAAGTTCAAGACTTCATGGAGGAAAGATGTGATAGAAAGAGAGAGAAAACAAGGATTAGAAAGTGGAGTCTAAAGATATGACTGAAATACAATCTCAATCTCGTCATCAAACGTAAATGAATGAGGAGTTGCTTCTTATGGATGAGCACAGAAAGTGGTTTCTTGAGATGCAGTCTATGCCTAGTGAAGATGTTGGGAAGCTGTTGAAATGACAATGAAAGATTTGGAATATCACATATCTTAGTTGGGAAAGCAGTGGCAGGGTTTGAGAGCTTTGACTTTTTTTTTTTTTTTTTTTTTTTTTGAAAGAAGCTCTACTGTGGGTGAAGTGCTACCAAATGGCATTACATGTTTCAAGTTGTTCATGAAAGATAGAATCAATTGGCATAGCAAACCTCAGTGTTGTCTGATTTTAAGAAATTGCCACAGCTACCTCAGCCTTCAGCAGCTACCACCTTGAACAGCCACCATCAGCATCAAGGCAAGACCCTTCACTGGAAAGATGACACCTCGCCAGAAACTCAGATGATATTTAGCATTTTTAGCAAATACAGCATTTTTAATTAAAGTATGTACACTGTTCTTTTTACAGCATTTTTAATTAAAGTATGTACACTGTTCTTTTTAAGACCTAACGCTTGGGTTTGAGTATACTGTTACCAAACACCCGGTCTTTTAGTTACCTACCCAGTAAATTTACATTGTGTCAAGCATTTGTTTCACTGATTAAGATTGTTAGAACCTCAAGTAGTAGCTGATGTCTATCTGTGAAAAAAAATTTTTTTACTTGATGTAGATTGTCTAAAATATGCATCTTTGTTTGTAGTATCCAGAGCCTCATTCACTGTTATGTGCACCACAAGTTGCAATTTGGAAAACTTGCTGTACTGGAATTTTATCAGTACATAGTTCTTTGTTGTTGTTGTTGTTGTTTTCCTTTTATTTTATTTCTTTTCAGTGTTCCAGCATTCATTGTTTGTATACCACACCCAGTACTCTATACAATATGTGCCCTCCATAATACCCACCACCAGGCTCTCCCAAACCCCTACCTACCTCCCCTCCAAAACCCTCAGTTTGTTTCTCAGTGTTCACAGTCTCTCATGGTTTGTCTCCCCCTCCAATTTCCCCTAGGAAATTGTTGTTATCATTTTATTGTTTATTTTGTGTATTTACAAATATACATTTGTAATTTTGTATATCTTGTGTATTTAATAAAGGACTAAAATAAATAATCCCCCCTCCAAAATCCCCTAGGAGGATTAGCTCCTAACAAGAGAGTCAGTCTATTCTTAGAAGTGCTGAGGCCAGGCATTGACTTCTCCTTTCTAGCTATGAAAGTCCTAGATGGCATCTCCTTCCAATAATGGATGTTTTCTCTACCTTGAAAATCTGCTATTTAGTCTAGAGTTTCAATAATCCTCTTAGCTAGATCTTCTGGGTAACCTGCTGTAACTTCTACATCAGCATTTATTTGCTGCTTCACCTTGTGCTTTTATGTTATGGAGATGGCTTCCTTCTTTAAACCTCCAACTCACTTCTCTTCTTCTCTCAATGTCCTCCAGGTTATTCCTTATACTTCACAATTAAGTTCTTTGAATACTGATGTTCTCTCCCAAACTCTGGTTACTGCAGCAGCATTTTTCCTGCATAAAAGAAGAAAGACCACTAAGGCCAAAGATGTTTAAAAATCACTGTACGGATTCTTATGTTAAACTAAGCTTTGTTGTAATACTCTTTTCTCTTCAATATATGATGGTACAGGAATGTTGCTAAATGAAGGGGGTAGTATTGCAAGCCAGTATTTCAAATTGCAGAAGTAAAAAAAGTTTCAATATTTATAGTTTTGATGAGTTCATTTTTATAGGGACAGTTTTTCTTCCCTATAACTATTTCTGGAATGGCAAATTGCTCTCATTATTAAAAGGCAAATTTAGTTAAAAAAAAAAAAAAAGCCTTAATGTTCTTGCACACTTAGAAGACTATAGTATGTAGTCTAAACCGAAATTACATATGTACTGGAAAACTGAGAAATGCACTTGGCTTGCTTTATTGCAGTAAATGCTATATTGCAATGGTCTGGAGCCAAATTGACAATATCTCGGAGGTATTCCTGTACCATATTCATTTAGAAAATGAGGGAAAATAATGATATCTTCATTGTGAGGTTATGAGAATTTAAAAAGTTTATAAATGTGGACAGTATGCACTCAATGTGTACAGTGTTAGTAATATATTATCATTATAGTTATATTATTGTTGTTAATGTGGTTATTGAAACACAAATAAATGAATATAACTTATTTTATAGATGCTGTAATGAAAACCAATAGAAATAACCCTTATATAATCCTGGTTAAGGTACGTATGTTTCTAATTCTACCCTTCCACTCGCTTGCTGTTATTCTTAACTCCTACATCAACACTTCTTGCAATTTGATATAGAACTTACATAGTAAGTTCATTTAACTTACATAGTAAGTTCATTTGATATAGAACTTACATAGTAAGTTCATTTAACTTACATAGTAAGTTCATTT
>NC_081561.1:48934024-49152475 GCF_022355385.1 Mustela nigripes | reverse complement strand
AACAATAATTTGTGTGGAGTTATTTTTCATCCAGAGATGAGGATTCTAAAGCTTTAAGTTGTTGAGTGACTTCCTCAGTTTCAAACAACTAGTAATTAGCAAAAATGAAGACAAAACCAGAATCTCTCTGTGAGGCTGGAGCTACTCTGATATCATAGCTTGAAAAAAATACTGCAAGAAAGAAAATTACAGACAAACATCTATTATAAATAGAGATACAAGAATCCTCAAGAAAATGTTAACAAATTGAATTCAGCAATTTATTAAGAGTATATACCATGGACAAGTGAGGTTTATGCCGGGAACACAACACTGGTTAAACTTCATCAGCCAGTGCAGTACACCATAGTAATAACATAAGGAAAAACAAAACAAAACAAAACAAAAACACCATACAAGATTATACAAATACATATAGAAAAAAGTTGACAAAATCTAACACATTTTCATGACAAAAAATACTCAGTGATCTAGGAATAGAAGGGAACTTCCACAATTTGACATAGAATATCTTTGAAAACCCACAGCTAACATCATACTTAATGGTGAAAGACTTTTCCCCTTTAGGTCAGGAAAAATACCAGGAGGTACAATGTCATTTATTCTATTCAGCATTGTACGGGGAAGTTCTAGCCAATTAGGCAAAAGAAAAGGCATCTAAATTTGAAGGGAAGGCGCAAAACTATCTTTGTCCAGATGAAATGATCTTACATATAGAAAAATGCGAAGATTCCACACATGCAAAACTACTAGAGTTAATAATGAGTTCTCCAAAGTTTTAGGATATAAGTCAATATGCAAAAATCAGTTGTATTTCTATACACTAGCAATGAAATATCTAAAAGTGTAATTAAGTGAATTGGGGGAAATCGGAGGGAGAGACAAAACGTGAGAGACTGTGGACTCTGGGAAGCAAACAGGGTTTTTGGAGGGGAAGGAGGTAGGGTGAGAGGTGAGCCTGGTGGTGGTGGGTAGAGGACATGTATTGCATGGAGCACTGGGTGTGGTGCATAAACAATGAATCTTGGAACACTGAAAAAAAATAAAATAAAATGTAATTAACAATTCCACTTATAATAATATCAGAAGGAATAAAATGCTTAGGAATTAACTTTACCAATAATTGTAAATTTTGCATGCTCAAAATAAAATATTTTTGAAAGTAACTAAATCTAATTAAATTGAAAAACATCCTATGCTTATAGATTAGAAGACAGTATTGAAATATCAGTACTCTGCCAACTAATCTACAAATTCAGAGAAGTCTCTATTAAAATTCCAAAACTGGGTAGCTCAGTGGGTTAAGCCTCTACCTTCGACTCAGGTCATGATCCCAGGGGCCTGGGATCGAGTCCCACATAGGGCTCTCTGCTCAGCAGGGAGCCTGCTTCTCCTCATCTCTCTCTCTGTCTGTCTCTCTGCCTATTTGTGATCTCTCTCTCTGTCAAATAAATAAATAATAAATAAATAAATAAATAAAATAAAGTTCCCAAACTGCCTTTTTCTCTTTTTTCTCCCCAAAATGGACAAGTTGACCCCAAAATTAACATGGAACTTCAAGAGCTTCCAAATAGCCAAAAGAATCTTAAAATAGAAGAACAGAATTGATGGACTTAGCCTTCTCAATTTCAAAACATACATCAAACCTACAGTAATCAAAACACTGCTATAGTGATCTAAGTATAGATATATAGATCAATGGAAGAGAATTCAGAGTCCATAAATGAACCCACTAATCTATGTCTAATTGATTTTCAAGAGTACCTAGACCATTCAATGGGGGGAAAAGAGAGATTTTTCAACAAACAGTGCTGGGACAATTCAATATCTACATAAAAATAAATGATTTTGGACCTCTTTCTCACACTGCATATGAAAATTAACTCAAAATAGATCAGAGCCCTAAATATAAATGCTAAAACAATAAAAATATTAAAAGGAAACATGGATGTAAATCTTTGTGACCTTGGATTAGACAAATCTTCTTAAATGTAATACCAAGCAAGAATAATGAAACATAGATAAATTGAACATTAAAATAAAAATCATTTTTTATCAAAAGATATATTAAGCATAAAGAGTTATAAATATGTCTGATAACCACAATATATCTTTAAAAATGCTTACAAGTTAACAAAAAAATACCAAGAAGTAATAGGTAAACAACTTGAATAGCTATTTCTCTAAAGAGAATGCACAATGGCCAAGAAGAATATGAAAGAATGTTCAGCATCATTAGTCATTAGGGGGATAGAAATTAAATGTACAATGAGATACCACTGAGTGTCCATGAGGACACCTACAATAATAATAAAAAATAGAAATAACAAATATTTGTAAGAATGTGAAGAAGTTGGAAAATTTATACATTGCTAGTGGTAATGTACAAGAGTATAGCCACTGTAGAAAGAAGTTTAGCAATTCCTTAAAAAATAGAGTTACCATAACACTACTAGGTATTTAGTTACTAGAACTGAAGCCATAACTTCACACCAAAACTTGTATGTGGGTTTTTAGAACAGCAATATTTATACCAGCCAAAGAGTGCAAACAACCCCCAAATCCATCAACTTCTGAATGGATAAAGAAAAGTGATATATCCATACCAGAGAATATTATTCAGCCATTAAAAAAAATACTGGTATGTGCTATAACATGGATAAACCTTAAAAATATTATGCTAAATAAAAGAAGCCAGAAATGAAAGCCCACATATCCTGTGATTCAATTTATAGGAAATTTCTAGAAGAATTAAACCCACACTCCAGCATACAGGAGGATAGATGAATGGAGGATATGGTTTTCTTCGGGGTGATGCAAATATTCCAGAATTAGGTAGTGGTGATGGTTGTCCCTTATAAATACATTTAAAACCACTGGTTTATATAATGTAAAGTTATTAAAAAGGTGACCTTTATGTTACATGAATTTTATCTCTATTAGAAAATAAACAATAAAAACAAAAGAAGATTCTCACTCAATGCAAGTTTTCACAGTGGCACTATGCCATACAGTGACTGCATTTTTAGCTGAGTAAAAGCTTGAAGAGTTGCTTTTATCATTAGAATTCAGTACTTGGATATCTTTCACCATAATATAGATTATGTACCATGTATATTTGCTGAAATAGAATTTTCTAAAATCTCTTTCAGAGAATAAAAGCAGAAAGAATACTTCCTAACTCATTTTATGAGGCCAGCATTACTCAAATTACAAAACCAGACAAATACATTGCTAGAAAACCAAATGACAGACTAATATTTCTCATGAACTTAGATGCAAAAATACTCAAAAAAATTTAGCAAATTAAATCCCAAAAAATATAAAAAAGAATTATATGCTTCAAATAAGCAGGATTTGTCCCAGGTATGCAAGGCAAGTTCAACATTCAAAATACATTGATCACATCAAAAGACTAAAAAAAAAATCACGTGATCATATCAATAGATGAGAAAAAGCATTTGATAAATCCAACACCCATTCATGATAAAAAACATTCAGTAAACCAGGAATAAAGAGTACTTCAACTGAAAGATTGTCTACCAAAAAACATAACAGCAAACATCATACTTAATGGTAAGAAACTTGAAGCTTTTTCTCTACAGTCAGGTACAAGGCAAGAATGTCCCCTCTTACCACTTCTTTTTAGCATTGCAGTACAGGTCCTCACTAATGTAAGCAAACAAGAAAAGGAAAGAGAATGTATACAGATTGGGAAGAAATAAAACCGGTATTGTTCACTAATGTTTATAGGTGACTTTGTCTATGGAAAATGCAAGAGAATCAACAAAAACTCCTAGAATTGTTTATCAATTATAGCACAGCTGCAGTGTATGAGTTTAATGTACAAAAGTAATTGCTTTTTTTTTCATTCCAGCAATGAACAAATGGAATTTAAAGTTAAAGATATAAAAACATTTACTTATTCCTCAAAAAAATGAAATATTTAGATATAAATATAAGCCTAACAAAATATATACTATATATATATATATATATATATATATATATATAGTGTGTGTGTGTGTGTATACTATACTATATACTAGAAAACTACTAAACTCTGATAAATGGCATCAAAGAACTAAATAAATAGACATTCCATGTTCATGGATAGGAAAACCCAATATTACCAGGATGTCAGTTCTGCCTGACTTGATCTGTAGATTCACTGAACTTTCAGTTAAAATCATAGAAAATTATTTTGTGGATATCAAAATATTATTCTAAACTTTATATGGAGAGGCATAGGGGAAGTATATCCAACCAAAATATTGAATAAAGAACAAAGTTGGAGGGCAGACACTATCTGAATTCAAGAATTACTCTAAAGCTATTGTAATCAAGACTGTGATTATTGGGGTGCCTGGGTGGCTCAGTTGGTTAGGCAACTACCTTTGGCTCAGGTCATGATCCTGGAGTCCCAGGATCGAGTCCTACATCTGCCTCCCTGCTCAGCAAGGAGTCTGCTTCTCCTGCTGACCTCTCTCCTCTCATGCTCTCTCTCTCTCATTCTCTCTCTCTCTCTCTCAAATAAATAAAATTTTTTTAAAAAGACTGATTATTACTGAAGTAATAAACAGATAGAGATATGGAAAAAATAGCCCCAAAACACCATTGTAAACATAGTCAACTGATCTTTGACAAAGGAGCAAAGGTGAAACAAGCAAAGACAGTCTCTTCAACAAATGATGCTGGAACAATTGGACATTCACACATAAAACAAAACAAAAAGAATGTATCTGGACATAGGCCTTATACCCTTCACTAAAATTAACTCAGAAATCTATCACAAACTTAAATATAAAATTTAGACCCATAAAGCTTCTAGAAGATAACATAGCGGAAAATCTAGATGACCCTGGACACGTCTATGATTTTGGGGATGCAGAACCAAAGGCATGAAAGAAACAATTGATAAACTGGATTTTGTTAAAATCAATTACTTCTACTCTGTGAAAGACAGTAACAAAAGGAAGAGAAGACAAACCATATACTGGGAGAATATTTGCAAATGACACATCTGATAAAGGACTGTTATCTAAAATATACAAAAAATTCCTAAAACTCAAGAAGATATAACAACATTGTATAATGAGAGATGGTGACTACATTTATTGTGGTGAGCATTGAGTAATATATAGAATTGTCAAATTACTATGTTGTACACCTGAAACTAATATAACATTAGTCTGCCAACTATGCTTCAGTAATGCAGTTTTTAAAAATGAATACCTAAACCTGGGGGATTTGCAAGAAATAAAAACAAAACAAAATTTAACAAAACAATATACAATCTGATTAAAAAATAGGCCAAACACATTAGGAAACACCACACCAAAGAAAATATACAGGTGACAAAAAATTCATATGAAAAGATGGTCCACAGCAAATGTTATCAGTGATATGCATATTAAAATAATGAAATACCACTATATATCCATTAGAATGGCCAAATTCTAGGACACTGATAACACCTAATGTTGGTGAGGGTGTGGAACAACAGGAACTCTCTCATTCTTGTTGGTGGGAATACAAAATGGTACAGTCATTCTGGAACACAGTTTAGTGAGTTCTTATAAAACTAAATATAGCCCTACCATATGATCCATCAACTTTCTCCTTGGTTCTTTCCCAAAGAAGTTGAAAACTTATGTTCAGGTTTTGAGTGATTATGATGTATCAATGTAGGTTTCTCAATTGTAACTAATGTACCAATCTGTTGGGGAATGTTGATGATGGGACAGGATGTGCATGTATGAGGGCAGGGAGTATATGGGAAAATCTGTACTTTCCTTTGAATTTTGCTGTGAAGTTAAAACTACCTCAAAAAAAAATGAAGTCTTTAAAAATATATAATCAGATTAACTTTTGTGACATAGAAAAATGAATGATGTATTTTATAATAAAAATCAGGTCATGTGCCTTAATGGTTACATGCCAAATCCACTGCTTTCTTAAAAGTAAATTTCCACTATCTCAGCCAAGTATTATTATTTTCAAGGCAGGGAAGCCCAGTCAGTCAAATGAGCCCAAGAAAAGAGTAATATTTGCTGAAAGAACATAGTGGTATCTCAATGAACCCAAGCCCAAGAACATAGCAGGATCTCATGCAGTCCAGGGACGGATGTTTGGAAAGGCAGGTCTTGCACTAGTACTCTTTCTGGGAGGCCATCTTTCAGACTGGCTGAGAGTAATGAGTAGTTCTCAGTGAAG
The DNA here is from genome assembly GCF_022355385.1 of Mustela nigripes. Lineage (NCBI taxonomy): Eukaryota > Metazoa > Chordata > Mammalia > Carnivora > Mustelidae > Mustela > Mustela nigripes. The sequence goes on along the minus strand of NC_081561.1, from coordinate 49,146,259 downwards.
GATACCTAGAATGGGTAAGCACCCCAAAAGTTATAGCCTGTGCTTTACCATAGGATTGCTTTGAAACTTATATCTTTCTCTACTCCCTATTTTTCTCCCATTTTAACCATTTGCCATTGTAAAAGGGAAAAAAGACCTTTAGGTTATGGAAAGAGGTGAATTAATACAGTAGGACAATGGACAAAAAGATTAAGTCCTTTCTAAGATAAATATTTCATAGTAATAGGCAATAATATATTTGCATTTTCAGGAATTTCTATGGTTTCCTACAAACCAACATGACAGGTACATATAATTTTTCATAAAAATCACTTTTTGTAAACGAATCTCTTCCTCAACTCAGTTCAGTCCTGATCAACATGTAGTGATTAATGAGTAGCTACATTCAAAGTGTTGTGCTAGGTTCTGGATGCAAAAAGATGAAATAGACAACATTTATTCCCTTAAGTATATAGTATGAACAAAAGCATTTATACCTAAGAGCACATAGAAGGATATTGATCTTGTCTGGAGAGACCTCACCTTGAAAGATGAAGTAGACATTTATGACCTTAAGTGTATAGTATGAACAAAAGCATTTATACCTAAGAGCACATAGAGGGACATTGATCTTCTCTGGAGAGACTTCACCTTGAAGGGCATAATAATTTCCCCTGAAATCCTGTTCTTCAGTGTTACTTAAAAGATAACCAGAAATGTTAAAATATATAAAATGTATATAATTTTACAAATGTGTTCTTTAAGAACCAACATTTTATAGTATTATTACTACTAATGACGGAAACAGCTCACCATACTGCAAAGTTTTTGGTTCTTTACTATGGGAACAGAACAGAGTAATGGCAAAAAAAATACACATTTCTGGAATTAGATCATGACCACTCTGGTCAAAGACCCTGCCATTTTCTAGCTATGTGAACTTGGGAAAGTTACTTCTCCATGTCTCACTTTCTTCCTCTATAAAATTGGTGTGATAACTAACAAGAAGTTAGTTAATAAATGCAATGTGCTTGGCACAAAGGGCTTAGCTCATGTAAGCACTCATTGGAATGCTGACTATTCATGGCGCCTCACAAAAGAGTTACTGGCTTCCATTCTGCTACCAACTGTCTCTCCAATCTCTCCCACTGGAGGTTACCACTCTGCATTCTTCAGTTATGAGATTAGGTAACATCGCCAGTAGTCATCTTGGCTCCACTCTGACAGAGTAAATGTCTCTTCCTTCACTTTCAGATCTCCTTAGATGTACACATAAGGGCATTTGTTTTACTAAATTAAATTACTTGCTTACTCCTCTATGCTTTTCATGAGACAAAACCTGAATAAGAGCAGAACAGTGTGTATCTGTGCTCAACATAGGGTAGGAATAGAGCATGACTTTCATAGATTGTTGAATCAAAGAACCATGAAGGGAACATGTCAGATCTGATCATGCAAGATAGGAGGCAAGAAGGAACAGAGAGAACCTAGTCTGAAATAAGACACAAGTAAATAAGGGAGGGAGAAAAAGAAGGATGAGAAGAAAAAGAGACAGGAATGTTTTATAGTACTTTGCAACATGTAATTTTGATTATAAATGCCTCAGTCTTTTTTTCTTGTTAGTCACCATAAAATATATCATTAGTTTTTGATGTAGTGTTCCAGAATTCATTGTTTGTGTGTAACACTCAGTGTTTCATGCAATACATGCCCTCCTTAATACCCATCACCAGGCTAACCTGTCGCCCCAATCCCCTCCCCTGTAAAACCCTCTTTGTTTCTTGGAGTCCATAGTCTCTCATGGTTCATCCCCGCCCTGGTTTCTCCCCCTTCAATTTTCCCTTCCTTCTCCTAATATCCTCCATGTTATCCTTAATGTTCCACAAATAAGTGAAACCATATAATAATAAACTTTCTCTCCTTGACTTATTTCACTCAGCATAAGCTCCTCCAGCTCCATCCATGTTGAAGCAAATGTTGGGTAGTCATCCTTTCTGATGGCTGAGCAATATTCCATTGTATATATGGACTGCACCATCTTTATCCATTCGTCTGTTGAAGAGCATCTTGTCTCCTTCTCCAGTTTGGTTATTGTAGACATTGCTGCTATGAGCCTTGTCATAGCTAATACAATTTTAAGTTGTAAAAATCAAATAGTATATATATGTATAAAATTTTAAAAAAAGTAATATCTTGTTTTAAATAAATTCATTTTACCTGGGGGGAAAAAAGTCTCAGTCTTCTAGGGCATGAAGTTGTTTCATCTTCAGTAACCCACTCGAGAGTTTCTCCTAAGAGGAATAAGTTATCAGAGGTCCGTTTCCCTTATTTTTCTGAAAAACAAATTGCTAGGCCCTTCCATAAACCAGGGACTTTTCCAGAAAGATTTAACAAGGCCATATTATAAGAAAATGTGGTTTTTGGAGTCTAGAGATGTCAGATAACTTCCTGTAAAACTAATGCATTTATTTGGGGTATAATACGCAAGCTCAGTACAGTCATTATGGAGAGTTCTCAGACTTGATTTTATTTTCTTTCCAACAGAAAAGAAGGAAGGAAAACAACTCCTTTTCAATCAGGGGACACTTTTCTGTTTGTTTGTTTGTTTCTTTCTTTGTTTCATTCTTTCTTTTTTAAGATTTTATTTATTTATTTGACAGACAGAGATCACAAGTAGGCAGAGAGGCAGGCAGAGAGAGGAGGAAGCAGGCTCCCTGCTGAGCAGAGAGCCTGATGCTGGGCTCAATCCCAGGACCCTGGGATCATGACCTGAGCCAAAGGCAGCGGCTTAATCCACTGAGCCACCCAGGCTCCCCTCTGTTTCTTTCTTCAATTTATTCTTCAAAATACACAGCAAAACAGAGAAATAAATTTCAAACATCCTATTACCATGTAGTCAACCTTCTTCAAGAAAGTAAAACAAGATTGCTGTCTTCTGGATGATATCTATTCAAACCATTATTATTTTTTTTTTATAACACTCATGTCTTCTCAATCTTTAGAACCACTATCTCCCTTGTGACAGGATTATTCTATTACTCTCCTACCTAGTACCCTGTCTTCAGTCTTACTATCTATAATCCATTTTCTACATCATTGCCAGAAATGTTGAGAAAGCCTGACCTTGTTCACTTTACCTTGCTTTTGTCTATATGCTCCACGTTTTCTCCTGCTTCTAAGTCTTCAGGAGATCCTGCCCTCCCTGCCTGAACACTTCCCATCCCTACCCAACGAGCAATCTCTTTCTCTTAAAGGAATCAGCTCAAGAGTGACTTTCCCTGTGGGGGAGCCATCCATTTTGGTTTTCTCCAGGCTGAATTAGGTGTTCTTTTATGTTCTCATGACACTCTCTGCATCCTTCTACCCTAGAAACTCCCAGAGTGATTCTATAATCATAACATTTCTAATTCTCTGGTGCACTATAAGATCATTGAAGCTAGACTATGTTTTACTGATCTTTATGCCTCCAGCTCTTAACTAAACCCCTGGGCACATAGGGAATACTCAGAAATATTTCATGAAATGGGTTCATAAAGTTATAGACTGTGAAAAGTATAGTCTGGCATCAGGAGTAAGAATATAAAATCTGGAACAACCCTAGTAATCTGAGATCTCTGAACAACCTAACCACTACCACTGAGGGGAAAAAATCTGGCTTTGAGTTTTATTTTCTTTTTCTTTCTCATTTTTAATATATTCAGTTTAGTCAAAGAGCTAAAAGCAACAGAAAAAGATATAAGATGGATAGTTAAACTCAGGCTATTTTGAGCTACATTTCTCTCTCTCTCTCTTTTTTTAAAATACAAACAGAGGAATTGATATGTAAAGCAAATAATATTCACACCTTTCAATCACACAGTTTTAAATTTTATCCAACAAACATTTTCAGATTCCTTCTATATACCAGACATTGTTCTAAAAATAATCAATTCATTAAATTCTGATAACAACCTTAAGAAGTCATCATTAGACAAATTTGGAATTTTTTTTTTAATTGTCATGCCATATCGGGCTGACTCCTTTTCCATACAACCAACAGAAAGATTTTGCAGTGAAGAAAACAATACCTATAGAACTAATAATTATTTTCAAATGCCCTAAAAGATACCAAGAGATCTAAAGAAGGACATCACATCAAAATGAGTACGGTAATATTTATCATCTCTAACATGTTTACAAAACATAAAATAATAATTTGAAGATTTGGGTGAATTTTTGTATGGTAATAGAGTACCATGTATTTAAAATAAAATGCCCAATAAATTATGGACATAAAGAAATGGAATACTTCTCAAGATCAATCCAGGCTTGTCACAACAAAAAGCAGATATCAGAATAAAATCTTGAATCTATTCTCCTTTCTCCTTATTTATACTTTTAGTAAAGAGTGATGATTAATTGCAGGTAGAGGACTTAAAAAGAACAGACTTAATTATAAACAAGTTGAAGTGCCATACACACGATAACCCTAAATGCACTGAGTACAGAAAACAGCATATTGGGTCCATATTTGTGGATTATCTATGATAAGAAATTTGAAGATGTTGATGAATATAGATTGCAACTAGAGTAGCCACAACCTTTCCCATTTTTTAAAAGAATTGTGCATGGAAGAGGAAAAAAAGACATTAATAAATCAGAGGGACACATTATACCACAGGATAAAGTTAGCAGATTTGTATCAGTGAACCTGAATGAAGCCACAGAAGGCCTGCTTGTTGAATTTACTGATAACAGGAGGTCTGGTGAAATGGCTAATGCTTTGGATAATAGCAGCAGTATGTAAGATCTCGTTAAACCCCAAATTAACAAAATTAATATATGCATACATCATGTGGGTATCCAACTTAGCTGTCACCTCTTCACACAGGCCTTTTTGACCATCTGTTTCTAACATGGCCTTTGGGATGCTCCACTCACCATCACTTCACCCTATTTTGTTTTCATCATAACGTTTATCCCTTTCTATTATTTTCTTATGCATTCATTAGTTGATTTGTTCCCTTTCTAACTTCCCTAGAAAGTAAAGTACATGAAAGTGGTAACCTTGTTTAACTTGTATCACCGAGAGTAGAATAGAAACACTATGTAAATATTTGTCAAAGAAATCAAATGCCTATTTATTTTCCTCTCTTAAAAAATAACTATAGCTTGGGGTACCTGGGTGGCTCAGTTGGTTAAGTGTCTGCCTTTGGCTTGGGTCATGATCTCAGGATCCTGGGATGGAGCCCCTGCTCAGTTTTTCTTTTTCTTTCTCTCAAACAAATATTTAACAAAAATGACTAGTGTAGATGGGAAAAATATGACAACAGTATTTCTTGTGAAATATGACATCTGTAGAATAATAGAAACCCCAAGCTAGGATCAAAAGAACCGAATGGATGGTCTTGCCACAGATTAGTTACTTGACCTTTGGTAAATCATTTAATTTCTCCAGAACAGTTTCCACATCTGTAAAACAGGCTAGTCAGGTCAGCTCCTTAGCGGTTTTAAAATAATTTGTACGAAAAAATTTTTCAACTATAAAGTACAAAATAACTGTGATGAATTATGATTAGCGTAGGGCTAGGAGGATTGACTTAACACTCAATATAAACCAGCAGTGTCTTGTGACATTTGAAAAAGATAATTAGATACAGATATTTATTGCATCAGGGAAAAAGTGGAGGAAAGGGAAGGAGACTGTGATACTTATTTTAAATACGTGAAGGATTGTCACGTGGAAGACTTATTCCGCGTAGCACCAAGCAGCAAACTAGGTATTGAGGGTAGAAGACTAAGAAAATTAGATGTTGGTTTAAGACATTGTTTTAATGGAAGGAGAAGTTTTCTCACCTTCAGAGCAGTCCCATAATGGTGGAAGTCATATAAATTGGGGTGGTCCATCCAAACTAGTTGGGAAAACATCAGCAATATCTTAGAAGGCTTCTAATATTAACCAGAGTTCAGGCTTGGTGATGTTAGAGGCCCTCCCCATGTCTAGAATATAATCAAATGCTATATTCCTATTGTGGATATTGAGAATTAAAGGATCCTGGACTCACACTGTGATGAATCCCAAAATATTCTTCTTAGAAACTAAATCAATTACATTAGAGAGTGGCAGGTGACATCAGCCCTGAGTCAGTAAGAAGAAAGACCAGTGGGGTGTGCTATTCACCAGAGAGCATTTTTGCTTACACTACTATAGCATCCTAAGAATCTGTTAAACATGTGGATGTCTCTTTTGCTTGACAACATTAACTATTAGCACATTCATGACCTTTGTGTCCTTCAAGTTTTGCGGCCGTGTTTCTTAGGACACTTGGTGTTGCAAGTACAAATTCCAGCTAAATATATCCTTTAATTCAAAAAATGGTCTCATTCCCCAGTTTGGAGAAGGGAGAGTGGAGGTGGTATCTTCAAGATTCAGCAAGTGCTAAGTTGGAAAAGCCAAACAAATGTGAAAATGTTTGCCTGAAAAGACTTTTGCACAGTCCTGCTTAAGCGACACAGTGGCTCCTCTTCATTACTTTTATGTTGACATTAAAAAGGTAAATGCATCAACAAATCCTATATTAACCATAAGTGGACATGCTTGTTATGTCCATAGACCTACACGTCTGTGTATGGATTATGGAAATTGCACGTGAGAAATGGAAGAGAGAAGTAGAAAAGCGGGAGATTTAACCCACGGAGAAATAGGTTAAAACAATTTTTATGACTCTCGCACCCCCCACCCAACCCCCTTCGGATTCAGCTCTCCCTCAGCGCGGGTGGAGGCTGCGAGCTGCGGACTCGGTGCTGGAATGAGCAGTAATTGAGCCTGAGCCGAGCCCGAGGTAGCTTTCTCCTCCCGGTGTCATTGCTGCAGCCTCCAGTGCCCGGTCCCTAGTTCCTCGGCCACCTCTCTTCGCGGTGCAAAATCGTCTGAAAGACAGAGAAGCCGCCGCAGAAGTTGCCCGGCACTAGACTCCGGAGGCATTGGCTCAGTAACTTTTCACGTCATTTTCTGCTCTGGAGCCCCTTCTCGCGTCTCCGCGCCGCCTTTCGCACCGCAAATCACAGTGCTCATGGGGCAGGCGAAGAGCGGCTTGCGGCACTGAGCGGAACCGGACTCGAGCCCGTGATGTCCGGTACCAAATTGGAGGACTCCCCCCCTTGTCGCAACTGGTCATCTGCTTCGGAGCTGAATGAAACTCAAGAGCCCTTTTTGAACCCCACCGACTATGACGACGAGGAATTCCTGCGGTACCTGTGGAGGGAATACCTACACCCGAAAGAATATGAGTGGGTCCTGATTGCTGGGTACATCATCGTGTTCGTGGTGGCTCTTATTGGGAACGTCCTGGGTGAGTCTGGTCCCGGGCAGCCCTCCAGAGGACTGTCACGTCCCCTCCGCCCCAGGCTGCAAAGGCTCTGAAGACCCCTCCCTCCCCCTGGGATGCAAACAAAGCAGTCGCTGCTCTCCGGGTGGGGTTTCCTATTTAAAAAAAAAAAAAAAAAGTTTTCTGATTTTCGGAACCAGGACCAAGCCCTGGAATGGTAATCTCTTTTTCTTCAGGAGAAGAGGGGAAGCGCGTTTCTTTTGCGATCATCTCGGTTATAGGTGGCGAGAGCCGGGTAAGAACAGGGTCTCCAGGTGGATTTTGTTGAGTATAGGGAAATTCGTCATCCTTTTGTGTAACGTACGTAGTCGGGGATTTCGGGGGCTTTCTGGAGAGGTAAAGCTGGCAGAGGGCAAAGCCGTGCTCCTAAGGAGCGAGCTCTCAGTGGCCATTGAAGTCACAAAGGATTTGTGAGCTAGGTAGAGTGCCCTTTGGCGAGGAGGTTAGGTTCTGTCTGGAGGTGGTAATAAAAAGGCAGGGAGCGGAGACAGAGGTGAAGCACGGAGGTGCACTCACGCACTGAAGCTAAATTAAACAGGAACCATGCCAGGAGCCGGCAAGAAGGAGGGGCATCTGAGAAAAGTACCAAAGAGATCTCAATCATTCATCCGCCTTTCCATCCATTCATCATTCATCCATTCAACCACTCGCCGCCCCCCCCCCCACCCACCCAGAATGCTTGTTGCCAGGCTTGGGGAAATTTCGTTATTTATTTATTTATTTATTTATTTTTGTCCAAAGACAAGACCAAGCTAACGCTAGACTCCCTATTTGTCTCTGAGTTCGTATGCAAACATAGTTTTCCCCACGGGCTTCCCAGCTTGGCACAATTTGAGTGTTGGGGAGGGGGTACAGTGTGGTATGGGGCTGTGATGATGTAGTTTTATTAGGGCAGCTGGGGAATCCACTTAAAAGGAGCTTTGGAAGGGAGGGACGAGTTAACATGAATTGTGAATGGAAGGAGAGTGTACCTTGATGAATGGAGAGTAGGAGGCATTTCAAATGCAGAGGGCAGTGTGGAGGCAATCTGTTAAAAATGACAGGAGGAGACACGGTGTGTGTGGGGGGGGGGGGGCTAGGATAAGATGCTCTTGATTTTCAGTTACAAAAAGGGTAGATGAGCAAGGTGAGAGAGGCTGAGTGGCTTTGAAGTCCAAAGCAAAGAATCTGTAGCTGCAACGGAGGTGGTAAGGAACTTACCGGTTTTCAGCACTAATCTGATTTTTACCTTCTCTCCCCAAATGTGTCAGTCTGGTAGGAAGCATTCAAAGTACTCTCTCACCAATTCAGCAGACAGGGTAGTTGGTAGTATGTGATTGAGAAGCATTCTGGAGAGTTAGTATAATATTATCTTTTTTAAGAGAGATACAAATCCTCTGAAAACGTTTTTTTTTTTTTCTTTAAATAATACTGTATTGTTTTCAGGCACTTTTATTTTGTTGATGTTTTAAAGGTAAACATAAAGGGAATCTTTGGGTGATGCAAACAAGGTGGAAGAAGGTGAAAATACACACACTTAGGGTCCTTTGTTATAAAGGTAATTGTGTTAATAATAATGGTTTTCTTATTTCCCTTCATGGAATCCATTCTTAGAGTCACAACTATTAAAGCACATAGCCGCCAGCGTAGAAACATATCACTGTGTTATGTCAACACTTAATGATAAGTAAGTAATCTAAATTGAACATTCATCGAGTACCTACCATGTGCCAGACTCCTTCACATATACCTTCATTTAAACCTCAAAATAACCCACATTTGACAGAAGAAGAAACAAGACTTAGAGAAATGAAATGGCTTATTAAAGAACATAATTCAGGTTCAACTGCATTTCTTCTGAGCTCAGATCCAGAATTCTCCATTGGTATTCTACTCTACAGCTAGAAAGCATTGAGAGAATGAGTTCTTTGCTCCTTGTTTTCTACAAGCCTATTAAATGTACTTCCTGTTCTCTTTTGCATCTATGTCCACTGTTAATAAATTACCATGAAGGGTTAATGGCTCTGTCATTGTCGCCAACAAAATTCTATCCAGAGAGGAATGTTATTGCATTGCAGTAAAAATTTGACCTGTTTTGCAGGAATAGCTGCAAATCACAACTATTCCCCTTCCCTAATTTTTATTACAGGCTTAATCTCTGTGGTGAAATTTGTTTCCCTTTGCTGTTACTTTATTCTGGCCTTACACAGAATATTGATGCCTAGTCTTTATATTCCAACTGCATAGTTTAGGGGTACGTGTTTGCAAGCCCGAGGAGTGTTTTAGTCTCAAGAAGGGAACACCTCTATGTATTTCATAGTGTCAAGGAAAAGAGCACTGTCCACAGCCCCAAGTGCTGAAATGGCCAGTTCCATTCAGCTTAAAAAGAAAAATTTACTCAAAGCACTGGGCTTTCAAGACACTGACAGCTATTTTCTTAAGGACTAAATGACACAGAAATCCTCCCTGGTTGAACCGAAACCCATTCTTTACTGACATATTCCCTGAAAGTTGATGAAGTTTAAGTTTGACATTTAAACAAATGATCAGTGTCTCATTACTCACAGACAACTTCCTGCTCTTTGATATCACTGTCAAATTTGCAAAACGGATTAGATGGAGAATTGCTTTTTTGCCCCTTTGGTAAAAGTAATTTTATGCATAGAGTGGTAGGACAAGGAATCACATTATTCAAGCAAGATAAAGAGGCAACTATTAGGTATGAAGGTGAAAGACCACAGTGTGGGCAGCAGATGTAATCCCTGACCCTTCAGATCTACTCACCATTTGCACTTTCATGTAACTGACTACTTGGAAAATTTCAACCTTGTTGAACTTTCAGATATAATGTGATCAGTTAGAAGTCATTTCCCCTACAATGTCCTTTGTAAAATGATGTAACAGGATATGCCCTGAGCAGAATGACAAAGCCTTGATCATCTCCACCTCTTTTTCTTCTTTCCACAGTTCTTTTCTCTCATGTCCCTTCTCCCATCTGTATCATGTGTTTCTTCCCAGTGATGAAAAACATTTTTCTGAAAAAAAAAAATGCAACACAAGTCATTCAAAATAAGACAAAAGTTACCCTACATTAAATTTCATGAGTATATGCATTCTAATAAAAGACAAATGCATGTCTACTTATAGAATTTTAGGTCACAGGAAAGAAGATAGGACAGAGTTCTTTTTGGACACAGTGTTTTTCCAGTATCTTCAAAATTATGCCACATATAACCTGTTCCTAAGTATGTCTTGTACTATAGCCAAATAGATGCATTCAATTATTTGACCAGTACATTTTGAACAATATTATGTTTTTAAAATTAATATGTGTTGGGGGAGGGCTGTTGGGGACACTCGGAAGAATGTATTTGATGTTATTCCTACTTATTTTTCCTTGAGTTGAAACTGGACAGAGTGGTGGGTTCTAGTCAACTCAAGCATTAAACAGCTGGAGGAAATGAGCAAGTCTCTACCTATCTTACTTCTGCATTCAAAGATATCATGATTTCTTTTTAAGCTGGAATGCTTTTATCTTTTCTGTTGTTGTCTCCATATGAAAAATGAGGAGAACATTCAACAGTCCAGCTGTGCTTGGTGCTTCTTGTATGACCATTTGCATGTTATTGAACTCTCTGTTTTTTCTATTTGAAAATTAAGGTTGATAATACGGGCCTTATAGAAATCTTATGTATAATATTACATATAGAGAAGGACACAGATGTGTGTGTCTGTATTTTTCTTACACATAGTAGGCATTGAGTGCTAATTTCTATCCCTTCATTCCCACTATTGAAATCTCTCCCTGATGTAGTTTGCAGCTGTCTTCTGCTTCCATGATCACTCTGCAGCTCTGTAGCTCTTTACAACCACTGTTCTGCCTTTTTCTTAATTGAGATGTTTCCTAAAAGCTATTAGTAAAGTGGAGTTGGCACATGTTGCTCTCCTTTTCCATACTGGCTCCACCCACTCATCACCTAATATGTGTTTAGTGCCTTCATACTAACTACTTAACATTGCCTTCTCAGCTCTCAGTGAAAGTCATTGCTAAGTATCAGGATAATATTCTCTTTCAGCTTAAATTTGCTTGCACTGGGTCCTACCTACTCAGAGTTATGGGTTGCTGTTGGGCTGTTGTTTGGTCTGTCACTATTAATGTTTTAAATAGCATGTGTGCACACACACATACACAGGTAATATGTTGATTTAACTCAGTTGAAGTGCACTGTCTATTAAGGAATTTACCAGATAACATTTAAGTTAAATTGGGAGGATGAGATGGGTGGAAGATCTGTAATGGGCTGCCTATTACAGAGTTAATCATATGTCCCAGATATGCAGCTGACAAGAGTTACAAGTTTGTACTACTAAACTACTACTAATAAACATTTATTTCCTACTTCTTCTAAGGACCAGTTCACATCTGTGGGTGTTTCTAAACCCACCCTTTCCTACACAGGAGACAGAAGGATGTTAGAGATAATACATTACTCATTTCTGCCAAGACCTGATAGAAGTCATGAATGATGGGGGTAAAATGTAATAGTAGCCATGGAGCTTTAAACTTTTGTATTTTTAGTTACATAAAGTAAAATATGCTTATCTGAATAAGTATTAAACTGATGTCACCACACTTTGACTAAAAACATAACCACCTAGCTTTACTAGGTAAAATAAATCATGTTTTTTATTTATTTTATAACGAAGTGTTATTTTATAACAGAATCTCAGTGATAACTTTTAAAATGGTTACCTCATAGATAACAGCAACATGTGTCATTTACAGACAATAATTACATAATATATGCTACTGATAAGGTAAATGTAATGGATTCTTCCTATATTTGGAAAAAATGAGGAAATCGAAATAATGAAAATAATAACAATTTTCAAAAAAGGCCAAATCTAACACTCAAATGCAAATACAGTATTCTAGTGTTTAAAATTTCTTATTCTTTTCATTAAGACATACATATATGTTTTATATTACATATGTATATATTATATATATATACATACATTAATTTTCATCATTTTATATTCTAGAATATATTTGCAAATCATTAGGTACTGCAGCTATGTTAGCTGGAGTCTCACTCAGCTCCCCATATTCAGGAGTATCCACTGCTGAAAAAGACAGAAAAAATAATTTTCTGTCTTTCTTCTTACAGCATTATGACATAACTCAGAATTATAGGGATGCATATTCTATTAAGTACTGGCTTACTAATAGGAGTCAGTCAGTGACCTTTGATAGAAGAGCCTGAGGATTCATCTCTAGTTCCCCTTCTCACTGCAAAGGAAAATGAAGAATATTTATTGAGCACCAAATGCTAAGTCCTGAATGCTAAGCTCCACAATGTATATATGTATTTTATTGATGCCTCATAGCAAACTAAAAGGAGATTAATAGCTTTGTTTTACAAATGAGGAAAATGATGTTCAAAAGCTATTTTAACTTGTTCTGAAGTTTAGTCAGACAGTAAGAAGCAGAACTAAGTTTCAAATATGGATTGATCAGGTCCCATGGCCCAGCTGTGTTCCATTACTTCATCCTGTCTCCCTTGTTTCTCATCTTGACTCAGACAGAAACACAGAAGAAAAAAGAGTGGAAATGATGCTTAGATGTGCCCTCTAGACTATTTACAGAGTTGTTCTGGCATGTTGCCATCCTCTATCTCTGATAGACTACAGTTCTTCAGCTATGAGGATGAGCTCATTTGATAAGCTAATCAAGGTCAGGCTGGGGTTACTTTACAAGACAAAATTTCAAGGTAAAATAGTTGCTGCCAAAAATGCTTTTGCCTGTTTGGGATGGGGGTGGGGTGACTCATTGGGTAAATGTTAGATAATTGTGTCCAAGGATTATTTTGCTATTGAATGTGCTGTCTTTAGACACAACTTAAGACTGAGAACCTAAACATTTAATATATCAAATAATCCAAAGATATTTCTTTCCTTTATTGGTTTTCAAACCTACTCGTGTATTTTTAAAAAAAAAATAATTAAAAAAAATAACAGGTTTCTATTGATTTGATTGAATAAGTCAATCTTTATATCACATAATGATATGTTCCTGGAGCATAATGGTGTTATGTATGTCCAAAGAGCATTGCCCATCACACCAGACATGAAATGACCTTTAAATGCAGACATTGGAACACTTTACGACACTAATGGATGAAATACATAACATCTATGATGAGTCTTTTGAATTGCTGACTCTTTGGGCTGAGTTTATTCATTTTACTTTTGTTCCCAATGAGGGATTATCTTTTAACCAAGCAAATAGATATAGGATATATTTTGAATATGTATATTCTGTTTCCAACAGAATAATTTTCTTATAAACAAAAAACAAATTTTCAGAATAAATATATATATATACTTTATTCTTAAAAATATTTTGGGATTATCATCATTGAATCTTTTCCAGTAATTTTGTTTCAATATTAAATAGATATGAAGAATGTTTAATAATTATGCAGTATTTTACTCTTCAGAAGACATTGTTACATATATATTGTCTCACTTATTCTTCATAATATTATGAGATAGGTATTATTTAATGAATCAAGGACTTAAAGTGATTTAAAATTACTTAAAAAGTTTAAGTAACTGGAGATATCAAAGGATTATATGTCAGCTTGGGGAAAGCTTGCCAGTTTCCTGTATTCCAAGAGACCAGGTTAAGGGATGATAACCACCTTTGGCCTTTAGCTATGATGTCTTTGATACATGATTTTGTCAATGTTCTGAGTACAGACACACTTTAACCAAATTCACGAACCTGGCAAAAAAGAAAATAAGGAAAGAATTCTACTGTTTTGATTTAAAATAATGATTTTATTATTTAAAATTAATGATTAAATTAATTATTTAAAATGATTCACTTTTATGAATCTTAGAATACTTGAAGTCCATCCAATCATCATAGTCTCTTCTGATAGTCATATCTACATGAAGAGCTTCACTGGTTGAATAACTAGGTTATGCCAAAGCAGCAAGTAAACCCTAAATTTTCACTGGTTTTATGTCACAGAAGTTTATTTTTTGTCTGTTTAACATTTAATGTAGGTTGGAGAGTCTGTTTCATACAATTACACAAGGTTGAGGCGTCCCTCATGTTTTACGTACCACCTTAACATGTGGGCTCTGTTATAACCAAACTGGTTCTCAATGTTCCTGCATCAACTGATAGTCACACCCTGTGTAGCTCTTTTCACACTGTGCCAGAATCGGCTTCGATGACCAATAACATACAGCAGAAGTAACAGTATGTAACTTTAAGATAACATTATAAAAGGTTATAGCTTTTTTTAAAATACTATTTTGTTTTTCTTTTTTTTAAAGATTTTATTTATTTATTTGACAGAGAGAGAGGGATCACAAGTAGGCAGAGGCAGGCAAATAGAGAGAGGGCAGAGGCCGGCAGATAGAGAGAGGGGGGAAGCCAGGAAGCCGGTCCTCGATCCCAGGACCCTGAAATCATGACTTGAGCTGAAGGCCTAACCCACTAAGCCACCCAGGCACCCCAAGGTTACAGCTTCTGCCTTGAGTTCCTACTCTCTCTCTCTTGCTCTTGGACATCTTGCTATGGAGAATGTAAGGTGCCTTGTGAGCAACTCACATGGTAAAGGTTTGAAATATCCAGGCAACAACCATATAGGAAATGTGGCCTGCTAACAACCGCATGTATGATCATGGAAACAAATCCTTCATCCAGTCTGAGATAACATAGCATCATCCTCCCCTCAGCCCCTAGCTTTATTGAAACTTAGGGACACACTCTGAGACAGAACTCTTATCAAGTTTCTCATAGATACTTTAGAAGTTGTGAGATAATAAATGTATCTTGCTTAACATTTTTAAGTTCAGGGATAAGTTGTTAGGCAGCCTATAAAGTATCGAGCAGCCTCAGGATAGAAGAGTAAACTGAGAAAAAATACTGCCTCTAAACTACCTTTGCCAAATGTCAACACATGTCAGTCATGCCCATAATCATTTGGCCAAAGCCAGTCATATTTTATCACCCTAACGGCAAACAGGATTGGAAAGTATAAGGGAACACTGTCTTTGTTACAGAAAGTATAAGAGAACACTGTCTTTGTTTATGCAATGGGTAAAAGTATTTTGTAACATGCATGGATTCAGAACAAGGGGAGTTAGTGGAATTAAGTACCTAATGGCATAAGCCTAAGAGAAGCTGATAAGATACATCTGCTTCACATTTTGGATCTTGCCAATGTAAATAACATAAATATTGGGAGACTTTGTGCCAGTTACTGTGCTAAGAATCTAGGATACGATCATAGAAACCAAGGAGCCTACACTTTGGTTGAAGAGGGAGACATATTAAGAGATAATCTCAGTATAATGTGACAAGTACTCTTGATAGATGGGTTACAGGATGCAGTAGCATATAAGAAGAATACTTAGTTCCATTTGGGGGATTAGAGAAAGATTCAGGAGGAGATGACACCCGTGCTGCATATTATGTACGAATTCAAGTTACACAGGTGAAAAAAATTGGGTAAGGATGTTCTAAGCAAAGGAAACAACATGAGCAAAATCAAAGAGGCGTGAAATAGCATGGGCTATGAAGAGAATGCTAAGCAATTGGGTAATTTGAGTGTAAGTAAGTGCATGAGGAGAGTCCAGGGAAGAAGCTGGAGTAGTAGATGAGGATTGGGTTCTGAAACACCTTGTGTACCATACCAGAGATCTAAGCTAGCTTTGACACTGCAGTTTAGAGTGAGGCCTTTGAAGATTAAAGGAGAGTGCCATCATTAGTCTGCATTTCTCATGAGAGCATTGTAGGGGTAATGTAAAGAATAAATCTAAAGGGATAAATGTCTGTGAACTTTTTCACACCAGGATTTGTGTCCTGTTTGAGTCTCATTTAATCAAGCCTGCTTAAATGAAAACAAAATTTGATAATAAAAGATATAATCAATATTTTCTAGATAATTAACTCTAGGAAGCTAGAAATATCACTTTCGAGATCCATTATAAAACATTACAGCTTCTGCCTTGAGTGCTCACTCTCCCTCTTACTCTTGCACTACTTGCTATTATGTTGCATTAGGAAGAAAAGAAAAAAGCAGAAAGTGAGAAATGGAGAGGAAACAAGTAAAAGGAGGGAAGAGGAAAATGACTAAAATATAGAAAACCTGTTGCTATGTCTTTGTCTTCTTTGTAGACTATTTCAATGTGAGAAGTAGTTTCTCATTTTTAAAGCTTTAAAAAAAAACATTTATTTATTTTATAAGGGGAAGGGGCAGAGGGAGAAGGAGGATCTCAAGCAGACTCCACACTGAGAGTGGATCCCAATGTGGGCCCTGATCTCACAACACTGAGATCATGACCTGAACAAAAACCAAGAGTTGAACACTCAACCAGCTGCACCACCGAGGTACCCCAAGAAGTAATTTCTCCTTAAAGTAATTTTTCATATGTCTGTGTGTGTATACATGTGTATACATGCAGGATTAAGAATCCTGAAAGAGGTACTTAAGATTATTACATGCCATGGCTCTATTAACATTTTCTAGTATTCTGTATAATTTTTCACTAAAACGATTTTTGTAATGACTTATTTTTTAAGGTTTTGATGGGTCACTATGCTCCTAGTTATCCATCTTTTTGGCTTTTAAGTCATTTTTTACATCATACTGAAATTCAAAAGATAAAAATTTGAGACCTGATGAAAATTTTTCATCAACTAAAATTTTTTCCAACTAAAGCCCCAAATTTTTACTCCAAATTATTTGTAACTTTCTAAGTATGTTCATTTGAAAGTTTATCTTAAATGGGAATTTCATCATGCAAATAATTAAAATGATACTATATTGACCCCAGGATGGCCCTTAGGGAATTACAGGGAACATTTCCCCCCAAGCTGACATGGTAACACTACAGAATTTCTAAAACTGTGGTTAGTTTAAAACGCTTTTTTTGCTATTTTTCCTCACAATGAGAATACAGAGGTGATTAAAAATTGCAACATTCTTTTCTAGATTTTCGGAGAGTTTTATTGCTTCTCTGCCTTTTGGCTAAGATCAAGTGTAAATTTTCAGAGAGTTTTTATTCTTACGTAGTGACTATAAAATGAATATATAAAACACGTGGTTTACAACCATGTAGGACTTTGATTTTATCACTACATTGCTAGAAATGGGGTCAGAAAGCCATTGTCTGTAATAATTTATTTTATCAATTTAGAATGAATTTGATGAGTCATCCACTTTGGTAGAGAACCATATGCCTTATAAATATCATATTGAAGCCAATTTGTCTTTCTTAAAATATGCAGGTCGTGGTGATCTTTCAAAGACAGAAGTAGAGAGGTATGGTTAAGTGCTTATCAAACAGTTTTGTCATTGTGTAAAACTGAGTCAATTTTTGGTTATAAAAGAATGGTTAAAAACTTAAATCTCTCCAATGAAAATACTTACTATAAAATTTCCCCCATCTTAGAAAGCTCAAAAAGAAATACATTAACAAATTTCACCAGCTGGTGCAGGAAAAAACTTCATAATTATTGGGACATTTATGTGCTCGGACTTGATTTATATTGTAGACACAGGAAAGCCTAGAAAGACCTTGTTCTTTGAAGTCATCAGAGATGGTGATGGTGACTCATAGATTCCTGAAAGTCAATAAGGTTACCTAGTTTATAAATCTATGTGTTTTTCCCCCAGGCATGGTGAATTTTGCAACTGGTCAGATGGGAAACAGAAATTAGTGTCAAAAAGGGGAAAATAAAAATTTAAGAACTTAAAAACACATACAAATAAAAACACCTGTATACACACAGGTATTTGCATTATATGACTAATATGACTTTAATACACCCTCATTTTTTTTTTTTTTGGTTTTGTTTTGGGTTTTTTTTTTTTGTTGTTGTTGTTGTTGTTTTTGTTTTTCCATCCAGGATTAAGAATCTACCTTCCAGGGCACCTGGGTGGCTCAGTGGGTTAAAGCCTCTGCCTTCAGCTCAGGTCATGATCCTAGGGCTAGGGTCCTGGGATAGAGCCCCACATCAGGCTCTCTGATCAGCAGGGATCCTGCTTCCTGCTCTCTCTGCCTGCCTCTCTGCCTACTTGTAATTTCTGTCTGTCAAATAAATAAATAAAATCTTAAAAAAAAAAAAAAAAGAATCTACCTTCCATACTTGAAAAATTCTAAAAACTCTATATAATCCCTTGACTTTGACAAACTCAAGAGATATTTTCAACTATCCCCTGAGTAAATGAACTAGACTTTAAGGATACAAAGGGAATATAGACTTTAGAGATGAGTAAGTCCCTGAATGAATATCCACAATGTAAGAAGGAGTATCCTCTGGGTGACCCATCCTTCCAGCATCATTTCTTTTTCTTGAACTGACTCCATGCATTCCTGCTTTAGAGTTTTCACAATTTATAACCCCCTCTGACCCTCTCACAGCTGGCTTCTGCTCAGCTCACCTGTCACACTTTCAGAAAAGGCCTCTAAGAAGGCCTACGCTGGATCCCTCTGAGTCCCTTTTCATGTATTGGGATGCCATCCTTTTTTATTTTTGTCGTAGAATTTATTACTACATGAAATTATATTATTGGTTTGTCAGTTTTTCTGTTGTCTCCCTCAAGTCACGTGTAAGTTCTATGAGAGCGGTTTCTTTTTTTTCTTTTTTTTTCTTTTTTTCAGGTATATCCTCAATGTCTAGGACAGTGTTGGACGTACAACAATTTTTATCTACCAAATGAAATACTGGACTTCTACCAGGAGGAATTCCTTAGGAATAATATTTATTTATTAAACATTGCAGGCTTTAAATTCCTTTTACATAAAAACTAAAAATAAAACCTCAGTAATTTGAGTTTTCAAACATCTTAAGGAATATGCACATTAAAATAAATATATAATTATGAGAGTAATGATTATGAGAGACCAATTGTAAAATTTCTCCCAGTAATGAGATGTCCTTGATATTACCATGATACTATTCTGTTCTTCCCGTGAAAAGGAATGGGATTTATAGACTATGGCAGGTTTCTTCATCTTTTCTCATGGAAGTTGAACCACAATCCTTCCAAATAGCATGACATATTTCTTCAATAACTGAGAAGAACATGTAATATACAAAATCCTTAATTAAGCTGTGTTTGTTTCAAAGCAACTTTCAGTAGTCTTGCGTGTTTTATAAAAGTCTAAGGAAACATTCAACCATTGGTATATCCAATGAAATAGAAGAGATGAGACTGAATGTTATGGTGATTCTGCACTCCCTGCAATTTAAAAGACCAAAAGTATCCCCCCACCCCGAGCCCAGGATATTTCAGAAATGCCCACAAAGTCTCAGGTTTAGGAATTCTTTGTCATTCTTTCTCATCCCGTGACTTATGTCAATTTTGATATACTACACTGTTCACACAATTGAAAAAAAAAATCCTGCTTTCAGGTAGAGGGCAAGAGCAATGTCAGTAATAACCAGATACTTCTAGACATTTCATTTAATGAGGGGTAAGGAGACAATAAACTCTTTTGACTAATTTCAGTCTTCTAATTCCTGAAATATCCACCAAATTAAAAATTTTTAAAAATTGAAGTCAGTTGTGGGACACTAAGTGTCTCTGTCTGTTAGGCATCCAACTCTTGATTTTAACTCAGCTCATGATCTCAGGGTCATGAGATGGAGCCCCACATGGGGCTTATGCTCAGTGGGCAGTCTGATTGAGATTCTCTCTCTCCCTTTCCCTCTGCCCCTCACCCCACTCATACACATGCTTTCCCTCTCTCTCTCAAATAAATAAATAAATCTTGAGGAAGAAAAAACTTATGTAAAGTCTTGGGAGGTATGGCTAGTTCTAGCAGATCTTTGACCTACTGACCAATTTTATTAATGTTTCTTATATTATGAATCATGTGAATTCCAGACATGGTAGGTTTTTTTTTTGAATTGCTATATTGCTCTAATTACTAAGTCTTCTACCAAACATTCTATCAATGTTTGCCATCCATTGTCTTAGTTAATCCTACAACAACCTGTGATAGGGCTATTGTTTGCTCCTTTTTCCCAGGTAGTGAAATTTAGTATTAGAGAGCTGCTATCATGTTAGTTGTTTGAATAACTACATATTATCACTTGGCTTCCCCTTTTCTGAACAGTAGGTAAATACAGATATCTGTTCTCCATTTCCATTCTTCCATGGATAGCATAGCTATGCTACTACACATAGCAAATTGAAAAATATGATATGCATAATATAAGGAAAATACAAATTCTCATGCACATTTTTTTGTAAATTCAACTGAAGTTCCAATGTTTAATCAACACTGCCTTGGTGATCTGTAAGTCATCATCAGTACCCAGCCACAGAAATGGAGGGGAAGAAGAGCAGTAGCTAGTCAAGCCTAACATAGATTTTCTGTCGTGGTAAACAGGAGTTCATTAAGCCTCTCTGAGTTCTGAGTCACCATCAACAACAATGGCAGTATCTACAGATTGCTAGTTTGAGGTCATGCAAATATGTCTTTGTGATCTAAATGGAGGTAAAAGCAACAGAGAGAATCAGCAGTCTCAGTCCAAATGTAGCAACAAAAGGCACATACACCAAAAAATAAAGCAATCTTGCACCAATACACTGGTTTTCTAGGGCTTATCTAATTTGAAGCTATTTCCTTTTCTTATTTCATTCAGCAAACATTTATTGAACACCCACAGCACATAACCTATTCTATTACATTCTGTGGAGGAAATAGAGAAGTGAATGAGGCATGGTCCTTACCTACAAGGAATTTCTAATCTTGTAAGAAAGACTAACATGTAAACAATAAACTATAGTATGAGGGTTACTGAAATGGCATATGTTAAATGTTAGAAACATAAAAGTTGAATCTGATTTGGGGTAGGAGGTACTTTGTCACTGTGGAGGTACCATTTGAGGTGTTTTTGATATAAGAGCATGAGACTTTTGAAAAGTTCCAAAGGTTGGAAAGAAATGACACCTACATTGATGAAGTGATAGGAGTAAATTTATGATTGCTTGTAGATATATAAATAACTTTGCTGAAACATCATCCAAGGAATTCCATTAAAACACAGGGTTTCATGAACTTTTCTGGGTGGTTTCAAAAAAATAGGGACTTTAAGTCATCTCCCTTAATGCTTTGTTTTACTTCCACAGTCTTTATTTGATGGGTATCTGCTCCAGTCTTACCTGTAGTATTATATCATGATGGACTGGAGTTTAAAAGTTTGACATCTCTGGAGTTATTTGGAAATGCGTTTTAATATATCTGAGCTTCCCAAAGAAAAATTAATCTAGGGCAATGGTAAAAGTGGGTTGAAATTATGAGAGGCCAGATACTGGGAAGATAGTTGAGTCTATTGAGTCTGTTGAGACTCTTTAAGAAAGTGATTATGAGAGTAAAGGAAATAGAATTGAATACAGAAAAAAGGGAAAAAAGTATGAAAGACATTCTGGAGGGAGAAACTAGCAACTCATCAGATATAGGGATTGATAGGAATGGAAAAGAATCCTCTGAATAACGGAAGTTTTTTGTTAAGGTACAATGATTATCTTATTTGTCTTTTTCTTAATGTAGAACATAGAGAAAGAACATCAAGTGTCATTAGTAGAGAAGTCATGATGAATTTGGCCAAGGCAGGTTTAAGTTTCAATTGCTAGAGGAGTACACATGTAGATCTGTCCAGTAGGAAAGCGGGCTTGCTCTCCCACATGCCATTCATAATTAGTTTGCTACTCAGAGTGATGTTTTTCTTTGTGGCTATGCAAGCAATGTATACAGTTCATGTGAGAATTACTTAGCGTCTTCTGAAATAATTGAAAGCATACACAGGATATACATTTCTTGATGGGTATATCAAGTGGCAAAACATTTTTTGCAATGCCTATTGAAATCACTGGAAAAAATATATAAAATATACATTGACAATAGAATCAACAGCATATGCAATATATATATAATATACATATATAATATATATTGACAATAAAATCAATGGCATATGCAATTGCTGAGAAATTAGTATATATTAGTATATGCAATTGCTGAGAAATTGCGTATGGGTGTGAGAGAAAGAGAGGAATCAAAATTTTCATATCAGGATTGGTGGTGGTGTTGTTTATTGAGATATGAGACCCTGCGGAAAGGGGCAGATTGGAAGCAGAGAGGGAGAATAAAAAATTTGGTGCCATACTTTTTAAACTTGAGAAAGTAAAGCTAAGTGTATAATGAGCATTTGAATGTGAAGTCAGGAGGTTAAGTAAAAAGTCAAGCCAGGGCATGAAGGAGGACACTTGATGTAATGAGCCTTGGATGTTATATGCAACGATGAATCACTAAATTCTGTCCCTGAAACTAGTAAGACATGATATGTTAACTAAATTGAATTTAAATAATTGTTAAATTAAAATAATAAATAAGTAAATAAATAGTATTATAGTGCATTGAATATGACAATCCTTGCCATAGGAAAAAATGAAGGTAAATCTTCTATTATTTGAGACCTCCTATTTTTGGAAGCCAACTTTCAAAGTCAGGTAGTTGTACATTTGACACAAATTCAACTGTGTCAATAAAGACATATCAGAAGAGAGAAGGTTAAAAGACCTGATTTGAAATGTGATTAGGCAGAAAAACAAGAAAATGTAGGATGATGGCCAATAGGAATTAGAGGAGAAAAAGGAAGGGCTAAAATGTGCCAGTGCTCCCAGTTCTTTCAGTGATAACTTTGAAGTTGTAGGGGTTGAAAAAATTTCCCTTATTCCTAAGTTCTTCAACTGGTGTAATAATTAAATTCACAGAAAGCAGATTAATAAGAGGAAAAAAAATTCATAGGTATGAGAGCCCCAAAGATATGTGACCCAAGGCCAAGTTGGTCAATTGAGGTTTGTATGCTATCTTGAACTAAGGAATGTGATAGGAGCCCAGAGCTTCAAAGGGGAAGAGGGTGACTCACAGGACAATAAGAAGACCAGTTGTTTAGTAATTAGATGCTTGTGCTGCATTTAGATAGGACTTTCAAATAAAAATTCATCTCTGGTGATAGATCTCTTTTTGGACCAGGCCCCCTTAAAAGAATCCAAACTCTTTTAAGTAGTTAAGGAAAAGATAAAAAATATTTTTCTTGGTGCATCTAGGTAGCTCAGTTGGTTAAATGACTGCCTTTAAGATTGAGACCTGCATCAGGCTCCCTGCTCTGTGGGGAGCCTGCTTCTCCCTCTCCCTCTGCCTGCTATTCCCCCTGCTTGTGTTCTCTCTCTGTCAAATAAGTAAATAAAATCTTCTTTAAAAAAGTTGTTTTTTTTGTTTTGTTTTTTCCTTGAGTTTTCTGCATGTTGACTGTCTTCAGCTCAAAATGAGCCTCATGCTAAGTGGTATATTTTGGGGTCACGTGTTCTACTCTTTCAAAGTAGTATTTAGTTATATAACATTTTAAGCAGAGATATCCATGTACAGATTGGCTCAATTTATTATTATAGTAGTCAGTACACAATTTTTATCTATACAAATCTATACAAATATTGCTAAATATAATCAATTTAGTTAATTAATTATGTCATGGAAAAGACTGGAGGGTTGTTTTGAGAATGAAAGGTGTTTTACCACACTAAGATATGTGAAGAACTGTCTCTGATTTAGATCTAGTGGTGCTGATTTATTAAATAATAAATATTAGGAATTGCTGGTCACAAAAAAGAGATGGTAGGATTATGTGAAATTCTAAAAACATCAAAAAGTTTTTGGCAATAATATTGAAAATATGGAAATATTGCGTAGATGTGGATTAAGACAAGGAATAAAAACCCTCCTCCAAGGACTTGTCTACACTATGATTTTAGAAATGTAATTTTTCACTGAGATATCCTTAATCCTCTGTATGGAGACAAGGAGGAAACAGAAGACTCTAGCAAATTCTATGTAATCCATTGCAGACAGATGATTACCTACTTTTTTCTTCAATATATTCAAGTTTATAAATATCCTACCTCCGAAGAGTAGCTGTTACAAGAATAATGTAAAAAATTTATAAAACTTGAGACATATTTAGCTGTAGTAGGTTAAGGAATAGACATTTTTATTTTGGACTACATTAACTCATATTTGGATTATTTAAATCTAATTTTTTCATATATATATTGCATACATACATAAGAACTTATGTATACTAACATGTACTTTAAGGTGTTATTAGAGTAATTTGTTACAGATATTTGATTTTCTTTTATTTTCAGCTCAAGTAACTTAAATGTAAACCTTCTATTTTCATTTCTAGAAAAATATTTATTGTTGTTATTGTTGTTGTTGTTGTTGTTTTACTATCTTGGCCTTTAGTAAGAATGACATTTAAAAACAAATAAAGAATAACAACAACAACAAAAACCAAAAAGGAAATAAAGCCATTATCTTCAACATTATCTGCAACTGGATTCCAAATTGTCATTTTGTGCTTACTTAGAGTATTGATAAATAAAATAAGTATAGATAAAACAATTTAAATTCATTCTTTATAAAATTCAGATGTCTTCCTCTTTTGCAGGTAATGTCTAAGTATTATATATTAATCTATATATCCTGAATATAACACAAGAATAGGATATATGTTGTAGTTTTTGTGTCCATTTTTCTATTCAACATTATAATTAAGTGTTTAAAGTTCTGTTTTTAGCATTGTGTGAGTATAAGAAAACATGAAAGAAGTGAAAAAAATTCACTGAAAGTTTCTGGATAATAATTGCAATTTCATAGGGACTGATGCCTTTGGAAGGTCATGGGATACCATTTTCTCAAGAGAAAACATCAGTACCTTGCAGCCTAGATACTGATAATCTCCAAAGTTCTAGTCTGGGTGGTATGCTACTGTTAAGTGGTTATAATTGAAGAAGAAGAATGAGAAAACCGTCATTCATTCATTCATTCATTCATTCATGAAGTAATTATTGTACATGTTTTTATTGCCAGTCATTCTCCTTGATACTAGAATGAAATAAGATAAAAGACATATCATGATTTTCTTCAAAGAGTTAATAATCTCCTAGAAAGGACAGAAATGCAATATATTACTATGGGAGCGAAACAAAAACACAAAAGATGGGGCAACAGGAAGAAAATGACAGGAGGGACAGAAGATGAAGCAAAAAGTGCTGCAGAGACACAGCACAAACAAGGTAAACTTTAAAAACATCCAGCTTTTCATTTCCTCAAAAACGTCTTTGTCCTTGAGACTTTTTTTCTCCCTTCCACTCCAAATGTTGGGATTTAATCACCTCTCTGGCAAACCACAGTTTATGAAGGAATTCCCACTGCTCCTATCCTAATCTAACTGTTTACCTGTGAGACTTGATTGAAATATTATAATCTTCAAATTTCTCATCAAATGTAATAGTTCGGTTGTTTTATTACTAAAAATCGGTTTTTAAAGAGAAGTCATTCAGAGCTAGCCCGGCTGGTTTTATCAATGTAAGACTACAACACTACAAACTTAATTCCTTTAATGGATATGTTAATACCATTTGCTTTCTGACCTCTGCATGTCCTTTCCTTCTCTGTTGCTGTTTTACTGCTGGTTCTCAGCTTGTTATCACCTTAGCAATGGAATAGAAATGAATAAATCTCAAAATCATTGTCTGCCCCTGTAATGCTGGGTAAAGTTTTACTTTGTTCATAACATTTTAAAATAGTGTCCTAAATAAGGTTTTTGTTCATTTGTCTAGATTCCCTTTATTTTTCATGGTCATAGAGAGTTGAGATAAAAGGACCATATCTTCTACATTTGTATTAGTAACTTAACATTATGAAAGGGAAGTAAAATCTCACATATATTAAAATGAGAGTCTCTATAACTAGCTTAAATGCTTGTTTTTCTTTATCTGCAGTAAGTTTAAGAATGATAATATTGGAGACTTTGGTCATTTGCAAGTTCATTTAATTAAAGTTCTAATAGGACAAAATATTTTATGCTGATGTTTTAAGTGATTATGTGACTTTTCTTTGTAAGAAATTAATGCTTTATTTTTGAACAACGTAATAAAGAAGTAGAATTTATTTTAAACGTTATACTTTTATATTCTAACCCATTCTGTTTAAAAAATAACAAGTATGTTTTATAGAGACCTGACTCATATAGTGGAATTTTGAAAATAATTCAGTATATAATTAAAAATAGATATTCATTTTCATGTTTCAAATTAGAAAATATATTTAAGATGCTAACTCTATGTATTATTCTTACTTCACTATCAATACAGTGAATCTTAAAATATTAACATTAGAACCTAATTTTATAATAAGCATGATGAACAAAGTCATAGAAATAAACTTGAGATTTACTTTGGGAGATTCTATTCTGTTCAGTTTCTGAAACTTTGATATTTAATTATATGCCTTTGTCACTGAGCAGGCTGGAAATATGACTATTGGGATACCAAAACAATGAGGTATTAATGACAGTTCTTTATCATTGAATCTGAGGGGTTTTTTTTTTTTTTTTTTTTTAACAAAAGAGATGTTGGCCTCTTGAATTTCTATAAAACTAAAAATTGTATTGTTTTTAATGAAAATATAATCATTTGGGAAGACAAGATTAGATTAAAAACAAACACGGAGTGATTCATATAAATATTTAAAAATTTAATAATGTAGACAGAGACACATTGTTTCTACCAGTTTTGTTTTCAAGTAAAATTATTACCAGAAGCACTCTGGAAATGATGATTTTGGAAGTCACTAACTTTCAGAATAAAGGACAGGAAGGGAAAAGAATGAATGAAGAAGATACCCAGTAATAGTACAGAACACAAAGGGTAAATGAATAAAAAACAAAAAAATCAATAGGAGGTTGACTTTTTTTTTTTTTTTTTTTTTTTTTTTTTAGATAGAAGCACCACAGTATAAAACACCTCAGGGAGGGAAACATTACGCGTGGGCGCAGCGCACGAGTGCGCGCTCACACACACACTAGTAAAATGAAAGGGAAATGTACCAAAATGATTTGAAGACTAGCTTAGAACTTTTTAAATGTATTTAGGTAAAGGTGTCTTGAGAAAAATATTGTATCATGTTGTTCTAGGTACCCAGTGAAGATGAAACCAGAGGATATGGCTTAAATTAAAATCAGAGAGACTGGGAGTAGTGAAGACAGGCATAGAAAGAGTATAGAAGTTAAAAAGGAAAGCAATCCTATGTATCTCAATAATGCCTAAAATGGCAACAATTTTAAAGGTCACTATAGCATAGAGATCTGTTAATAGAGGCCTACTTTTTTTCTTTCCAATAACCCATTTGTCCTTTTTGGCATAGCACTTTTACCCCTTCCTTCAGAAACTGTCATTTCATGCAAATGTGGTGAAAAAGAGAAGAAACTGTCAAATTACTAACCCAGGGGTGCCTGGGTGGCTCAGTGGGTTAAGCCTCTGTGTTTGGCTCAGGTCATGGTCTCAGAGTCTTGTGATCAAGCCTCACATCAGGGTCTCTGCTCAGTGGGGAGACTGCTTCCCCCTTTCCTTCTGTCTGCCTCTCTGCTTACTTGTGATCTCTCCCTCTCTCTCAAATAAATTTTTAAAAATCTTAAAAAAAAAAAGTATTATCCCACTCTCAGAATAAGAGATAGAAAGGACTAATCACTTCCCATCTCCCACTATAGTGCTTGGCAAAGATGATAAATTGATCTAAATGGAAATAATCAGAGTTTGTTGGATGTTACATGTGATTTTTGGGAGATAAATGAACTTTTTTTTTTAACCTAAGATTTTGCTACTTAGTATGATTAGAACTAGTGATGTTAGATCTTTCGTTTTGCCACATAGAAGAAAATCATTTGTAGTGGGAAAGTTAGGCCCACTTCCAGACATAGAGACCAAGAAATGAAGGGAACCCTAAATGATGTTGGAATTCCTAGGTCTAGTGAGACTACTTCTTCCCAGGTGCATGATCTTCATTTTATTTATATTCATTAGATTTGGATAATTAGTACTGAAAAGTACTGATTAAAACAAAAATTAAGGGGTACTTGGGTGGTTCAGCTAGTTGGGTGTCTGCCTTCATCTTGGGTGGTGATCCCAGGGCCCTGGGATTGAGCCCTACATCTGGCAGTCTCCCCACCCCCTGCCACCTCTCTCCCTCAGCTCATGCTCTCTACCAAGTAAATAAACAAAATATCTAAAAATAAATAAATAAAATAAAACAGGAACCAACCCGCATTATACAGGTAAGTGAGAAGATAAAAAATAAAGAATAAAATGAAGAAGTTAAATAAGAAGCTGTGATACTTTATTCACTGACATAGTTATACTCCTCAGAGATTGCCCTCTAAGTTTCTGTGGAAAGACAAAGATGATACATGTACTTTCAGCCTGGGTGGTCCTTCAAGGATCCCTGACTAGAATGTGTCAAGGAGAATGTTATTTCCAAAGGAAACTCAAATCCTAACATTAACAATCCTGCCTCTAAGCATAAGCTAACTTTAACCCCAAAACTAACTCTAATTTTTGCCTATAGCCATAACCCTATCCTAACTATAACCCAAAAGCCACCTATAAAACTAAACACAACCTTACCTCAAAACCTAAAGCTAACAATTCTCTCACTGCACCCAAGCATAAAACTTGTCCCACCATAACATTCACCCAAACCCTAAAATTAACCCCTAATCCTACATCTAATCGTAACCTTAATATTAACCCCAAACCTAACAGAAGCTCTAACCCTAACCACATTCCTAACCTCAAGCTTACCTTTAATTCTGATTACAATCCCAAATCCAACCTTACTTATTGGCTCAAGGAACTGTAAAATCCAGGACTGTATTTTACAGACAGCTGGATTCAGAGGTCCTAATACTATCATTGGGATCTGGTCTGTCTCCAACTCCAGACTCTTCTCACTTTTCTTTTGGTTTCATTTTTAAGTTCCCAATGACAAGATGGCTGCCAACGACTCCAGACCTAGAATGTACTAAGTTCAACTACAGTGGGAAAAATGTCTTCCTCTTCTTTTGGTTGCTCAAGCCTAAATTCCAAGTTTGGTTTAGATTGAACCCAAGTTGACTTTGCTTGGGTCAGAGTACCATTCTTAACTAATGAGGACTGAATTGAAATGATGCTCTGATTGGCCAGCTCTAAATCACATGTCCACTCCCAGAGAGAGGAACAGAGAGGAGCAAGGCCACTGGATGCACTTATATAAAGAGTGAGAAGCTTGAGGGGTTCCCCCAAAAGAAAAATCAGGTCACAGGAGAACAGGAAATGGATGCTGGATGACAGAAAGCATAAATATCCACTTCAAATTATGAAAAATTTTCCCTTCACTATCATCCAGCCTAACTTTCTAATTTGCAGAATGAAGCTATTGTGTGTTTTATCATTTTTTAATGCAACATGTCACAAAGTTAGGGATGGGCCAGCATCCCAAAAATATAAAGACTACTAACTAAAGATGCTTAGAAAAGGAGGCACTGAATACTTTTAGGAATGTGAAGTGACCTTCTTTCTTGGGCAGTGTAGATACTTGCTATGAATAACTGAGTCATAACTGTTCTCTTTTTAACCCTTTGATATTAGTTAGTTTCTTTAAGTCTGTAAAGTTATCTCCTCCTAATATATCTACCTCAGGTACACATATCCAAATTAGGTTTATTTTTCTAGTAATATAGGCATTTTGAAAAAGCCAATAGGAAGAATGTTACAAAATACAGTTAAGCATTTAAGGATAATGGTGTTAAATGTCTCTTATGTGCACTTTAAAATAATTACATTTGTTTTATTTTGAAAAAAATTACCAAGAACATGTAATTTGGGTATGATTTAAAGCTAGGGGGAAAACATTCACTATAATTGATGATGTGAGAAAAATATTATATTAAAATTCCAGGTTTCTTCCATTTGTATGAATGAAATGAAAAATTCATAAGGGAAGGATTTAATCAGTCAGTCAAAAATCTAAAACCATCAAAACATTATTTACTGCATACTCTCAATGTGCTCAGGACTTGAATGAGTACATTTAAAAAATCTACATCCTGTGTCATGAATGTGAATGAGCACAGCATAGCAGTTAAAGTTGATCTTTGGTGCCTATCAAACCTGGGCTCTACCACTTACTGCTCCATCTGTCTGATTCTTCTGTCTGGTAGAACCACTTTGATTGCAGCAATCAAGATGAAAATGCACATAATTTAAGATACTTTTATAAAGAATTTTAACTTAATCTAGGTGTTTTTAAAAACAGCTTTTAGAGATTTATTTATTTGAGAGAGAAAGAAAGAGAAGTATGGGTGTGGATGGAGGGAGCAGGAGAGGAAGAGACTCCCTGCTGAGCACAGACCACAAACCCCCCCACCCTGGGCCCAATTCATACCCCTCAGATCATGACCTGAGCCAAAACCTGAGTTAACCAACTGAGCCACCCACCCTAGCACCTCTAGGTGGTTTTTACTATATAGTTTCTCTATACTTAAAAATGTCCTTTCCACCATGCCCCCAATTTTACTACATATACTTTCATGTTTATTTCTTTTCTTTTCTTTTTCTTTTATTTTTATTTTAATGATTTTGAAGTGGGTCTCACAAGCTTGATTCTACAATGGTTGTTTTTAAGTCTATTAATTGTTTAATTAGTAAAAACATTAACTGCTTTTTTCCCCTTCTTCCCTGATTTTAGTTTTCATGAGTCCATATACTTCTTTATAATTTCCTTGATCTTGTTCTCAATATTAAAATCTACAGAGTAATTTCTTATTTTTGCCATTCATGGCAACACAGTATGTACAAATTTGACTTTTTTTTTAAAAGATTTTATTTATTTGATAGACAGAGATCACAAGTAGGCAGAGGCAGGCTGTAGGCAGGGGTTTGGTGGGAAGCAGGCTCCCTGCTGAGCAGAGAGCCTGATGCAGGGCTAGATCCTAGGACCCTGAGATCATGACCTGAGTGGAAGGCAGAAGCTCAACCCACTGAGCCACCCACCCCAATTTTGACTTTTCTTGTTTGCAATATATTGACTCTTCATGTCTGCTCACTATATTTTATACAATATTAATATATATTCCACATTTCTTATTTTGTACAGTAGTTTTCAGTTTCCTTTGCATTTTGTATACATGTTTCAAATTATTTATTATTCTATTATATAATTGGTTTCAATATTCAGCTATAGTTATTCATACTTTGTTTTTTCAGTGTTAATGTCTTGATTTTTATACATGTATCAGTTTTGTGAATCCAAGTTCTTCTTTCCCTGAAGAGTATAATTTCACTAACTTTGCAAATGAACATAGATTGACTAGACATAAAATTCTTTAGCAATAAAATTTTAAAGTCTAACTATGTATACATTTTTTTCAAAAGTCTTTGCACAAGGGCTCCTGGGTGGCTCAGTGGGTTAAAGCTTCTGCCTTCGGCTCAGGTCATGATCCCAGGGTCCTGGGATTGAGCCCCACATCGGGCTCTCTGCTCAGCAGGGAGCCTTCTTCCTCCTCTCTCTCTGCCTGTTTCTCTGCCTGCTTGTGATCTTTGTCTGTCAAATAAATAAAATCTTTTTAAAAAAAAGTCTTTGCACATTAGTGTTGTGAAGAAATAATTTTAGTCAAAGCTAATAATTTTGCTTTTTGAGATGTAATGTGTTTTCTTCCCTCCCTGGTAATTGCTTATACCTGATATTGTATGAATATATTCCATCTGCTTTGAATTTTATATTTAGAAAACGTTTGTATTATTTCATATATTCTATGTGCTTATTCCTGAATTTTCTTCAATAATACATATAATTCTTAAACTGTATGTCTGTTCTATTTGGTATCTGCTCTTACTAGTATTTCTTTTTCTTCTGAGTTTTGGGATGTTTCTTTGCATAGTGTTGGTTCCAGCTTCCAGAACCTCTAGCTTTTAAATTCTTCCATTGAATTTCATGTCTCATTGTACTGTTTTATTTTTAATTCATCTACTTTTTGTTCAGCCCCACTTCATTCATGGGTCCTTACTCTTCTTACAAAGAGGCCACTGTACTCTTTCATTTTTGGAAAAACTCAAGCAAAATATTTCTCAAGATTTTCATCTGCTTTTTAGAATAGTTTTTAACTATACCTTGTTTTGAGTCTTCAGTTCAAATTCTTTTTTTCTTTACTCATATATTTTTCATCCCCTACCATTATCATTCATTTTTAAATTTAAGGAGTAATACCCAGTTCCCCTAGTGGTAAGCTCCAGTGGAGTTCCACCTCCCTTTCCTGCCCACTTGAGTGCTGGTGGCTTATCTTTCCCAGATTCAATCTATAGTGTCAAGTTTATGAGCACAGTACCTATCTAAATTTATTAAATAGGTAAGACAGATTTGGGGGCCTAGTATTGAAGTCTTTTCTCCACAATCTATGACATAGTATAACTCAACTAGAATTAGCTATGGTTTTTAATTTTTGTGATAAAGTTGAGCCTAAAAGATAAAAGATATTAACTCACCAAGCAAACATTCATTCTACCTCACTCTTCTTTGCTCTATATCTATTTGCATTTTTTTTGCTTGCATAAATAAGACTCATACCTGTCTTCTGCTTGCTTCCATGTTGTGTGTTTGCATGCGTATAGAAAGAGGTGAGTTGATGAGAATATCAATTAAGTATTTTGTTGAGTATTTTCGCATCTGTGTTCATCAAGGATATTGGTCTTTTGCTCTCAAATTTGATGGGATCCTTGTCTGGTTTTGGGATCAAGGTGATTCTGGCCTCATAAAATGAGTTTGGAAGTTTTCCTTCAATTTCTATTTTTTGGAACAGTTTCAGGAGAATAGGAATTAGTTCTTCTTTAAATGTTTGGTAGAATTCCCCCGGAAAGCCATCTGGCCCTGGGCTTTTGTTTGTTTGGAGATTTTTAATGACTGTTTCAATCTCCTTACTGGTTATGGGTCTGTTCAGGCTTTCTATTTATTCCTGGTTTAGTTGTGGTAGTTTATATGTTTCTAGGAATGCATCCATTTCTTCCAGATTGTCAAATTTATTGGCATAGAGTTGCTCATAGTATGTTCTTATAATAGTTTGTATTTCTTTGGTGTTAGTTGTGATCTCTCCTCTTTTGTTCATGATTTTATTTATTTGGGTCCTTTCTCTTTTCTTTTTGATAAGTCAGGCCAGGGGTTTATCAATTTTATTAATTCTTTCAAAGAACCAGCTCCTAGTTTCGTTGATTCGTTCTATTGTTTTTTTGGTTTCTATTTCACCATTTCCTTACACCACACACAAAAATAGACTCAAAATGGATGAAGGACCTCAATGTGCGAAAGGAATCCATCAAAATCCTTGAGGAGAACACAGGCAGCAACCTCTTCGACCTCAGCCGCAGCAATATCTTCCTAGGAACAACGCCAAAGGCAAGGGAAGCAAGGGCAAAAATGAACTATTGGGATTTCATCAAGATCAAAAGCTTTTGCACAGCAAAGGAAACAGTTAACAAAATCAAAAGACAACTGACAGAATGGGAGAAGATATTTGCAAACGACATATCAGATAAAGGACTAGTGTCCAGAATCTATAAAGAACTTAGCAAACTCAACACCCAAAGAACAAATCATCCAATCAAGAAATGGGCAGAGGACATGAACAGACATTTCTGCAAAGAAGACATCCAGATGGCTAACAGACACATGAAAAAGTGCTCCATATCACTCGGCATCAGGGAAATACAAATCAAAACCACAATGAGATATCACCTCACATCAGTCAGAATGGCTATAATCAACAAGTTAAGAAATGACAGATGCTGGCGAGGATGCGGAGAAAGGGGAACCCTCCTACACTGTTGGTGGGAATGCAAGCTGCTGCAACCACTCTGGAAAACAGCATGGAGGTTCCTCAAAATGTTGAAAATAGAACTGCCCTATGACCCAGCAATTGCACTATTGGGTATTTACCCTAAAGATACAAACGTAGTGATCCAAAGGGGCACGTGCACCCGAATGTTTATAGCAGCAATGTCCACAATAGCCAAACTATGGAAAGAACCTAGATGTCCATCAACAGATGAATGGATCAAGAAGAAGTGGTATATATACACAATGGAATACTATGCAGCCATCAAAAGAAATGAAATCTTGCCATTTGCGACAACATGGATGGAACTAGAGCGTATCATGCTTAGCAAAATAAGTCAAGCGGAGAAAGACAACTATCATATGATCTCCCTGATATGAGGAAGTGGTGATGCAACATGGGGGCTTAAGTGTGTAGGAGAAGAATAAATGAAACAAGATGGGATTGGGAGGGAGACAAACCATAAGTGACTCTTAATCTCACAAAACAAACTGAGGGTTGCTGGGGGGAGGGGGTTTGGGGGAAGGGGGTGGGATTATGGACATTGGGGAGGGTATGTGCTTTGATGAGTGCTGTGAAGTGTGTAAACCTGGTGATTCACAGACCTGTACCCCTGGGGATTAAAATATATGTTTATAAAAAATAAAAAATAAAAAAAATAAATAAAAAAGAATATCAATTAAGACAGATGTGTGGTGGGATACCTGTGTGGTTCAGTCAGTTAAGCATCTGCCTTTGGCTCAGTTCATGATTCCAGGGTCCTGGGATAAAGCCCCATGTTGGGCTCTCTGATGAGGAGAGAGCCTGCTTCTCCCTCTCCCTCTGCCTGCCATTCTGTCTGTCTACTTGTGCTCTTTCTCTATCTCTCTGTCAAATAAATAAACAAAATCTTTTTAAAAAAGAGAAAGAATGATAGATGTGTGGTAAGTTTTCCCAAATTTTAGAGAATGACCACTTCTTTTTCTTCTTGGTCCTTGAAGCTTTTTGTATCTTGGAATTAGGTACAGGCAGAACAGATGTATCAGACTTCTCTGTCTTCCTTGGTGCCATTTGTCCTATTCTGCTTTAGGGAGAGAAGGACAAGCCCAAGAATTTCCATCCAAACGCATCAGTGATGCAATTAGTAAAATTCCATTCAGACTTTAGCTGTTCATTTTACTTTCTTTCTGTTTAGGTCATGCTAATTATTCTGAAAATCCTGAACAGAAAACTTAGAGAAACTGCATTAAAATACACTTATGTTCATTTCCAAAACACATGTGTGTGAAATTATGAAAGTAAATTACAATGATACAATTTTAATTTACAATGGAAAAAAGCGAGATGATTTTTTGTGAATTTATGAATATATTATTAAATAATAGATATAATGCATAAATTATCCTATTTCTTTTTTAGCTACACTGATTTATTAGTAGCAAAAAAAAAGTCATGCAAAACTAATTTTTCAAGAGAATAAATGAACCCATCATATATGACACATACAACACTTAGGAAGAATTTACATAAACTTAAGAGCTACATTCCACCTTATACCTAACTAGAGGTTAATTGAATAGTTTACACTTCAGGAAAATTTGGGGTAGACCTATTTTTTTCTGGACTATTTAGATCCACATATCACATGCAAATTTTATAACAAGTATTAGAAAATTAAGTCAAAATCATCTACTAACATCTACTTATATTTGTTCAAATTTATGATACAATTACTGTTTTTATTGGTTTCAAATGTTTCTTGACCATAGATCTAAATAATAAATTTATTCAAGAAGCAATTTTAAGAATCAGTATTAGAAAACAACTTGAGATAAAGCAATATTAAAAAATTTTAAAAATGTCCCCACACTCACATTAGGTTATATGAAAGTCCATAGGCTCTCAAATTTGGGAAGAAGAATAGAGAAAACTTTTCAAACCAAATTATAACTAAATTTTAAAGAAAATTTTTGATAATCAGGATAATTTTTTTCATTTCTATCTTTGCTTTTCAGACAAGAAATGATACCGACTAGATACAAGATCTATTCTTTTCCTTTCTACCACTTATTCTTGTTCATTCCCTTTTGCCCATTCACAAATCTTAATACCACTGGAAATATGTATTAAATATTCATAAGCAAGATATCTCCTTTTTGTGGAGGTGATAGACCTCATTAAAGGAACAGTCAAACTGAATCCTAGACCTGATGATCCTTGTCTTATAAATACCTAAATTCAGGAGCCGATCTATTTTCATAGAATGACTTTTTTCTGGATATGGCCCTCTCAAAAGCATAGCAGGGACAAGTAGTATGGGGGGAAGGGACAACACTCTTACACACACACGCGCACACACACACACACACACACACACACATCACTTCAGCCTTAGCAGTTCTCATTTTATCTATGTAGTATTTGGTTCAACATCAAAATTGTTTAAAATATATTTGAAATGATTTAAAGTGTGAAAACAACTGGTTTAGAAGAAACCATTACTTTTTATCATTCAGAGTTCTCCAGATTTTATTGAAATATAAAGATCAGAATTGAGAACAACAGTGTAATTAAATCCCACTCTAAAATTGCCTCTATAAAAAGATAAACTGTGTGCTCTAAGCTTTAAAAAAGAATATTTATATATGACAATATAAAAACATTTTTACAAGGATGGATTTTTTTCATTTGTCATATATATAAAAACTTATTTGACAAATAACCTGCAAACCGCGAGCTTGAGAAATATTTTTTCTTGATTTTTTACTATCTCTCTTATTAAAGTGACGTTTAGTGTCATTCAATATTGTAATCATTGTTTAGAGATTTTTGTTTTTGTTTTTGTTTATTCCCTAGTGGGCCTATCATGTGCCCAGTTGTGTTAAAAGTATGGGAAGTAGAAAAATAAACTAGACAGAAATAGTGGAGCTCATTTCTACTGAGAGTTGAGACGATCAACAAAAGTGATAAGTAAAATATGTACATAAAAATTTTTAGATGAGGCTAGGTGTTATGGAAAAAAATAAAATGGGGGAGGGGTTAAGAAATGTCTAGGGAGGTATGAACTTACCTTAATATTGGATGGCCAGAGAAGTTCTCCATGAAAAGTAACATTTGAGCAAAATTTTATGGAAAGAAGTGAGAACCTGTGAAGCTATCCTAGGAAAGAATATTCCCAACAAAGGGAACAGGTGGTATAATAGCACTGATGTAGAATCATATCTAGATTATATGAGGAAGAGTAAGGAATTAATGGCAGGGAAAGGAGATATAGTTGAGGAGCAAATGGAGTATCTCATAAGAACTTGTAAGTCATTGTAAAGACCTACGATTTTTTCTTTCCCTCCAGGTGAAATGGGAATCGATTAGGATGTTTTGAGCAGAAAAGTGAATGTAAATACAGTTCACAGAATCACTCTATGGCTGGATTGAAAATATACTGTGAGGACATATTAGATGCTGTATCAACTCTACTTTTATCATCTCAATGCTTAACTCCAGAACCTGACTTTCATTTCCTATGACATTTTGCATAAAGCTTTTTTCTATGTTCTCTTATAAGTGCTGTAAGAGTCTAAAATGCCCACATATCCAGCTGATTGAAAGTACCATAGAGCACAGACCAGAAGCACTCTTAACCACTGGGTCAGGGTTAGTAGACAAATACCATTGGTCTTTCTCACTCCTTGGGTGGAATAACTCTAAGTTGTATGTTCTATAATATTATCACGAGGGACTCCCTCTTTAGTAAGCTCAGGTTACTGGGATCTTGCTCCATGACATAATTTTTATTAGTTTTCCTCCTTCTGATATCACTTCTCTATTTCTCAACAGTATTTCTGGGGGAACACTTCCCAAATAAACTACATTTTCTTGAATTATTTTCTTAGAATCTTCTTCTAGGGAAACCTGAGCTATGACTGGGACCAAGAGAAGCAGAGAGTTACCTCATAGACTATTGCAATGATTTGGGAAAGAACATTCTAGCTTAGTGAAAGTGGGAGCAATGGAGGGAGAGATAGTGAGAACTACCATACTTTGAACGTATTTTGAAAGTAGAGCCAACAATATTTATTGACAAATGAATTGTGGAAAGTGATTTAAAAAGAAAAAAAAAGAGAGAGAAAGAACTTAAGGATGTTACCAAAGTTATTGTCCTAAGGAAGTGAAAGCTTGGATTTGAAAGAGTTCAAATAAAAAATACCAAAATTTTATTTTCAGATATATGAGTTGGAGATGTTTAATAGCTATCCAAGTGGAGAAGCATAGGCACTTAAATACATGGGAATGGAGTTTGATATAGAAGCTGAAGTTGAAGATATTTTTAGGGAAAAATCAGCAGGTATTTGGTGGTATTTAAAGTGGTGAACCTAGATGAGATCACTAAGTAGGTGAATATATAGAAAAGAAAATACCTGAAGACTGAGATGTGATATGCTCCAAAAAATGTTAGAAAAACAATGAAACATGAGAAGAGACTGAGAAGAATGATTAGTGAGGAAGAAATCTAAGGGAACCAAGATATTTAACTGTTTTAAGGAGAGAGTAATCAGCTATGTCAAGTGCTACTGATAAATCAAGTGAGATGGAAGAAGAGAATGGGCATGAGGGTTAAGACTGTGAGTGTCATTAATGACCTTTGTGAGAATGTTTTTGGTGCATTATGGCATAGGAAGAGGACAATTAGAGGGGATTTAAGAGAGAATGGAAGAGAAATTCAGAGACACTGATGTAGAAAATTCCTTCAATGAGTTTTACTATTAAAATAAAATAAGAAATAGAAAGTGCTTGGAGGGCAAAATATGCTCATGAGTGATTTCTTAAGGTTTTTTGTTGGTCGGTTGACTCGTATGTTTGATTTTTAGGTAAGAGAAATATCATCATTTATATATATTTTTTCAAATTTTATTTACTTATTTGACAGAGAGAGAGAGAGTAAGCACAAGCAGGGGAAGCCTCAGGCAGAGGGAGAAGCAGGGTCCTCCCAGTGAGCAGGGAGCTTTATGTGAGGCTCAGTCCCAGGACCCTGAGATCATGACCTGAGCCCAAGGAAAACACTTAACTGACTAAACCACCTGGGCACCCTTATCATTTGTATTCTTATCTATGTTTTTAATCTTTACTCTGACTACCTGGAATAAGACATTGCTATGTTTAATCTATTATAATTTACTTAGTCTGAATTTTCTCATATATTTATTATTATATTTGCATTTTCATTTTTCAAAAAATATGACTTTTTATGCTTTTTAAATAATGTTTCCAAACATTTTCACTTTTTGAAAGCATTTTCTTACTTTTTTTTTTTTTAAGTCTGAGGCCTAATAAATAAATGTTTATTAAAGATCCAAGAAGCATTTAATAAGACTAAGTGAAGGCTAAGTATTGGTTGAAGCAAATTTCAGATATATGATAGTAGAAAGGAAGGACTAAATTATGGTTCAAACAGTTTTAATATAAGTGTGGGTGTATTTATACAAATTAACAATTTTTATAAGAATTAAAAATTTTATTTGAATTCATAATATTTGAAGCAATTTGAAAATTAGAGAATCACTATGAATAATTATAAAAATGTGACATTGCAAGACAACTATACAAAAGAAATGATCTTTGACTAAGATTACACCTGGAAATTTTATTCATCTTTGAAAGAAAAAATACTTAATTTCCTACTTATATTTATTTTATGAAACTAGTTAATGTATTTAAAAGTTGAGTTAAGGTAAAGTGCAAGAAAATATACAGATTTTCTTTCTTTCTTTCTTCCTTTTTTTTGAAAAGGTAGATTTTCAAACAGAAACTAGAGATAGTGGAAACTGTGAAGTTATTAAGAATTTAATAAGCCTTTGTTTATTTTAAAGGAAAAATGAATGCAAGGAATATGGTGAAAAATAACATCTTCCTATCAGGATTTGCAAAAGCCACAGATGCTTTTAAAAATAGCAACAAACTGAGAATTAAGTTTCATGTCCTTTGCTCATCCTAATTATATCAAAAATAATAACTGCAAAAATAAGATATGTAACACTTATTGAAAACATGAAAGGCTTTATATGCATTATTATACATCAGAAAGACTTTATCATTTAATTAATTCCAAAAACTTTTAACATGACCTTAAAAAGATCACATCAGAATAGGCAAAAATAATTGATGATTATTGTAGAATAAATTTTGTATGTGTGAGAATTATCACTGACTTAAAGTAATTCTTCAAGTTCAGGATTATCATGCAGTAAGAAAAAAAATCTATTGAAAAGACAAGAGACTTCCTTATATTCCTGTCTTTACACCTAATGGTTGTGTGATCATATGAAATATGCTTAACCTTCTTGGCCTTGATTTGCTTTTCTATAAAATGGGAGAACTGGAAATAACTTCCAAAATATCTCACTAGTCGAAGAACTCTGGCATTTAAATACAGAAATTTGTAGTTTGTTGAGATTAAGTCCTCTTACTGTACTTCACAGCAGGATTGAAAATTAATTTGGAAGTACTGCCAATTTATAGTCATCAGTAAATAAATGCATTTCACTAACAAGGTAAGAACAGCTTATTTTATAGGTGTGTGTTCTTAGATTGTAAAATAAAAACACCCAATTATCAAAGCATTTGTTGACATTCTAAATGAATATGTAATATATAAAACAAAACATTTTCTTTGCATTGTACTCTTTTAAAGGCAGAAATTAAGTTAAAGATTTGGATAGTTGATGAATTCAATGATTATTTCTCTTCAAAGTGGTTTGAAATAAACGTAATAGTCCTATTAGATAATGAGATGTAGGAAACAAGGACCAAATTCATACTTTGTTGGTGTTGTATTAGGACAAAAGGGTAGAAACCACAGGGAGAAAATTGTAGCTTACAATAGAAGAATGCATAAGAATTAAGTGACAGAATAGGCTGGAATAATGACATCAACTCCTTAACACTTTAAATGTTTAAACAATTCATTGTAATAGGGCTATTGTACTAAAGATTTTTGCCTTAAGTGGGAGGTCAGACCAGATGACCAGGAAGGTTTCTTCTAAAAGCAAACCAGTACAACTCTCTTTTTTCTATCCTTTAAACGTATCTAGTATCAAGAGGTGGCATGCAATAAACTGTTGCTGAATGTCTATCTGTATCCATTTAAAAAATATGCTCCAACTCCGGATGTTAAAAGAAATGGTTTATAATCTGTGTGATCCTAGAACAAATTTGCCTTTTAAAATCATGCCAACCTTTCTTGTTTTAATGTATCCTTCCTTGGATCTAGCTGAGCTTTAATGACATCATCATAGGGTATGGCTTGAGATTTATATATGGAAAACCTGTGAACATCTATGGATTGCTCCCTTAGTGTGGTGACATTTAATCTTTTTAACAAGAGCTATTTTTTGTTTAACAAAAAAAGCAGAATTCTGAATCTTACCTGGAAACCCCCATTTAAAAATGTATTACTCATAAATCTGCCTCATCGCTGATTAGATCTCATCCTGCAGAGATGTATATTCTGATGGGAACAGGAAGGTTAGTCCAGGGTGTTATCCATGTCATCTATTAATTTCTACTCTGATTCATATGGATGAAGTTGCACCTCACATTTTAAGCCGGTTTCATTCTTGCCATTTTCTGCTGGGATGTGCAGTTCAGAACCTCCAGATTAAACCTCTAATGAAATTCAGCCATGATAAATATGTATAGGTATATTTAGATGGACTCAATGATGAGCTATGTTTTAATCAACATCAGGCTTAGACGAACTATGTAAATGAAAGAATCATGCATTAAATTGTCATTTGTGCAAAAGCATTAGTTACTAGGATTCTCAATGAGCTAAACTGAGTACTTAGAATACAAGGACTAGGTTGAATTATATTGTCATTTTAACCAAGTCTTTTGGGCCTTAACTCGAGACCCAAATATTGGTGCTGTTGCTGAAGCATCTTTCAGAAAGATGTGAAGTACTCAAAAATATTTGAGGTAATTAAAAAATTGTTTTTATTTTACTTGTGGTGATTATTTTATCATAGATGTATTTTTGAAGCTAACTCCTTGCATATTGAGTTTTGTGCTATGTTAACACTATAGTAATGGATATTAGACTATTTTCTAAATCCATTAAAGTAGAACCCCCTAAGGGAATTCTAAACAATTATATTTTTTTATATGTTATTAGCATGCTTCGTGAGATAACAATTTAATCTCTAACTACCTGAATTCATGTACTAATGAGTCAGATAATAAAGGGGTCTTAATCATGTTATTAAAGTCTCAGTGAAAGAGGTTTATCAATCAAGAAATTTGGCTTAGAGAAAGCTTGTAGAATACCTCATTGAATGGAAGAGTTTTCCCAAAAATGTCCTTAAGTTTATCTTTCAGCATAGCACCATTCAAAATTCACTAACTCAGCATAGCTTCTCTTTTTTTTTTTTTTAAGACTTTATTTATTTATTTGAGAGGGACACCCTGCATGAGCAGGAGGGAGGGGCAGAGAAAGAGGGAGAAGCAGATTCCCCACGGAGCAGGGAGTCCAATGCAGGGCTTGATTCCTGGGCTTGATCATGACCTGAGCTAAAGGCAGCTGCTTAACCAACTGAGCCATCCAGTACCCCAGCAAGCTTCTCTTATTTTAACAAATAAATACATAGATACAGAGGATTATTAGAAATGTGTTATTTCTTAGGCTGGTATAGTCATAGATATAGTATGCCTATATAATTTATATATATATATATATATATAATTATATATATATAATTGTCTTAGTAATGACAATTATATTACTAAGACAATTATTAGAATAAGAAAAGTCTTTAGTTTGTTAGTGCTGTGATAGAATTTTGGGGTTTTCTCCTAGCTCAAAATGACATCTTTTAGAGGGACCTGTTCTCCAAAACTGTACAACTGGATGTCCAGAGAAACCAACTCTGTAGCCCTGTAGTTCTAATCTTTACTGAGTAGACTACAGGTGGACATCTGTCCTGGGGTCACTCAGATGTTTTCTTCTTAAAATTTATATATGAACTAAGAAGCTGTAGCTCATCTCTGACAGCACTTATATCGGAATGAGACAGGTTCTCATATTCTACTCTTGCGGGGGGATCTGAGAAACCCAGTCCACAGAGAGAACAAAGAGAAGATTCAAATAGTTAAGCAAGGATAGGACAGAGAACAAGACACAGAGATATATCCCTGATGATTTTCCATTTCCTGACCATAGTCCCTTTCAATGGCCAGCTATGAACATCTTTGGGCTCCGTAAGGCATGCTTGCATCCTTACAACGCATTTCTACTTCTTTTCATATGCTAGAGTTGGTTTCTTTAGCTTGCAACAGAAAGACCTTGACTGGTACAACTTGACTTTGCCACATTCTTCTGGATTTAGGAGCCCTTTTGGACTCAATTGACATTGTTTTTATTTCTTAAGACTATTACCAAGTCTATTATATAGAATTTGACTGCTTCTCTGCCTTTTGGCTGAGATCAAGTGTATTTTATAGAATTTGATCATGAGGTCATAAAAAATAAAAATTATAAAGGTATGGTAAATTTCACACTGTGAATGTCCTAGACCTTCAATTTTACAAGTATTTTGCAAAGGATTTTCATCTTGCTAGGGGCACCTGGAAGTCTCAGTTGGTTAAGCATCTGTCTTCAGCTCTGGTCATGATCCCAGGGTCCTGGGATCGAGACCTGGGTCGTGCTCCTTGTTCTCCTTCTTCCTTTGCCTGCCATTCCTCCTGCTTATGTTTTCATGCAATCTCTCTGCCAAATAAATAATAAAATCTTAAAAAAAAAATTCTTCTCACTGCCAAAATGCTGGCAAGTAATACTGTGGTTGGTTCTGGAAAAGATGTATCGCCTAAATATTGGTAGGAAAAGATAGACCCTTTTTTTCTTATTCCTACAATCCCCATTTTGCTCAGTATTTAATTTAATTCAGACTCAATGTGTTGTCTGTCCCTTTCTGTTGTAGGAGGGGACAAGTTACAAATGCCTTTGTATTTTCAAAAGCCCTTCCTGACCTAGTCCCATCTTTTATAATTTTCCTTCCAAACTCTGCCATCCAGCCTTATTAAACTTCCCTGAGATCCTTGAATGCATCATTCTTCCC
Organism: Mustela nigripes; assembly: GCF_022355385.1. Lineage (NCBI taxonomy): Eukaryota > Metazoa > Chordata > Mammalia > Carnivora > Mustelidae > Mustela > Mustela nigripes. Next base: position 49,102,046 of record NC_081561.1, on the reverse strand, counting down.
TGACTTTGAGCTTTTGCACATACAGTGATCTTTTTGTGGAGCTGCTTGGCCAACTCTTACTTCTCCTTTAGGTCTAAAATTGAATATCATTTCCTCTGGGAAGCTTTTAATAATTCCCAAGATACTAAGATATATAGTCTCACAGGATGCTGGACTGTTCACAACAACTACCTTATTATTACTACTTGTTCAATGGTACCTCATCAACATCCATGAATACTGTGAGAGTAGAAATCATGGCTATCTTATACCCTATTTAGCACAAGCTCTCTCTGTAAGTGCTTAATAGTTACTAATGTTATTTTTTTTTAAGATTTTATTTATTTATTTGACAGAGAGAGGGAGAGATCACAATTAGGCAGGGAGGCAGGCAGAGAGAGGAGGAAGCAGGCTTTCCGTGGAGCAGAGAGCCCAATGTGGGGCTCGATCCCAGGACCCTGGGATCATGACCCGAGCCGAAGGCAGAGGCTTCAACCCACTGAGCCACCCAGGCGCCCCAATAGTTACTAATGTTAAATTAACCACCCCACACAGAGAAATACCTGTCTTTACAGTATCTGTATGCTGAATGTCCAGCGCTAATTCATATATTCTCTATGCCAGTAGTGAGGTTGCAAATGAATATGATATGTCCTAAAAAGTCCTCTATGGTTGTAGTTTCCTATCCTAAGTATAAGGTTTGTTTCTAGTGTGAGTGGAGGACTTTTGATACCTCAATGCTATATATCGTTGGAAATTACACTAAGGTGGGCATGGGTAGATACCTATTCATGACATTCTCATTTTTCCTTACTATAGGCATCCCAACTTTGTTCAAGTAGCAATACACTAAGCGTCAGTGATGAATCATGATATTTCTAAAGCAACCATATCAATCCTGTTTCCCTTCCCCAATGACTGATCTGAAGGTGGACATGCCAATTAACTTTTAGCAAATTGGATTTAAATTTTGGAGATTCTAATAAAAGTTTTGCTATCTAACAGAAAACAAAAGCAGCACCAGAAGAGCCACTCTTAATACCAATCTGTATTGGAATATCTTATTTTCCAGAGCCTATTATTAGGCTCTGACTTGGATGCAGTTATGAGAAAGTATGATAGCTAGACTTGAGGTAGACATCTTATAATTATCTGATGACTGAGTTTAGGGTAAAAGCCATGTGCTGAAATGGCATAGTGGAAGAATAAAAAGAGATTGGGTCCTTTCTATTTCACAAAGTGTTGACCTAAACTTAAGACAGAATTTGTCTGGATTGTTGTTAAATAATAAGTGTCCATATAGTTTAAGCTATTCTCTACTATATCATAAGTGATGCAAATATTTCCTTGATATAATAAAAAATCAATTTACCTGGCAAGGGGTTGCCTAGCTTAAAAGTCCAACTGTTTAGGCATCCTAAATAATGTCAGTGCCTCAAAGAGATAATAGAAAAGATGAGTGCTCATTTGTTTATTGGGGATAACTTGCTATGCTCTTTCATTGGCATTATAGCTGTGAATCATGGTTTTCATTCTGGTGTAGATCAGATTATAACTAGGTGACTCTCAGGGAAAAGAAGAGAATTAAAGTACATGAAAGGAAAGAGAGGTAGCAGGGGAGAGGGCAGACAAAAAAAAAAAGAAGAAGAAGAAGAAAGAAAGAAAGAAAAGAAAAGAAAAAAAAAAACAGTAGAACAAGGTCAAAACTTTGGTAGAAAAAGAAGGTACAAGTACAGAGCATAAAGGCCTGAGGTATGGAAGACGAGCTTGGGCAGGTAGAATAAAATAAAGGAGAAAGAACATGAAATGGCAACATGCACAGCCTTGGTGGGTACAGAGGGTGCTGGTTGTTTATTAAAGATCAAGTTTCAAATAAGGTGACAATCTTAAGACATCTTAAGATTTTTAACATATAAAGCAAAAAACAGTTATTTAAATTATTTGCCAAGAGTTTTGCCACTTACTAGAAATGTGGGGAGAATTTAAAATGAATGAGTAACTGCATGGTGACATCAGCAAGATATTAAATAGAAAGTCCCAGACCCCCTTCTTCACCATCAGTCATACCAGCTCTACAACGCATGGACCAGTTTTCTTTGTGACAAATTCAGAAATCTGTTAAGAGGCTTCTACATCCCAAACAACATGCAATGAGCTACATCAAAACCGGTAGAAAAATCTGTGGCACTCACCAACCACAGCTCATCTTCACAGCATGCCACAAACCTATCCCAGAGCACTGATGGAATCCCACATATTCTAGATGCCTGGTGAGCCACAGTGAACAAAAGAGAGCTTGGCAACTTGTTATTTTTCCAAAAGACCCACAGTACAATAGACAAGCACCAGATGGAATAAGAGATTACAATCTCCTGGGGAAAAAAAGGAAGAGTATCTCTAATTGGGAATTTACACACACACCTTGAAGACTCATCCATAGATGAGGTTTGAGAAGTTCCCAGAATCTCTAAATAGGATGACTGATAAAGGCCATTTCCTGTACAGAGCGTGTTCAAAAAAATTGAATCAGATTGGTTTTTGTTTGTTTTTGTATTTTATTTTAACATGTGGATGCCAACACAAAGTTATAAGACACAAGAAGAAATAAGGAGACTTGGCCCAATCAAGAACATTAAATAAATCCTAGTAACTGACCCTAAATAAGCAGAGGTATATGATTTATCAGAGAAAGAATTCAAAACAAACATTACAAGAAATGTTCAATGAGCTCAGGAAAATAAAGCATGAAAAAAATGAGAATATTAAAAAAATAAAAACTTAAAAAGAACAAAAATTCTGGAAATGAAGAATACAATAATTTAATTAAAAAGTCATTAAAGGTATTCAATAATGAACTTGATCAAACTGAAGAAAAAGTCAGTAAACTTGAAGACAGGTCATTTGAAGTTATCCAATCAGAAGAGCAAAAGGAATGAATGACAAAAAAATGGATGTCCCAGAGGGAGGAGAGAGTGAGAAAGGGGCAGAAAGCTAATTTAAAGAAATGATGGCCCCTAATTTTCCAAATCTGGGGAAGAAAATGAACATCCATATTCATGATGCCTTAAATATTCCAAACAGGAGAAATTAAAGAAGACAACAATGAGAAACATTAAATTGCCAAAAGCCAAGGACAAAGAATTTCAAAAGGATCAAGAGAAGAGTAACTCCTCATGTGCAGGAAAGCCCCCATAAGACTATCAGTGGATTTCTCAGGACCAGAAGAGTGAGCAAAGTATACAAAGAAGGAAACTACCAAGGAAGAATACTATACATGGCAAAACTGTCCTTCAAAGATGAAGATTATATAAAGACTTTCCCAGAAAAACAAAGACTGAAGGAGATCATCACTACTAGACCTGCTTTGCAAGAAATGTTAAGAGAAGTTCTTTAATGAATCTTGGAACTGAAAAAATAAAATTAAATAAAAAAAGAAAAAAGAAGTTCTTCAAGCTGAAACAAAAGAACACTGAACAACACAAAAGCATGTGAAAATATAAAACTCACTAGTAAAGGTAAATAAAAAACAAAAAATGAATAAAACAATACTCTAATGGTAGTTTGTAAATCATTTTTAATTCTAAGTTAAAAGCAAAAGTATGAAGAATAAATATAACTACAAAATATGTTAATGGATACATAATATAAAAAGATATAAATTTTAACATCAACAACATATAGTGTCTGTTGAAGAGGAGAAGTAAAAGTGTGCAGTTTTTGCATGCAACTGAAGTTAAGTGGTGTTTAGCTTCAGATGGACTTTTATAGCCATAAGATATTTTATATAAGCCTCATGGTAATTACAAAGAAAATACCTAAAGAAGATAAATAAAAGAAGAACAAAAAGGAATCAAAGTATATCACTACAAAACGAAAAATCAACCAATCAAAGAAGTCAACAAGAGAGAAAAAGGACAAAACAAATCCTAGAAGACAGAAAAATAATCATATTACAAAATAGCAATTATAAGTCCTTCCTTATAGCAATTACTTTAAATATAAGTGAGTTAAACTCCCAATAAAAAGACTAGTTAATAGAAAAAACAAAACAAGATCCATCTGTACGATGTGTACAAAAGACTCACTTTAGATTCACAGACACACATAGACTGAAAATGAAAGTATGGGAAAAGACATTACATATGAATATTAACCAAGAGAGTCTTACTTACATCTGACAAAAGACTTTAAGTCAAAACTATCACAAGAGATAAAGGATATTTTATAATGATATAAAGGTGAACTCATCAGGAATATATAACAATTATAAATCTATACAGACCCAATATCAGAAACAAATAGATGAAGTAAACACTGACAGAAATAAAAGGAGAAATAGCAATGTGAGAAACAGCTCTTTTACTACCTCACTTTTTTTTTTTAGGATTTTATTTGTTTATTTGAAAGAGAGAGCTCACACAAAAGGGAGAGGGAGAGAGAGAGTGTCAAGCACATTCCTCACTGAGTGCAGAGCCTCATGCAGGGCTCAATTCCACAACCACAAGATCACAACCTGAGCTGAAACCAAGAGTTGGGTGCTTAACCAACTGAACCACCCAGGCGCCCCGTATGTCAATTTCAATAATGAATAGAAAATCCATACAGAACATCAAATAATGAAACAGAAGACTTGAATGACACTATAGACCAAATGCACCTGACAGACAAAACATTTTACTCAACATAGCAGAACACATATTCCTCTCAAGCACAACTTGGAACATTCTCCAGGAGAGAGCACATGTTAGGTCACAAAACATGTCTTAATAAATTTGAGCTTAAAATCATACTAAGTATATTTTCTGACCATGGTAGAATAAAGCACAAGATCTAGAAGAGATATCTGCACTCCCATGATTACTGCAGGATTATTCTCAATATTCTCAGCATTATTCTCAATAGCCAAGAGGTGGAAAACCACCTAAGTGTCTATCGATGTGCATATGGATAAGGAAAATGTAAATAATGCATACATTCATTCGTTCAATGATATTCAACTATTTCAACACAGTAATTTCAACACAGTATAATCCCATGTGCACATACTTATATTTTTCAGATGAACGAAGATCCTGTAATTAATAAACTGTAAGTGCATTTAAACATTTTATAATTAAATTAAGATTATAACTCTTTTCTTAACAGAAACTAAAACATAATTTCTATTAAATATAATAACTTATTTTTAAGTATAAATACTACCAAATGCTTTTGGCATTCTTTGCCTTACATAAAGGTCTTTGTACTTAAAATACTTGGTAAGCCCTACTTCATATACCTATCATCGACAAAACATTTGCATTCCATGCTAATGATACCGAGAGACAGGCCAGACTGTTTTGTCCGTACTTCACAGGGCATCAGTGTGTAATGAGAGGGGTAAACAAGATGAGTTTAAGTTCAGGAACATTGGGTTATGGAATCCATGGGATATTTAAAAGAACAGTAGTTACCAGATGTCACCATACATATTATCTTTAGAGAGTGTGCTGGTCCTTATGCCTCCTCCATTGTATTCAGTTTTCTCCTTTCTTATCCTCCTTTTTCTTTTTTCCTCTGTGGTTTCATAAGCTTCATTAAACCCATATTACAATATAAGATAAATTGTTATTTTTTAACATAATATGAGTTAAAGCGCTTTAAAGTGCTTTCTATTTGTTCAGAATGAAGTCAGAAAGAAAAAAATATCAATATGCATAAAGGAAGTTCAAGGACACTGAACTACATTGTACTTATGTTCAATCTCTGAGCTCTATGAGCTTGTGGAGTGATGTCAAATCCCAGAAGATTGTTTACAGTATCAAAGATTTGATGAAAGCAGGACATAGATATTACAGAAGCATTTTTTCATTAAAAGAGCTGTTCTCATTTCAAATATAATGCATCTACTTTATGAAAGTGATAGAATTTAAATTTTAAATATGGGTGAAGTAAACAAAGAAAAAATTATCATAATCTAATATTAATCATAATTGATGTTTACTGAGTATTTCTTTTACATGCCAGGCATTGTTTTGTTACTTGGATTTCTTCACTTAGCCCTAAGACATTCTATGAGGTCAGAACTATTTTTATCCCAGAGTTACCTTTACGGCTTAAGAGATTTAAGTGACTTAGCTAAGGTTATACACTAGTAGTGACACCCATTATAATTGACAGCCACTCAGTTGGCAAATATTTATTGGATGTTTACTGGGAGTCAGGCATAGAGATGCCAGTTTGTGTTATTTCTGTTCATTTTTACATTAATTACATGTTGCTGGGATTAGTGTCCCCATTAGTTTTAGATCATTGAATTACATTGATTAAAGTCACAGAACTATTATATGTTGGAACCTGAATTGGATATCAGTTCTCTCTGATACCAGTGTCTCGAATGTGTGTGTGTGTGTTTGTGTGTGCCCATATAAAATCCATCCTAATTTTCTGTAACATAAAAAGTATTAATGTTCTAAAATGTGTATTGGAAGGGGAATTTGGTACAGCATGAAAAGCTATTCTTGTACAATATATCTAGCCAGTTACACAGAATTGAGTATTTGAATATCAGTTGTCTTTGGATGTCCTTAAAATTGTTTTCTATTCCTATGGAAACTGGATTATTCTGAGTACAGGCACTACATCATATGCATCTCAAGTTTCCCCGTGATGCAAAGTACCTGATTCAAAGTAGATGCTCTTAGTTATACTTGGTGACAGAATGGAAGGAATTAAAAATGAGGAGTCTATTTCTATTGTGAACAAGGAAAGGACAAAAAGGAAAGATAAACAGAATTAAACTTAAAATGAAATTGAGATTTAGGAGTATAGATAAATCTATATAATGAAGATATCAATGCCATGGTACGAAGAGTTCAGAGAAAACATATAAAGGTGGACCTAACAATTATTATTTATCCAAACAAGTAATAATTTGATGGTTGGAAAACAAGACATTATTTAGGCACTGGTTGGAGTCTGATAGATGTTTCATTAGGTTAGTTTGTTTGGGCCTGAGGCACTGTGGTACAAGCGGACAGTGAGGGAGGAGTCAGTTAAGATTCAGAACAAATGCAGAAGTCATGGTTGAAGTAGTGAGAGGATTACCCAGACAGTGATGAATAACAGAATCATAGCAGAAAGAGCATGTGGACATTTAGCATAACGTGAATGATAGAGCAGGGGAAGATGAGACAAGCAGAATGTGTGGGCAAAGCCAAGGGTTGAAATTTGTGTATATGACTTCAAAGAAGTTAAAACCTGGTGAACAAGATTTTTTTGCTTCCAATTTGGAAAAAATAAATAGAGAGTTTAATTATAAAAATCAAAATGTGAAAGTTTGACATGATATTGTAGGGTTTGGCCACCCTTAGCTTATGAATTCAGTTTGTGATGCTGTTTCAAGCATCACGAGCTTGACATGTAGACTGAAACGTAGGGCTTCCCACAATGTATGGTCTGTGACTATTATTGAGGAGTCAAGTCATAATATTGATTACATCTATTATTTTTCATTAAACCCACAAAGATTTCTCCAGTAAACTACTAGTTGCAATGTTGATAGATATTATAAGTAAACCAAACATTTTTCTAATAGCATGACACAATATTTTGCAGCAAACAAATAGCCCCTGATATTTCATCTACATTCCACTTATCTGTTGAGGTCTCATTCAACTTGCTGTATCAAGTGAAAACTTCTTACACACAAAGTTCACTCATATTCTTAAACCTTTTTTAAACAATTGGATTTCTTTATCTTTATTCTAAAATGACACCTTTAACAACAAAATAGCTGAGACTTTTTCATGATCTCTGCGTCCCATTTTAAATTGTAAATGTACTATATGTAAATGTACTATTAAATTGATAAGTGTACTATCAATCTAGATATAACAATGACTCAGATTTGACCAATGACCATAGAATTAATAAAGTTTTTTTTTTTTTAAATGGGTGCTATTTGCACTGATATCTCTAGTAATAATAACAGCAGCAACAACTAGAAAGAGTTTGAGAAGGCAGGATCTTTAGAGTTTCATTACTCAAAGTGTAATTCATAGACCAGCAGCAGTCATGACTTAATTCAGAAAGTTCAAGAATTTTTTCAAAATGTATAAAATGGATTAAAGAAGAGTTTATGCATGAATTGAAAGGGAATCCATTTAAATGAACTAAAATTAATTTAACACATACATTATGATTTACAGAGATGAGTTAGGGAAATTATTTCTCCTGAATTGTTCTATCCCAGCATGTGCAGGGAGAAGTATTGAGGAAATGACATCAGAACATTTTTTACCATCACTCAGCATAATGACTGGTATATATTAGTTACTATATAAATTTCCACTTAATATGAATGGATACACAAATACTTGGAAATGGATTAAAATAATTCAAGCCACAGTACATGGTATTGTATTTTGCACAAAATGATCATATGGGAAAACATGTATAAGCTATTTTTGCAAACTAAAATATTATCTTTAATAAATACATGTTGAAATAATGAATTAATGAATAATAATCCATGCAAAAACTCAAGTGTGGCTCAGCCTTCTGAATGTTACTACCCAGGGAAACAGTTCAAAGGCTTCCTTTCTAGTTCATTTCTAGCCAACAAGACCAAGGCCCATACCGCATATTGGCTTCTGTATCTTTCTCTGATTCAGAGCCTGTTCCCCCCTTACCTCCCCCACCCCCACACCCCAACCATTGTCTGGAATGGCAGAGAATTTGCTGCAGTTCTATACAAATTCTTTATTGGGGGCTGTGAGTCAGTGAGAAAGATCAGATAATTTACTCTTTTCATGATTAGTGCAGGTAATTGCTACTTCCCATAACATCCATGTCCCTGGGTTCTTTCCCATGCCACTTCCAGACTACAGACTACAGTGTCCTTCCGAGATGTGGTATGGGTGGGTAAGCACTGAAAAAAAGACACAATTTTGTTGAAAAATATAGTCCCATCAATGTTCTACTTACACTAGCATTATACACATTCAGTAACTAAGCAAAAGCCTATGAAAATTGTAAATAGCACTCACTTATTATAATAGGCATAGACTTAGTTCTGTTCTAGTAAGAGTACTTTTTAATCTTTGACCATCAAAAATTTTCATTTTTTTCATTTTTTAAAGTTATGGTAACAAAATTAAACATATGGAGAGAATAATACTCTTTTAGAAAGAAGCAAGAACAAAATATCCATATGAAATTATAGTGGATCATTCTCTCTGTTTTAATGGAGAACAGAATTGAAAGGAACACCCACTTTAACAACTAAAAGTATTGAGGTTGTTGATTTATCAATCAAACCAAGACATATTTTTTTAAGTAAAGGAAGCAGGAATTTGTACCAACAAATGTCTGTGTCATGTCTTTTCAAGTTAGAAATGTATGAAACTAATACACAGGTTCTTCAGTTATTATAAAGTATTACTTGACAAAAAAAAAAAAAAGAAGAAGAAGAAGAAAAAAATGCAATAAACTCATCCATTAAAAAGGAAAGAGATTGCCAAGACTTACAAAATTCTGAGATAAGACATCGTGGGCTTATTTTGACAAGGCTTCCCTTTAATCAATGCTGTATCATCCTAGGTGACTCTTCAGTCATACATCTTTTTGTTTGTTGTTGCTCTAAATTTAACTACATCACAGCATATTTCTTGATGGAGATGCCTTAAGCACATCAAATTTAACATTTTCAAAATGAAGTTTGTAAGCTTCTTACCTCCACCCTGCTTCTCCTACTGTGATTACTTTCTCAATCTTTGTTAATTGTCCGCCATCTTTTATAGAACAGATGTGTCCTAACCTGTTTTCCTAAACATATTTTTATGTATCAAATTATTTCCTTTTTTTAATTTCAAAGATCTATTCTGACAGAAACATTTAGTTTCAGCTATAATTAAAAACTTAACAATACTAATAGTTGTTCCAAAGAGCATTCTCTCTTTGTCAATGTGCAACTATTTACATTAATTTGCATGTAATTCACTTTCATATCCATTCACTGGGGTATGAATATTACTTAGTCAAATGGACAATTAATTAATACAATCTTTACATATTCATTCATTAAAATGCACCACACAATTCCTATTTTCTTGGGAGTTCTCACTGAATCCATTGGATGTGAGTTTTGAACAGCTGCAGCCTTTTATGCCATCGCTCTTGTCTAGAGGAGCCAGGTGGACAGTCTTTTTTTTCTTTCTCTTGCATCGAGTTAAAATAAAAAATTACTCTCTCTGACATGCTATCTGAAAGGATATCATCTTACCTTACCCAGTGCGAGCTCTAAAATTATGAGATGTTTATTGATCACTGATTATAGGTCAAGTGTATCTATCCTGTAAAGATTAGAATCTCCAGTGAAATTTTAATTAATTTTTTTAAAATTTTTTATTTTTTATAAACATATATTTTTATCCCCAGGGGTACAGGTCTGTGAATCACCAGGTTTACACACTTCACAGCACTCACCAAAGCACACACCCTCCCCAGTGTCCATAATCCCACCCCCTTCTCCCAACCCCCCTCCCCCCAGCAACCCTCAGTTTGTTTTGTGAGATTAAGAGTCACTTATGGTTTCTCTCCCTCTCAATTCCATCTTGTTTCATTGATTCTTCTTCTACCCACTTAAGCCCCCATGTTGCATCACCAAAGAGAGAGCACAAGCTGGGGTGAGGGGAGGTAGAGGAAGAGGGAGAATCGGACTACCTGCCGAGTAGGGAGCCCAACAAGGACTTGATCCCAGAACCCCAGCATCATTTCCTGAGCCCAAGACAGATGCTTCACTGACTAAGCCACCCAGGCAACACTCCAGTGAAATATATATATATATATATATATATATATATATATATATATATATATATAATCTCCAGTGCTAGCAGTCTTTGTTTTTGGATGACTGTGATAACTGGGGGAGAATTTTATTAAGCTTCACTCTGTTGAAAACCATGTAATTTTTAGTGGACATCTATTTTGCATTTATGTTGTAAGCTTTGTGCCTAATACCTTAATGTTCATTAAAACAATCCAATGAGATAGATACAAGTATCTCCATCTTATACATGTTAAAACTGAAGCAGAGTAATGTTAAGTAACTTCACAACAGTAAAAAGACACTGAAACTGGGATTTGAATTGGGTTTTTTTAAATACCAAAATGTGTGACCTTTACCTCCATAGCATCTATTATTTTTGAAGAGAAAAACTTCAATACAAGTAGATTGATGATTTTAAAAACTAGACTACTTTCTTTCAGAAAACAATATTTTTACATTGCACCAGACTCTTAGCAGTGATTTGGAGAAGTAAATATCTCATGATCTGAGAAAAGTAAGATACATTTTACATAGCCAAGTGGGAGACAAAGATATATTTCTGAATATTAATAAATCTGTTTTTTTGTTTTTTTTGTTTTTTTTTGTCAGAGAGAGGGAGAGAGAGCAAGCACGGGCAGACAGAATGGCAGGCAGAGGCAGAGGGAGAAGCAGGCTCCCTGCCGAGCAAGGAGCCCGATGTGGGACTCGATCCCAGGACGCTGGGATCATGACCTGAGCCGAAGGCAGCTGAGCCACCCAGCGCGTCTTTTAATAAATCTGTTTTTAAAGGCTTATTATACAAGATTATCAAACTTCACATGAATGTCAGAATCCAGGAAAAACCTAAAATTAGTAATACATGGGAAAGATGCAAATAGTCCCCCTTTCCACTTCTTTACTCAGTTATTATGAATATATTCAGTGGTGGCAAGTGAAATATGGTTTTAAATTATTTATTAAATTAAGCATGTAGTAATAAGTAGCAGATCTACCTATGTCCCTAAACAAAAATCACTATAAATTACAAATCCGTATGTTTTCTAGCAGAGAGTGGACTTTCTATAATTTTAATGTACTTACACCCCAACAGAAAAGTTTTCCTGCAGTCTCTGGGTCAGGTGAAAACACATTTAAAGTGGTCTGCCTTATTATCCAAAAGGCCATTCTATAGTTTTCAGTCTTCATCAAAGACACTTTCAGATGCAAACTCTTCCAGGGATTTATATGAGCAAAATGATAGAAATAGTGCCAAGGTCTAAGTAGGTACTATGATTTTGAATTCTTTTTCTTAGTTTTCTCTTCCATTTTCAAATAGCCACTATACCCCAAAATTTTTTAAAAGTGTTAAATTTGACCAAGTAAAATACCTAACATGAGAAATGACTGATAGTACTAGGTGTTGGCAAAAATATAAAGCAACTGAGACACTCACACCTGCTGGTAGGGAGTAAAAACAGGTACTGCAACAAACATTTTGGAAAACTCTTTGACAGTTATGTGGTAATGACACTCATATGCATACTCTATGATAGCAATTAGATATGTAACTGACAGAAACTGATACATGTGTCTGTCAAAAGGCAAACACAAGAATGCTAATAGAAGCCTTGTTTACAGTAGTCCTGAATTAGAACCAATCAAAATGTCCATCGATAGTAGAGCAAGTAAATAACAATCTAATTGATCATTGGGATGTCATGTAGTAATAAAAATTATGTAACTATAACTACCCACATAACATGAATGAACTTGCAAACATAACAATGAGGGAAAGTCAGATCAAATATAACACATGTATTTTGATTCCATCTAAATAAAGTTAAAAACAGGTAAAATTAGTTGTGGTGTTGCAAATAAGAATATGGATTCCTTTGGTTGCAGGGGCATACTGGTATAGAGGAAATGTGAATAGAGCTGGGATTTGGGCCATATTCTTTTTCTTGGTGTGGTTGTAGTTACAGGGGCAAGTACAATTTCTCTAGTGATATATTTATGTTTTTGTTCATTTGTACATATTTCTGCATTGTGATACTTGATAAAACATATATTAAAAGCAACAACAAAAACAGAAGCAAAAGCAAAACCCATGAACATCAAAAGGTAATTATACAAATTGACCTGTATAAATAAATGCATTGGAAACATCTGCTCTCACTTTGTGGCATGCATTTTTATGCACTTTTTTTTTAAGATTTTATTTATTTATTTGACAGAGAGAGAGGGAACACAAGCGGGGGAAGGGGGGTGCAGGAGAAGCAGACTTCCCCTGGAGCAGGGAGCCTGATGTGGGTCTCCATCCCAGGACCCTGGGATCAGGACCTGAGCCGAAGGCAGCCACTTAATGACTGAGCCACCCAGTTTTTTTATGCACTTTTGATGCAGCTTAACTTTGGGGCTGGTTAGTTGATCAAAGTTTTCCTTTGTTTAATATTTTTAAGGAAATCATTTTAAGAAATGCTTAAGGGAAATCTTCTCAAGAAATGCTTATCTATCCCAAGGTCACAATGATGGGAGATTTGTCACTCTTCATTGAAAAACGTGCTGAGATTTTGATTAGGATTACATTGAATCTCTTTAAGTTTAGAGAAAATTGATATTCTTACAATAGTTCTTCTATGAATATGGCTTTATTCCTCCATTTATTTGTTTTTCAGTTCTCATGAAATTTTTCTTTTTTTTTTTCAAGATTCTTATTAATTTACTTGTCAGAGAGAGAGAGAGAGAGAGAGAAGCAGGCAGAGGGAGGGGCAAGCTCCCTGCTGAGTAATGAACCCCATGTGCAATTCAGTCACAGGACCCTGGTATCATGACCTGAGCTAAAGGCAGACACTCAACCAACTGAGCCACTAAGGCACCCCTATTTTATAATTTTCTGTGTAGAAGTTGGATGCATCTCTCACTAAATCTTTCCTAGATATTCAATATTTTTATGACATTATGAATGTCATCTTTTTTAATTGCATTTTCTAGTTGTGGGTAGTTTATAGAAACAAAATTTTCTCTATATTATACCTTTTATATATTGATTTAGTGTATTTTATGTATTACTTCATATCCACGTGTGATAAATTCATTTAGTAAAATTAATAGGTTATCTGCTGATTCTTCTATACTTTTTTTTTGCCTTCCTTGCATATTTATTTATTTATTTATTTATTTATTTATTTATTTTATAAACATTTATTTTTATCCCCAGGGGTACAGGTCTGTGAATCACCAGGTTTACACACTTCACAGCACTCACCCAGGCACATACCCTCCCCAATGTCCATAATCCCACCCCCTTCTCCCAAACCCCCTCCCCCCAGCAACCCTCAGTTTGTCAAGCAGAGAAAGACAACTATCATATGATCTCCCTGATATGAGGAAGTGGTGATGCAACATGGGGGCTTAAGTGGGTAGGAGAAGAATAAATGAAACAAGATGGGATTGGGAGGGAGACAAACCATAAGTGACTCGTAATCTCTTCTATACTTTTACTTGCAAAATTATTCCCTCTGTGGATAATGGGTTTTATTGCATCCTTTTTAAACGTTATGTCTTTTATTTCTTTTTATTACTTTATTGTACAAACTCCAGCACAATGCTGAATTGATATGGCCATTGGGAAGAATCATTTACTTATTCCTGATCTTTGGGGGAAAGCTGATGAGAATTAGCAAATTTTGTCATTGTTGTTGACAGTGTTTTTCAGATTGAGCCCCTCTATTCCTACAGTGCTAAGAATTTATTAGTGGATGCTGAGTTACAACAAATTGTTTTCCTACATTTATTGAAATATCTTATAAATCTTATACACTTTTTCTATTGGTATTGCGAATTACATTGAGTGACTTTCTCACATTAAGCAAATTTACATTCCTAAAGAAATCTCCTAGTTGGTAGTAATGGAATGTTCTTATTACACATATCACTATTTCATTCACAATTTAAAATTTATTTGCAGAAGAGTTCATGAGTTCATGACTTCCTGTCCTTGAAATTCCTTTTCCAAGTCTTTAATACCAAGATTTTTATTGGCCTCATAAAAGATTGGGAAATGTTCTCTTTGCTTCAATTTTGAAAAATGTAATTTATACCTTTAATGTTTTGAAAACTTCATCAGTAAAGTTATAGGGATTTGGAGTTTTCTTTATGAAAAGTTTCTTTTTTCCAATTATACATTCAATTTTTCAAATTGATATGTCACCTCAGATTTTCCATTTCTTCTTCTGTCAATTGTGATGTACTATATTTTTAGGGAAATTGTCTAATTCATCTAAATTTTGAAATTTAATAACATATTTTCTTACATTTTTCTAAGCTTTAATGTACATAAGATTTATAATAATGTCACATTTTTTAAATTCTGATTTTAATACTTCTGACTTCTTCCTTTGTTTTTTATTCACCTTATTATGAAGTTAATCATCTTGACAGTTTTCAACTTTTGGCTTTTGATTCTAGTTCTTGTATATTTATCCCATAATTGATTATTTCAATTCTTTTTTTTTCTACTGTCTTTGGTTTTAGTTTTTGGTTATCCTTTTGCCATTTTGAAATGAATATCTACATCATTGGCTTTCAGTTATTATTTTCTAATACATTCACTTACAGCTATTAATAGACTTTTGAGCATAACGTTAGCTTATTCATGTCAAGGATTTTGATAGTTTATACTTTATTATCAGTTCAAAATATTTTAATTTTTATTTTGTTTTAGCTTATGTCTCATGTGTTATATAGAAGTGCATATCTAAAATTCAAACATCTATAGGTTTTTTCAATTTTTTTATTGTTGAATGTTAGCTTACTTTTACTAAGTTCAAATAAGATATCTATTCTGATTTTCATTCTTTGAATTGTGCTGAGACTTACTTTATAGTCCCAAATATGGTAAATTTTGGTTCAAATACAATGCATACTCTAGAATGATGTACATTCTTCAGTTTTGGGATACAGTGTTCCCAATAGATTGAGGTTGAGATTGAAATTTGTAGAAATAATAAGTCAAGTTTGCTATTTAAGCGAATCTGAAATGGATTTTGTTGTGTTTATTCTACCAGTTACTTAGAAAGATATTTTATAATGTCCCTCCATGAGTCCCACTTTGGCTGTATTATCATTAGCTTTGTAGATATCTTTGAGGCTATGATATTGGACTTGTTCTATATTCCTGGGGGATTGATACTTTCATTATTAAAAAACTTCCCTACTTATCTCGAGTAATTCTTCATCCCTTAAAATCTAGTTTGTTCAAAATTAATTTAGATACATCATTATTCTTTAAACTTGTATTTAAAAGACAAATCTCCCTACTATTGCATTTTTAGTTTCATTGTTTCTCTTTATTAAAAGTATGCTACTTATAAGCAGCATATGGTTCAGTTGTTGTTTTTTTTTTTATTCCATCTAATAATCCTTGGCTTTTAATTAAAGTTTCAGATACCTTTAAACTTAGCGTGATTACTGGTATCTTTGGGTTTAAATCTACCATCCTACTCTCTCTTTTCTCTTTGTCCCTTTTGTTTAATTTGTTTTCTTGACTTTGACCCTTCAAAAAATATTTTTCTCCTCTTTAGCTTGTTAGTTATATATTCACTTGTTATTTATTTATTTATGGAGGGAGAGTGAGGTGGGAGGGGGCAAAGGAAGAGGGAGAGAGAGACTCTTAAGCAGGCTCCATGCCAACACAGGGCTCAGTCTCACAATCCTAAGATCATGATCTGAGCCAAAATAAAGAGTCAGAAGCTTAACGGACCTTCCCACTCAGGCACCCCTTATTATTCTTCTAGATATTTCTCTGAAGATGACAACTCTGTCATGAGAATACATTTCAATATAAATGTGTATGTTTAGCACTTATTAAACACTGCAATATATTTGGGACACTCACTTAACTTCACTTAACTTTGTTTCTTTTTTTCCTGTTGTTATTAAAACATCACAAAACATGAAGATAATGAGATGGTGATGATATGATGCTTATCATTATTTTATATAGTCAATGATAATTTATTTTTATCCACATACTTATCATTTCCATTATTTTTAATTACTTTTTACGCTTTGTAATATACCTGAGTTGATTTTCTTTCTGTCTAACTACCTTTAGTTTTTCTTTTGGTTCAGGAATGTAGTTGATGAATTCTTTCAGTTTTTGTTTGTCTGAAAACAACTTTCTTTCACCTTCATTTATCAAGTCTATTTTCACTGAATGTACAATTTTAGATTTTTGCTATTTCAACATGCTGATGAGAACATTTTATTGTCCTTTAGCTTCTTATTTATTTTCTTTTCAGAATATAGCTGTCAGTGTCATTATAATGGACTAATAATGATGCATTTTTCACTTGAATTGAGATTTTTCCCTTTGTAACTGATTTTCAGCAGTTTTACTATCATATAACTTTGTGTAGTTTTATATTTCCCCTGGGCTTAGCTTTGTAGCACTTCTGATATCTGTTGATAGATGTCTTTGGTCTTTTTTTTTTTTTTAATGGTAAAATATAGTGTACCTAAAATGGATTTTTGAACTTAAGTGCAGGACTACATTTTTTTCCATGATAGCTCATATTAAGTTTCCCCCATTGCTCCACCCTAACAAGAACTTTTGAATCATGTGGAATCCAAAATATCGTTTCTCTCAGTTTTGTGCCATCTTCAAGTTTAACAAATATGCCCTTTTATTATATCTTTTAATAATTGCTAAAAATTTTGAAGAATAAGATAATATATTGATTAATTACTAATTTAATCTGAAATGAGATTTCCAAAGATGTGTTCCAGAACTCTACTTTTGGCTTTTAGTTTTTCTTTCTTTTTCTTTAAAGATTTATTTATTTATTTTAGAGGGTAAAAGAGAGAAGAGGCAGAGGGAGAGGAAGAGAGAGAATCCCAAGCAGACCCCCCGCAGAGTGGGGAGCCCAATGTGGAGCTCTCATGACGCTGAGATGATGACTTGAGATGAAATCAAGAGTTGGAAACTTAACCGACTGAGCCACCTAGGCACCCCAGCTATTAATTAGTTTTTGAAGTTTAAAAAAGAATTATTAGATAATGTGTTTTCTTGGCTACTACCTTTTGAAATACTTCCCTCTGTTGCTTCTCACATATTGAGAACCCAATTACATGTATTTTAGAATTTGCACCATGAATTACTCATATTCTTTCCTGCATTTTCATTTTTCTCTATTTTTTTTAGTTTAGATATTTTAATATAAGATTTAGTTTGGGTAGTCCTATTAGATAGCTCTATATAATCTACTAAAACCATTATCATGTTTCCACTTAGCACATTTTTAAGTTCTGCAGTTTCCCTTTGAATATTTTCCCAATTTTTTATTAACATTCCACATAATACATAATCTCTTGAACTTATTATTTAGATTCTCTTAAAGTTTCTGAAAACTTTATTCTTTTTTATTATTTTGCTATGAACTTTGATCACATGGTACTGACTTTTTGTATCCCTGATGCATTTTTGTGTTGGTAACATTTCATATGAAAAGTGTAAAAATTATTTGATGTTATAGATGATGTTATCTTCTTCTATAGAGAATTTGCTGTTGCTTTGGCAAGCTGTTAGTGTTGGAACAGAAAACTTTTATCCAATCAGTAAATGGAAACATTAGGAGCTAGGTGTCATTCTTTAGGAGAGCTTGCTTCCTTCAGGTTCATCCTTACTAGAGTTTGCTCTTTGGTGGTGTGGCTGAAAGCCAGAGTTGTGTACCTAATTGTCAGACTTTGCGCTCCAATGTTGCCCTCTGTTCAGTAAGACTACTCAATTTCCTGCTCAGATTCTCATATTATTGGCTACTGCTTTTTCCTCTGTGCTTAACTGGTGCTTGCAAATCGCCAAAAGCTTTGAGAAGAAGAGAAGTGTTAAATTTCAGGTGAACATCTTCCCTCTTGCCTTTCCCTCTTTCCTTTCTTCAGAATACTGTCCCTTCAACTCATTGCAAAGGTAGTGTTCCAAGGTTTTAAACAGATGCCGGTTTATATGTGAGGTTTGGTCTGCAGCATGGTTAACTCTCACTACTAGAAACAGAAACTATTTTGTAATAGTAAAACCAACGTTTCCTTCAGTATTATAGTTAGTACTTCAGGGGAACATTGACACTACTTGGATATTTGCCATCCAAAATATGTGGCTAAAATTGCACAGTTCTCTAGGTATGATGTGGGTCCTTCCCTTTTTACTCTAGTTCTATCCTTGGTTGATCTTATTTACTCAGTTGGCTTTATGCTATCTTTATCCTGATTAATCTCAAATATTTACCTATAACTGAAATAGATCTCGTGAAATATAGACCCATATATCCATATGCAAAATGGATATTAACAGTGAGATCGCTCACAGATGTTTCCAACTCACATATGAAAAAGGGAATACTTCATCTTTTACCTCTACTTCCAAATGAATCCACCTTATTTTCCTTTATTTCATAGTCCAGTGAGCAACATGATTTTGTCCCTACATCCAAGCAAAATACTGCTTATCTTCCTGTTTTCCTAACTCCCTTATCCTTATATCTAATCCCTCTATATTATATCATATCATATTATATAATATATATTAAATCTATATAATATATAGATATATATCTATATATTATATAGATATAATATTTATATTATATTTATATAATATGGATATTATATTATATCTAATATAAGGCCTTATATTTCAAACTAATTATTATTTTTTGACTTTATTAATTTTCCTCCATTCTTTCATTGCCAACTTATTCCTTAGAATTCTAAAACAGTCTCAAATGTGGTCCCCCTGTTCCTAGTTTAAGGGCATGTATAATTTCTACATTCTCTCTAAGTGCTTTACGAAAGGTGGGATCTGGTTACCACCTTCCTTAAAATCCTTCCGTGATTCTCCATAATCTGCAGGATAATGCCCAAATGCTTTAACATGATTTATATACATTTTCATAATCCATGGGTTGAATGTGAAGTAAAGATGGAAAAATTAGAAGATAAAAACATTAAAGTTAGAAATTCTAATATGAAAAGCAGAAGAGAGCCAAGAACTAGAGTTATAACTTTGAGAACTGGTCTCCTAGAAATGAGAATGAAACTTGTGAAAGTAAGTAATAACAAAGTCTCAAGAATATGGGAGAAAAAGACAAGAGCATTTAAGATATATATATGATGTACAAGGAAAATATTTCTACAAACAACACCCAAAAGGTAAGTTCACTGTAGGCATGAAGATAAATAGAAGTCAAACATCCAGGAAAGGAAAAGTCACTCGTGTGTTAAGTGGTACAAAGGGACTGAAGACAAGGTCTGACTCTGTGTCTCTGAACTGATCTGAGGATGAGGTAGAGATCCAGACTTGGGAGAGGAACTTCTAGTGATTTATCTGTAAAAAATGATGAGACCTGGATAACCATAAAGTTGATATATCCCCCCAAAGAAATTCCACTGAAGTCAAGTTACAGCTACCCAATATAGTCATTAATAAAACAGCAGGTGCTAAGATCATGTTATGTTGTCTTCCACCCTCTTAACCTACCTATAGGTCAGCCATAAAGGCTCAGCAATACCTATTAGTAGCAGCATGGTTTTGGTCCCTGGAAGCTCCCATACAAAGTATGGGTGCCAGTTTGTGGTTCAGCCTCTCCCTGAAAGCAAACATACCATTCACAGACAGCCGAAAAGTCAAATCTAGTTACCCACTTTTCTCACTGTATTTTTACCTCTCTGAAGAATTTCCTTTGGACTTAATTCCTATAAATTATTATCTCCTTTGTCTTTCTGTTTTATAACATTCTTCTGTGTACAGTTCCTCCCGGCATATTTGTGTTTGTGATGATACTGTCTAAACTCTTCCCAATTTATAAACTGTGGTTTCTTAATTATTCCCCCACACTACCTCCCTGGCATCAACACCACAGTGACATCATTAGTCTCCATGAGAATACCCCTGCCTGCATTAGCATAAAAAACAGGTACTAGTGAGAACATATTTGTCAAATTATAGACTTCTATATTTTCTTGAGGAAACAAAACAGAGATGTATTTTAAATATATTGTTATATTTGCATTTATAGTCATGTTTTTTTGTTTTGTTTTGTTTGCTCTCTGTTAATATTAAATATCCTTTTGGGTGGCACATTTCACACATACTGCCTCTTGGCAGTGTCTCCTCTATCAGACTTGCAGAAAAAGAAGCGGTACATTTGCTTACTGTTCTTTTGAGCACAGACAGAGAGATTTATAGACAATGTTGCCAAGGTGTAGAGGTGGAGAATGGGAGGTTGAGCCAGGTACATTGGCCTACTGGGCCAGGAAGAGAAAAAGGCAAAACTAACAGTAGGAAGATGGGCCAATACCAGAGTTGTGAAGTGCACTAAAGGTGAAAAAAAGGAAAATGCCTCAGGGTTTCATGCAATTTGTTTTACCCTTTTAGGGCTAGACCAGAAATCAACTTTCTTGCTTCTTAAATTTATACTCTTTAATGATTTTAGATGCCCCATTCCATGACATGCTTTCATGATAAATTTCTTGCAGAAGTTAAATATAGACTATCTTCCATGTGTATTCAATTCCTTTTATTGTTGTTTCCATTTAGAAAATGGTTTTATTTCAGCTAACTCATTTATTTATATGTAGTTTAAAAGATGTGGACCATTGTATCCTGTCTTAGAAATTGTTTTTGGTCTAGAAAATCCTAATTGAAACAAATATATTTATATCTACATTATAATGAATTTTGCAGATCAGGAGCAGAGCATTTGACTGAATGAAGAATTTAATGTTAATGTTTAAAATAACCTTAAAGAACACTGTAAGCAGTTTCTAAGGCTTTCACTGACACTTTGTGGCAAAGGCTGGAACTACACTATTTTTTTTGAAGTTTTCTAACATGTTTAACGATCTTATACATATGTAATATAATCAAAGAATTACCATCTTATATACCCCTACATATGTGTAAATAAACAACCAATAAATTAACAATATTTCATTAATATATGTCTAAATTATAATATTACAACATACTAATAATACCTTGATTTTACAAATAATAAAAATTGTGTATAGAATCATGTGATTGTCATCTTAAAACTGCCATTAATACATTAGAGGTATAATATTTGTGAATAATTGCATTTCACTATTTAGCTATTCATTTAAAAAACTTATGAAATGTGTAATTAAGATTGTCCCCTGGTATTTTCAATCTGTGTTTAAGATTTTTGAGTCACATAGGTGGCTCAGTTGGTTAAGCGTCTGACTTTTGATCAGCACTGGTCTTGATCGCAGGATCTCAGGGTCGTGAGTTCAAGACCCACATTTATAAAAAAAAAAGATTTTTGAGGGACATCAATATGGTTCAAAAATTTATTTTCCATTTTATGATCCTTTTATTATGAAATTTTAAAAATTATGGTAAAATATACATGACTTAAAATTTACCATTTTAACCATTTTATCGCTCAGCG
Source organism: Mustela nigripes (assembly GCF_022355385.1). Lineage (NCBI taxonomy): Eukaryota > Metazoa > Chordata > Mammalia > Carnivora > Mustelidae > Mustela > Mustela nigripes. The sequence continues at coordinate 49,079,810 of NC_081561.1, read as the reverse complement.
GCGTTGAGTATATTCACATTGTGCAACCATCACCATCATCTCCAGAACTTTTATGTCCTACAAAACTGAAACCCTCTTCCCCTTAAAAATAACACCTTATTTTCCCCTCTTCCCAGCTTCTGGCAACTACCGTTCTACTCTGTCTCAATGAATTTGATTACTCTAAATGCTTCACATTAAGTGGAATCATGCAATTACTAGCCTTTGCGTATGACTTAATTCGGTTAGCATGTTTATACCTTATTTTAATATTACAAAAATTAAATAGATTTGAAAATGCTTAAAATGAAATTGCTATATGTAGCACAGATCTTTTCAAGGTCTTCAGTGACACGCTAATTAATATCACACCTGGTCACCTCTTAATACCAATACTTTTAGTATCCAGAGTTAGGAAACTGCCAATTTATGTTGGGTTAAGACCCCCCCATTTGTAGTACTTTGTTACAGTAGCCCTAGAAACAAATACAGGTAAAATGTAAGAAAAAGTGGATAAGGTTTATTCCTTGAGTTCCAGAAAAGAATTAAGAAGCCAAGAAAATTACACAAAAGCAGATATCAACTTAACATGAACAAGAACTTCCTACAGCTAAAACCAACACAAAAAGAACTCAAGGGTTCTAGCAAGTTGTGATCTCCTCACTATTAAAAATATTCAAATGATTATGGACATTGGGGAGGGTATGTGCTTTGGTGAGTGCTGTGAAGTGTGTAAACCTGGTGATTCACAGACCTGTACCCCTGGGGATAAAAATATATGTTTATAAAAAATAAAAAATTATATAAAAAAATATTCAAATGGAATGGATCAGGAATATTGCAGAGATGATTTATACATCAGATGTCAATTTAGACTGAATGATCTCCAACTCCCAAATTCTATGGACCTATGTTAAAGGGCTGTCAAACAGTGACATGACAGCTTCTTTTTCAACTTCTATTTCAGAGATATATTAAGATGGTTGATTCCATAGTTTGGCTATTGTGAATAATGCTATAATAAACACAGGGGTGTGTATATCTTTTTGAGTTAGTATTTTCATTTTATGTGGATAAATACCCAATTTCATTAGTGGGAATTTTCATTAGATCATATGGTATTTCTATTTTTAGTTTTTTGAGGAACCTCCGTGCTTTTTAAAATTGTGGCTTTTAATATTGTACCAAATTATATTTCACCAACAGTGCATGAGAGTTCCTTTTTCTCTGCATCCTTGCCAACACTGGTTTAATATGTGTTTCTTGTTTTCTTTTTTTCCTGGCCTTTTTATTTTTTCTTTAATCCCACTTAGTTAATTTATAGTGTTATATTAGTTTCAAGTGTGCAATATAGTGATTTAACATTTCCATAAATCACCCGGTGCTTATCACAAGTTCATTCCTAGTCTCCATCACCTAATTCACCTATGCCTCCATCCACTCCCCTCTGTTCTCTATAATTAAGAGTCTGCTTCTTGATTTGTCTCTGTCCTTTTTTTTTCCCCTTTGCTCATTTGTTTTGTTTCTTGAATTCCACAGGTGAGTGAAATCACTTGGTATCTATCTTACTCTGACTGACTGATTTCACTTAGCATTACATACTCTAGTTCCAGCCATGTCATTGCAAATGGCACGATTTCATTCTTTTCATGGCTGCATAATATTTCATAATATTAATGTACCACATCTCCTTTATTCATTTGTCAATTAGTGTACACTTTGGCTGCTGCTGTAGTTTGGCTGTTGTAAAAAATGATGATCCTATAAACATAGATAGGGTGCATGTATTCTTTCGAATTAGTGTTTTTGTATTCTTGGGTAAATACCCAGTAGTGTGATTGCTGGATAATGGGGTATTTTTATTTTTAACTTTTTATGGAGCACTAGGGTGGCTTAGTCAGTTGGGTGTCTGCCTTTGGCTCAGGTCATGATTTCAGGGTCTTGGGATCAAACCCCACATCACGCTCTCTGCTTCACAGAGCATCTGCTTCTTCTTCTGTCTGCCACTCCCTCGGCTTATGTGCTCTCTCCTCCTCTCTCTCTCACTCTCTATCTATGAAATAAATAAATAAAATATCAAACAAAAACTTTTTGAGGAAAATCTATATGATTTTCCACAGTGGCTATACCAGTTTGCATCCACAACAACAGTAGGAATGTATGAGTAATCCTTTTCTCCACATTCTCACCAATACCTGTTTCTTTTGTTGATTTTAGCCATTCTGACAGATGTGAGGTAACATCTCATTGTGGTTTTGATTTGCATTCCCTGAAGGTAAATGATGATGAACATTTTTTCATGTGTCTGTTTGCCGTCTGTATGTCTTCTTTGGGGGAAATGCCTGTTCATATCCATTTATTAATTGGATTATTTGGATTTGAGTTTTATAAGTTCTTTACAAATTTGGGATACTAACCCTTTGTTCGACATTCATTTGCATATATCTTCTCCTATTCTGTAAGTTGCCATTTAGTTTTGTTGATTGTTTCCTTCACTTTGTATAAGCTTTTAATTTTGATATAGTCCCAATAGTTTATGTTTGCTTTTCTTTCCCTTGCTTCAGGAGACATACTTAGAAAAAAGTTGCTATAGTCGATGTCAAAGAATTTATTGCCTATGTTCCCTTTGAGGACTTTTATGTTGGATTTTGATAAGGATTGCATTAAATGTGTAGATTGCTTTGGGTAGACATTTTAACAATATTTGCTCTTCCACTCCATGAAAGGTCTTTCCATTTCTTTGTGTTGTATTACAGTTTTTTCATCAGTGTTTTATAGTTCTTAGAGTACAGATCTTTTACCTCTTTGGTTAGGTTTATTCCTCAGTATCTTATTATTTTGTGTGCAATTTTAAGTGAAATTATCTTCTTAATTTTTCTTTCAGCTGTTTCATTATGAGTGTATAGAAATGCAACAGATTTCTGTACATTGATTTTGTATCCTGCAACTTACTGAGTTTGTTTATTAGTTCTTACAGTTTTTTAGTGGTGTCTTTGTTTTCTATATATAGCATCATGTCTTCTGCAAGTAGTGAAAGTTTTACCTCTTCCTTGCTGATCTGGATACCTTTTATTTATTTTTGTTGTGTGATTACTGAGGCTAGGACTTTCAGTACTATGTTGAATAAGATTTATGAGAGTGAACATCCTTGTCTTGTTGTGGCCGTATAGGAAAGGCTCTCAGGTTTTCCCCATTGAGGATGATGTTAACTGTGGGTTTTTCATATATGGCCTTTATTATGTTGGGGTATGTTACCTCTAAACCTATTTTGTGGAGGGTTTTTATCATGGGTGGATGTTGTACTCTGTCAAAAGGTCTTTCCAAATCTACTGAAATGATAATATGGTTCTTTTCCTTTCTCTTATTGATGTGGTATGTCATGTTGATTGATTTGCGAATATTGAACCACTCTTGCATCCCAGGAACAAATCCCACTTGATCATGGGGAATGATTTTTTTTTTAATGTATTGCTGATTCAGTCTGCTAGTGTTTTACTAATGATATTTGCATCTATATTTATCAGGGATACTGGCTGGTAGTTCTCTTTATTAGTGGTCTTTCTCCAGTTTTGGTATCAGAATAATGCTGACCTCATAGAATGAATTTGGAAGTTTTCCTTTCTTTTCTATTTTTTGGGATAACTTAAGAAGAATAGATATTGACTCTTCTATAAATGCTTGATAGAATTTGCCTGTTAAACCATCTGGTCCTGTACTTTTGTTTGTTGGAGATTTTTTGATTACTGATTTAATTTCTTTGCTAGTAATTGATCTGTTCAAATTTTCTACTTCTTCCTGTTTTGGTTTTGGTAGTTTATGTTTCTAGGAATTTATCCATTTCTTTTCCTTGTCCAATTTGTTAGTATATAGTTTTTCATGATATTCTCTTATAATTGTGTTTCTGTGGTGTTGTTTGCTATTTCTCTTCTCTCATTTGTGATTTTATTTACTTGAGTTCTTTCCTTTTTTTTTTTTTCTCAGTAGGTCTGGGTAGAGGATTATCAGTTTTATTGTTTGTTTTTTTTTTTTCAAAGAACCAGCTCCTGATTTCATTAATCTGTTCTATTTTTTCAAAGTTTATATATCGTTTATTTCTGCTCTAATCTTTATTGGTTTTTTTTTTTCCTTCTGAAGGTTTTATGTTTTTTGTTGTTCTTTTTCAGCTCCATTAGATGTAAGGTTACGTTGTTTAGTTGAGATTTTTTTTGCTTCTTGAGGTAGGGCTGTATTGCTATAAACTTCCCATTTAGATACAATTTTGCTGCATCCAAAAGGTTTTGGACCATTGTGTTTTTATTTTAATTTGTTTCCATGTACTTTTTTATTTCTTTTATTTCCTGGTTGACTCATTCATTGTTTAATAGCATGTTATTTAACGTCCATCTATTGGTGGTCTTTTCAGATTTTTTTCTTGTGATTGATTTTTAGTTTTATAGCATTGTGGTCAAAAAAGATAAATGGTATTACTTCAGTCTTTTTTAATTTATTGAGGCTTGTTTTGTGGACTACTATGTGATCTATTTTGGAGAATGTTACATGTGCTCTTGAAGAGAATGTGTATTCTGCTGTTTTAGGATGGAATGTTCTGAATATATCTGTTGTATCCATTTAGTCTAGTCAATCAAAGTCATTGTTTTCTTGTTGATCCTCTGTTTAGATGACTTGTCTTTTGATGTAAGTGGGGTATTAAAGTCCCTTACTATTACTGTATTATTACCGGTTAGATCCTTTGTGTTTATTATTAACTGTTTAATGTATTTGGGTACTCTGATGTTGGGTACATGAATATTCCCAATTGTTATATCTTCTTATTGCATTATCCCCTTTATTATGATGTAGTGTCCTTTGTCTCTTATTACAATGTTTATTTTAAGGTCTATTTTGTCTCATATAAGTATTGCTAGTCTGACTTTTTTAATAACCATTTGCATGATAGATATCTCTCCATCCTCTCACTTTCTTTTTTTAAGATTTTATTGTCTTATTTGAGAGAGATAATAGCAATAGAGAGAGCACAAGTGGGGAGGAGAGGGAGATGCATGTCCCCCACTGAAGAGGAAGCCCAACAAGGGACTCAGTCCCAGGATCCTGGGATCATGACCTAAGCCCAAGGCAGATGCTTAACCATCTGAGCCACTCAGGTGCCCCCATCCATCCTTTCACTTTCAACCTGCAGGTGTCTTTAGGTCTGAAAAGAGTCTCTTATAGGCAGCATATAGATGAGTCTTGTTTTTTTAATCCATTTTGACATCTCATTGTTTTTTGATTGAAGCTTTAGTCCATTCATAATTAAAGTAATTATTGATAGATATGCACTGTCTTTTTATGACTTGTTTTGTAGTTGTTTCTGAAGATTTTCTCTGATTCTTTTTTATCTTTCTCTCTTTCATGGTTTGTTGATTTTCTTCAGTGATACGCCTGGATTTCTTTCTCTCTATTCTCTGTATGTTTATTAGTGGTTTTTGATATGGATTACCATTAAGTTTGTAAAAAACCTCTTCTGCATATAGCAGTCTATGTTAAGTTGATGGTCTTTTAAGTTTGAACACATTCTTACTCCTGTCCTCTTCATATTTTAGGTATATATTGTTATGTTTTACATTCTTTTATTTTGTGAGTTCTTTGATTTTTTATAGAAATATTCGTTTTTACTGATTTTGTGTTCATGTTTCCTACCTTTATACTATCACTCTTGTTCTCTTCTTTACCCTCAAAGAGTACCCTTTAATATTTATTATAGGTATGGTTTGTTGTCATGAACTCCTTTAATTTTTGTTTGTCTGGAAAACTTTATTTTTCCTTCTATTCTGGCTGATAACCTTGGTGGATAGACTATTCTTGGCTGCATTTTCTTTCCCATTCAGTACTTATAATATATCATGCTATTCCCCTCTGGCTTGGATAGTTTCTGCTGAAAATTCTTTGTTAGCTTTATGAGTTTTCTATTATAAGTTACCTCATTTGAGTCTTTTTTTTCTTTATTACTCTATTTTGCCAATTTAGTTACAGTATACCTTGGATGGATCAGCTTTTATTGATTTTGATGGAAGTTCTCTGTGCCTTCTGGATCTGTATATCTGTTCCTTTCCCAGATTTGGGGAATTTTCAGCTATTATTTCTTCAAATAAATTATCTGCCCCCTTTTCTCTCTCCTCCTTCTTCTAAGACTCCTGTAATCTGAATGTTATTATATTTGATGGAGTCACCAAGTTCTCAAAGTCTATTCTCATTTTGCAAAAATCTTTTTTTTCTCCTCCTTTTGTTCAGTTTGAGTACTTTCCATTACTCTGTCTTCTAGGTTGTTGATTCATTCTTCTACCTCTTCCAACCTAGTGTTCATTCCATCAAGCATGTTTCTCATTTTGTTTATTGAGCCTTTTCTCCTTGCTATTTTATTTCCTTTCTGTGTTAAAGATCTCATTCATGTCCTCTACTTTTTTCTCAAGTCCATGTAGTATCCTTGTGATCATTACTTTAAATTCTCTGTCAGATATGTTACTTATATCTGTTTTTGCTTAGATCTCCTGCGGTGGCCTTGTCCTATTCTTTCTTTTGGAATAACTTCCTCTGTCTTCCTCATTTTGTCTTTTCTATGTGTTAAGAAAGTCAGTTACATCTCCTATTCTTGAACGTAATGGCCTTATGAAAAAGAGGTTGTATAGTGCCTTGCTGTATAGCATCCCATGTTCTCCAGGGCGTGGTGCTTCCAGGAGTGTCTCCACATGTGCTGTGTGCGCTGTTATTTTGCCCTGTTGCTTTGTCCTTCAGGTCAGTCATCACCAGAGGCTTTCATTGCCCATTGTGGGCAGTGTTTGGTCCCTGGCTAGAATGTAACATATTTCAACTAGGTGTGGTCTTGTCTGTTTATGAAATAAGTTCTGTCACTGTCGCTTCAAGAAGTGAGACTCTCCAAAACTCCTACATTGGGAAACACAGTGTGAGCAAGGGATTGGGTCACTTTTTCTAGGGGTGGGTGAGGCACTGTGCTGAGACTGAGAAGAGCATGATTGAGAGGGGCAGCTCCACTGGAGTTTGATGTGGGTCTTGATATAAGCAAGTTAGGTAGCCAGTGTGGACACTGTGCTATTTCCCACAGGTAGCCATGTACTTATGCTAAGGGATGGGGAGGGAAATGGCATTGTCCAATTCCTTTGTTCCTGGAAGAATCTCTTCTTGAATGCTGCCTCTTTGGAACATGCTCTGAGATGAATGAATAATCTCCCCACTGTGGGCCCCAAGTACACTTCAGATTTCTGTTTCCATGCTTTATGGCTTCAGGCTATTTGCCCTTCCTTTTCTCTAAGAGCAGCCCCAATGTCCTTCAGGCTCTGTTCCAGTAAAGCCCACTGAATATAAAATTCCAGGCTTTAAGCCCTGCTGTTTGGAAGAACTCACGAAATCCAGCCCCTCTTGCTTTCCAACATAATTGCTATGGAGATTTGTTTTCCCTATGTACTCCCTTGTGTGCTAGTCTATCTCGAGCTCTTCTTTCTTACATGATAGGTTTGCAACTGTGGCTACCTCCGCACCACATTGACCATGATCTCTTTCTCTCACAAATTTCATCTCTTCATTTCCTACTCCCTTTTTCTGGCCTCTTCTCAACTTTTAATTGTGGAGTTAGTTCTCCAGTCTTCAAGTCCATTTCTGGGGTATCTAGGATGATTTGATAGTTATCTAGTTGTGTTTGTGGGATGAGGTGAGCTTAGGGTCCTCCTATTCCACTGCCCTCTTCCAATCGCTTTCTCTCTTCTTTTTTTTATTTTTTAATTTTAGCCATTCTAACAGGTATGAGATGATATCTCGTTGTGTTTTTTATTTGTATTTCCCTTTTTCTTAATTTTATTTGTGTGTGTGTGTGTGTGTGTGTGTGTGTTCCTAAACTCATTGTTTATGCACCACACCCAGTACTCCATGCAATACATGTCCTCCTTAGCACCCCACACCAGGCTCACCTCTCCACCTACCCCCTACCCCACAAAACCCTCAGTTTGTTTCTCAGAGCCCATAGTCTCTCATGGTTTGTCTCCCCTTCTGATTTTCCCCAACTTACTTCTCCTCCCCATCTCCCAATGTCCTCCATGTTATTCCTTATGCTCCATAAGTAAGCAAAATCATATGATGATTTACTCTCTCTGCTTGACTTATTTCACTCAGCATAATCTCTTCCAATCCCATCTGTGATGATACAAAAGTTGGGTATTCGTCCTTTCTCATGGAGGCATAATACTCCATTGTATATATGGATCATATCTTCTTTATCCATCTGTCAGTTGAAGGGCATCCTGGTTCTTTCCACAGTTTTGTGACTGTAGCCATTGCTACTATGAACATTGGGGTTCAGATGACCCTTCTTTTCACTACATCTGTATCTTTGGGGTAAATACTCAGTAGTGCAATTGCAATAGGGTAGCTCTGTTTTTAATTTCTTAAGGAATCTCCACATTGTTTTCCAAAGTGGCTGCATCAACTTGCATTCCTACCAACAGTGTAAGAGGGTCCCCCTTTCTCCACATCCTCTCCAACACTTGTTGTTTACTGTCTTGTTGATTTTGGCCATTCAAACTGGTGTAAGGTGGTATCTCAATATGGTTTTGATTTGAATCTCCCTGATGGCTAATGATGATGAACATCTTTTCATGTGTCTGTTAGCCGTTTGTATGTCTTCTTTGGAGAAGTGTCTGTTCATGTCTCCTGCCCATTTTTGACATGATTATCTGTTTTGTGTATGTTGAATTTGAGGAATTCTTCACAGATCTTGGATATCAGCCTGTATTTCCTTGACAATTAGTGATGTTGAGCATATTTTCACATGTCTGTTGGCCATCTGTATACCTTCTTTGGAAAAATGACTATTCGGGGCTTCTGCCTATTTTTAAATCAGATTGTTTGTTTTTTGGGGGTTAAGTTGTATAAGTTCTTTATATATTTTGGATATTAACCCCTTATCAGATGTAACAGATGGAAAGAGTAAATCATTGAAATAAAAGGCAGATCCTAACAAATTCACTCAATGATACTGTAATAGTAATATAACAAGACAGATGGTATACCCACATTTGATGTATAAACTTGACAAATCACTAAGTGGTATACCTAAAAATAATGTAACATTGTGTGTCAACTATACTAAAAAAAAAAAAAAAAAAAAAAAAAAAGATATATTAGGATGGCATAGCACAATGGATAAGATTTAAATCTAAGCTCTAGCACTTATAAACTATTTGTCCTTAGGTAGTTTCCTTAATCTCTCTAGCCTCAGTTTCACAACTGTTAAGCAGGAATAGTAATAGCAATCCCTTCAAATGTAATGAGAATTTAAGTATTTAATAATTCACACTGTTTAGAACAGGGCATGACGCATAGTAAATATTAAATAGTATAATGGTATAATAAATAGTAAATGGTATAGAAATGTTTCCTAAAAATATACTTTTCTCATATACCTAGTCATAATGCATTAACACTGTCTTTCCATCATTGTCTCTATTCCAAAATATGGGGTATTGAGAGTCAATCTAGAACTGCTTGTATTTTTTAAGTCTTATTTTCTTTCCTAAATCCAAAATTGTATCGTTTGGACCATTTGTTGACTAAATATCAGTGGTGCAATGCTTATATTAATTTTCTCATAATAAGCTGTGGTAATGTGTTAGTCAACTGCTAGTATGCCTGTGTGTGTGTGTATCTTCAAGTGCTTCTTGGAAGTAAATCATTAATGAGTATCACTTTCAAATAATAAAGACTATGGTTTATCCTAACAAAGTTCATCTGAGTTTTTGGGCACTAATGTACTGGAATTAGAGAAAGATGTGAAGTTTTCAAAATTAAATTCTCAGGAATTCAGAGATTTTATTAATTTAGCATCTGTTGGTGATGATAATTTCAGTTTCTTCAACTTATGAAACTTTTATAAAGTGGACATAATTGTCAAAAAGAAATCTACTTAGTGACATAAATTTAACAAAATGTGCTTTTATTTCTCCACTCTGTAAGGTTGCTAATCACTGCATCAATTGGGTGCATAGGTGACAGCTCTGACAGGTTGATGGTACCCAAGGCAAATTCACAGTTATTGACAGTGAAGCAACCCATCAATAGATGTGGGTAGCAGTGTTTACACCTATATAATTCTTGAGGCAGTGATTATGTAACCTTTGGATACACCACACAGAGAATTGAGGAACTGGATGTTCCTTCCATAAAGAGCAAATGAATAAGATAGAACAGCTTTTAAAAATGAGGATAAACTGAGAGGCAATGAAGAAGACTTGACTCTGGAAGTATTTAAAAATTTGTCTGTTTGAGGTGATGTTTAGAGGTCATCAAGAGTAATAGAGAGGAAAGAGGATTGAGTCTCTAGAGTTTATGTGTGCTTTGGTCTAACTAGTTCACCCCCCCAGCAAAAATATAACCCTTACTTGGTGCTTAATCCCAGTTGTAGCTGTAGTTCTGTGCTTTATGAGCCAATTGTCCCTAGCCAAGCTCCACAAATTCCCTGTATCTCAAATACTGCATGTATAAAATGATGGTAACAATATCTTCCCTTAGGATTATCAAGATTAAATAACCTAAGGATATGAACCATATAGACCAGTGTTTGCCAATAATAGGAGCTGAAAAATTGTTGACTTTTATCTTTTAAACCTCTTTATCAGTTAAAAGTTCCAAATGCAGAGGACAGATGGGGTAAACATCGTGGTTGAGGCAAATATTACAGTTCATTGAAAATAGCTGGCTCCTAATTCATCTCACTTCATTAAATATTTCTTATGTCTCTACTACAAGCTGAGCACTGAGGGAATAGAAAAAAGAATGAAAGATCGTTCTTAAACTTCTGGGAATCACAATTCAAAATCAAGTAGAAATGAATGCAGTATTATGATCCATTGAGAAATGTCTTGTAAGGTAAATGAACTGAGGTTAAGCATGGATTCAACATTCACACAGACTGACTGATTCAATGAAAACAGTATAGTCTTACATCATCTTCCTTTTTCAATAGTTATTTGTGCTCTTTACAGGATCAATACCTATTTTCTTTGTATAGTTATTGTCTTGGTCTATTTGGGCTGCTATAACAGAATACCATATACTAGGTGGCTCTTAAGTCACATAAATTTAATTCTTACAATTCTGGAATCTGAGAAGTCCAAAATCAAGGATGTGGCAGATTCAGTGTCTGGTGAGGGTCAATTTCCTGGTTCATAGCCAACAGTTTTTTCACTTTGTCCTCAAGAGGTGGGAGCATCAGAGGATCTCTCTGAAGTCCCTTTAATAAGGACACTAATCCCATTCTTTTTTTTTTTTTAGATTTTATTTTTTTATTTTATTTTATTTATTTGACAGAGAGAGAGAGAGATCACAAGTAGGCAGAGAGGCGGGCAGAGAGCAGGGTTGCGGGCGGGGGGGAGCAGATTCCCTGCTGAGCAGAGCAGAGACCCTGATGTGGAGCTTGATCCCAGGCCCCTGAGATCATGACCTGAGCTGAAGGCAGAGGCTTAACCCACTGAGCCACTCAGGCGCCCCACTAATCCCATTCTTTTTTTTTTTTTTAAGATTTTATTTATTTATTTGACAGACAGAGATCACAAGTAGGCAGAGAGGCAGGCAGAGAGAGAGAGGGAAGGAAGCAGGCTCCCTGCAGAGAAGAGAGCCTGATGCGGGGCTCGATCCCAGGACCCTGGGATCATGACCTGAGCCGAAGGCAGAGGCCTTAACCCACTGAGCCACCCAGGCGCCCCCACTAATCCCATTCTTGAGGGCTCTACCATGATGATCTATTCAGCTCCTAAAACACACCTCTTAATACCATCATACTGGGTGTTAGGATTTCAACATATGAATTTTGTGAAGATATGAATATTTAGTCCTTAATAGTAACTATTCTTTTTCCCCCCAAAATTAGTTTGTGTGGCAGTGTGGAAGAACCACCACATGAGGACGGTAACCAACTACTTCATAGTCAACCTTTCTCTGGCTGATGTGCTCGTGACAATTACCTGCCTCCCGGCCACACTGGTGGTGGACATCACTGAGACCTGGTTCTTTGGACAGTCCCTCTGTAAAGTTATTCCATATTTACAGGTAATTGTTTTTCACACTTCTTTTGATCCAAACACAGAAGTTACTGAAAAAGTATCTTCTATTAAATATTGAAAAGTATTTTCACTTGTAATCATCTTTTAGGTTAACTAGTGAGCTAAGAGACAAATATACTTGCTTACAGAATTAGCAAAGTTGAGAAAAGTAATATTTGATATTTTGGGGTAAATAAGTTAAGTTCTGGGTAAAAAAAATAAAGGAACAGAATCCTCAAGTCATTAGATGCTGACAACCCTTTTATTTCTTTGATGTCTAATTTTTCCATTGTAAAATGAGGAAATTGAACAAATTAATGATTGAGACTCTTATTCAAATAAGCAAGTTCTGTCTATTTTTATAAGTGGTTTTGTTTCACACTGAGAAATTAAAGCTATGTGATCAAAGCAAATACAGTAAACAGATTTTAGTGTTGGTTCTGAATCATACTACCAGGTTTGGAAGCTCTGTTCTGCTTTATTGAATGTGTGCCATCAAGACAAATACATAAGTTCTTTGTGATTCAATTATTAGAAAAGGATAATAATGAATAATACCATAAAAAAACTGAGAACAAATACTTTCAGAGAATAATTTTGTGATGGATATTCTGATAGTTCTAAAGATTTTTGAAAGTGAAATGTTTTTAAACTAGTGAGCACAGTCACATCCCTCAAAGAGATGGATTCTCTTTAGCAACTGGACACTGAATGAGATTGTGCCATTCTCTGCTTGTCTTCTTGTAACCATCCTCCACCCCTCATTCCCTACTCCATCCAGTTCCCAGATGGTGATCACAGTATTTGGAAGGAATGAAAATATGCTGCCAATAATGAAAAATTGGTGCAGGTAGAACAATCGGACATGTCAACAGCAACAACAACAACAACAAAATAAGATACAGACCTTACATTCTTCACAAAAATTAACTCAGAATGGATTGTAGACCTGAGTATAAATTGTAAAACTATAAAACCCCTATAAGATAACAAAGAAGAAAACCTAGATGATTTCGGTTATATTGATGACTTTTTAGATACGATACCAAAGTCATGTACCTTGAAAGAAATAATTGATAAGCCAGCTTCACTAAAATTAAAAACTTCTACTCTGTGGAAGACAAGAGAATGGGAAGACAGAGACCCAGAAAAAAATATTTTCAAAAGATACATATAATAAAGTACTGAGATCCAAAACATACAAAGAACACTTAAAACTCAACAATAAGGAAAGAAATAACCCAATTAAAAAAAAAATGGCCCTTAAGACCTGAACAGAACTTCATCAAATAAGATATACAGATGGCAAAGAAGCATGTGAAAAGATGTTCCTCACCATACCTCATAAGCAAAATGCAAATTAAAACAACAAAGAAATACCACTATATACCAAGTAGAATCGCCAGATTCTAGAACTCTGACAACACCAAAAGCTGGTAAGAATGTGGAGCACTAGGAGCTCTCATTTATTGCTGATGGTACAGCCACTTTGATACACACTCTGGGAGTTTCCTATAAAACTATACATACTCTCTTCATATGATCCAACGGTTGCATTCCTTGGTATTAACCCAAAGGAGTTGAAAACTTACATCTACACAAAAACTTGCATACAAATGTTTATAGCAGTTTTATTCACAATCACCAAAACTTGGATGCAACCAAGATGTCCTTCAGTAGTAGAATGGATAAATTAAGTGTTGTACATCCAGACATACAGGTAGAATATTATTCAACACTAAAATGAACTGTCCAGCCATGAAAAGACATGTGGGAACTCAAATGCATATTACTAAGTAAAAGAAGCTGAACCTGAGAAGGCTATATATTATATGATTTCAATAATATGACATTCTGGAAAAGACAAAACTAGAGAGAGTAAAAAGATAAATGGGTGGCAGAGATGAGCACAGAAAATTGTGATATGATAGTGTAATTGTGGGTACCTGTCATTATACACTTTTCTAAATGCATAGAATGTACACCACTAAGAGTGAACCAAAATATAAACTATGGGCTTCTTGTGATGATGGTGTGTCAGTGTTGGTTCATCGGTTGTAACAGATGTACCACTCTGGTGGAGGGATGTTGATAATGGGAGAGATAGGGAACATATAGTAAATCTCTGTACCTTCCCCTCAATTTTGCTGTGATCTTAAATGTACCCCCAAAATAAAGTTTTAATTAAAAACAAAAGTTGGGGGGAGACATAAATAGCCATTGCTGGAAATTATGTTGATTAAGCTTTTGGATCTGAATTTTTTTTTTCCCCCTCCAGGTTGTTTTTTTTTTTTTTTATCTTTAAAAGTTTTTTTATTTTTTATAATTTTTTTATTTTTTATTAACATATAATATATTATTAGCCCCAGGGGCACAGGTCTGTGAATCGCCAGGTTTACACACTCCATAGCATTTACCATAGCACATACCTTCCCCTATGTCCATAACCCAACAACCCTCTCCCTACACCCCTCTCCCCAGCAACCCTCAGTTTGTTTTGTGAGATTAAGAGTCTCTTATGATTTCTCTCCCTCCAATCCCATCTTGTTTCATTTATGCCTTTGGATCCGAAGTGTTTTGAAGAGATCTTCAGCTCAATAGTTTTTCAATAACCTCATAAGGAAAAGTGGTAATCTTTTAGATAAGTTTAGACATCATTGACAGAATAGCAAGTGTAAAATGCCATGGACATTGTAAGCTTTATTGCAAACATTAGCTAGAAGGTTAGTTTGTGTCAATCAGATGAAAACCATGAATGTGTTACAAAAATAAAATTCAGTAACTTTTTCTGTTTTGAGATAAGTAGTACATTGAGCAACAGAGAAAAGTATCCTTATTTTAAAAAAATAAGTAACAAATTAGTCTTAAGTTTTGCCTAGAGACATAGGAGACATTACAAATAGACCAGAATTCTAATATTTTACCATCTCTTGGTTTTAATAACCACCCAGGGGAAAATTTGAGGGATCCTCTTAAGTTTCTAGATACCTGCTGTTGTCCGGACTCTTCTACTGGCTGAGCGAGAATACTTTACGCTCTCTCTACAAACTAGAAGATTCCCCAATGAACAGTGGGGTGATGAGGGAGGAGTGGATCTTCCTGTAGTAAGTACAATCCTGCTCTATAAAACTATACATACTCTCTTCATATGATCCAACTGTACATAATAACTTCTTATAGACCAGGTATTCCAGACTCTTCTGTGAACAGTCAAGGACAGTCTAGATGTAGTGTGTATCCAGAGAGTGATGCAAGACATGGGTCCCTCTTAAAATTATTGATAGTACTATTTCATTTAGCACAACTTATTAACAAGTCCTACTGTGATGAAATATCTTCTTTTCCTGGGAGATTTTGTTAGCTTCTCTATAGATAGTGTCCTGTCTAGTCAAGACCTCAACTGAATCTCTCCTCCATAGGCCAAGGAAAACTACAGAGTAACCACAAGATGTAAGTCAAGTGAAAAAGACTAGATCCATTCATTACCTCATTCAGCATTACTTCTTGATGAAAAATTATATATGCACAAAAAACTGGGTGCCCTAATTAAACTAGTATCTTCAAATTCTCTCAACATTTATTGCCCATTTTCCATAGAATTTCCCCAAATGGAATGAATAGTATCAATGAACAATAAGCTGTTCATTCAAATTTGAATAGTTGTTTTCCCTTAGTTGTGATATTCTGAAACTGATGTTTCAGTTTCATATCAGTCCCTGATATGAAATTTATGTCCCACTGAATGTTTAAAAACATATCACAAAAGTGTTTATCCAGCCAGATTTTAAGGTTATTCAGTTATGTTTGATATTCTTAGGACATGTATTAATTTTCTATGACCTATATGTCCTTTTTCTTCTAAATACAATATAAAGAAACCTTTAGGTTTATGACTGATATATAATAACACTTCTCGAAATGCTCAAAAATCTTAAAAATCTCACAAATGTAATAAAGCTTTGCTGAATAATTCAAACGACGCTTTTGTATCTTTAGTAACTCCTTAAATCTAAGACTATTAACGTTAACTGGGCTATGTATCAAATAATTAACATAAATTTCTTAGAAAATTAAGACATGTTTCATTTTTCTTCTCACACTTATGGGAGCAGTAGGTACTTTTTAGAGTGACTTTTTTTTTTTTTCAACTGCAGAAGAAGCTCTGTATAGGCAATGTCAGGAAAAGAAGAACAAAAGGCCACCTGAGATGGAGATGGTGGGTGATAGGTGGTAGAATAGGGCTCCTTCACTCTCAGTAACACTTACCCACCTTCCAGTCTATCAGTCCCTCTGTCCAGATCTATGATATAACAAAACTTGTTTCTTTTCCTTTTTTCTTTCTTCCTCCCTCTCTTTCTCTTTTTCTTTAGTTTTAAAAAATTTTAATGTAATCTCTATACCCAATGTGGGGCTCAAACTCACAACCCAGGATCAAGAGTCTCATGCTATACTGACTGAGTCAACCAGGTGCCCCTGAATTTCCATTTCTACTTGCCATCGATCTTTGAGGTCTTTTGTCATAGCTATATGCTAGCATAGAACAGACTCATCATTTACTGGAACAAGTCTCCAGCATTCCCTGACCACAGGGTGCCCATAGTAGGGTAAAAGGTCAAGTGCCTATAGCAGACATTCACATCATCTTATCCCACCTAATTTATAACATTCATACCATAGACTGGATTTCAAATGATTTGGTACCTGGTTGATTTAAGCTAATATCAAATTCTAAGTGAAAAAGGCACACAGAAGTACATTCCCAGGAGTGAAAGACGTAAGAAACTCATTTGTAATCACTCGGGATAAGATGCAACTTTATATACCCTCCCAAGAAAATGTCATTAATTGGATGTTAGTATGTATTATGCACCAGCAAATACAGTAGTCAAACAGTGAATATTAAATCATCAATTGCCAAGGGTCCATTCAATGGATCCTACTGTTAGATTAACAGCATATTCTCTCATGTAACAGATAACTGTTCCTTGGTTGACTGGATGGCAGTCTTTCCAGTGAACTATTTTTAAATTAATTATTGCTATTTAATAGTAAAGGAAAATACTAGAAATTATTTTTTAACTTGAGCCATGCTATTTCTATCCCATTAACTTATGTTGATTAGAATTCATGAATGATAAATCACTAAGCTTTATTGAGCATTTTACCCTTCTGATAGCTAAATTGGATAAGTATAGCCCTGGCCCAGAAATTAGGAAAGGTCAGCTGTGCAGATCTAAAGTACCATGGGTTCTATTCCCAAGTTACCAATAGTATTGGGGCCCCTGGGTGCTTGACATATTTGCAAGGGAAAAAAAGTGGTTGGTTTGAGAAGGACACTCGAATTAGCTCTACCGTGGACCAAATAATCCTCAGGAGTCATCAATCAATCTAAACTTTCTCTGATAGAGTTCAGCCTTTAAAGTTACATTTAAAATGCAATTAAACCTTCAATAATGTAGTCTAGTTTAGGCTTTTACTTATAATTTCTGTGATTTTTTTTTCTCACTAAAAAGCAGCCTGTTCCAATTAAAAGCTAGACTGCTAAGCTTGAGAATGGAAGAGAAAACTAATAGTATAATCACCATAATCATTGCCATAATCATAATAAGTAATAACTACCACTTACAAAGCATTTATGGGACAGACCAGGGCTAGGCATTTCACATATCATCTGACTCTCCCTGTAATTCCACGGTTGGGCACTATTATCATCCAGTTTTACAGATGAGAAAACTATAGTATAGGGAGGCTAAGGAACTTGGCCAAGATCATATATTTATCAAGTGAGATTGGATTCATACTCAGGAAACCTGGTTGCAGAATTGATTTCAACTATACTGCCTTTTCCAGAAAGAATAAAAGAATCAGAGTAACAAGAACTGTATCCTGTAAGTTTCACTCACTTAACAGAAAAAATAGCAACACATGTGCTTTTGGCTTACAACTATAAAATGGGTGGGGTGCCGCGGTAGCTCAGTCGCTTAAGTACCCAACTCGTGATTTCTGTTCAGGTCATGATCTCATGGGTTATAAGATTGAACCCCATGTCAGGCTCTGGGCTCAGCGGGGAGTCTGCTTGAGATTCTCTTCCTCTGCCTCCTTCCTGTTGCACGCACATGTGTGCTCTTTCTCTCTCTCTCAAATAAATAAATAAATCTAAAAAAAAAAAAAAAACAAAAAAAAACAGTAAAATGGGTAATCCAACACTGCACAACTCGATGGTGGGAGATGTAAAACAAATTGGTCATCCTGACTATATCCATGACTATTAGTCAACTAATTAGCCAACTATTAGACTTTTCTCCTGTACTGCCCAGGCTCTTAGATCCTTTTCAGTCATATGCACGGAAAGTCAATGCGTTCACAAAGAAGGTCCTGAGGTAAGAAATAAAGATGGCTTACCTTCCACACAGGGTGGGATCAATACAACTAGAATAGAACCAGAAATATGAGAAAGAGGACCAGACCACATTTATTACTTTAGAACGAGGCTTATAACTATTCCTTAAGTAAAAAAAAAAAAAAAAAAAAAAAATTAAGCCCATCAAACATTGTGCAAGTAGGTATGGAGACAAGGTTGTGAAAATAAACAAAAACAGTAGCAGTCCTTCCTGCCACAGAGCTTTGTTCCAATAGAGAAGACAGACAATTAATTAAATGAAAATAACTGTACTATATCACGTAATACTTATTGTAAGTACTGAGAGAAAAGAAAAGGGAATGAGGTTTCTTTTTAGAGATGGGATTTTGAGAGTGATACTGGAATCAGTGGTTCATCCATTTAAGAGTATATATTACATATATTTACATCAACTGATCATGTGGGTATAGGCATGCTTAACATGTTGTCTTTACTATTTTCTTAAAGCTCCAAGTTAAAGTACCACTTATGAAGGCGTTAATTATGGAAATCTGGACTAGATGAACCTGTTTGAGTTTTAGAGGAGAGTTGTTTACACCAACAATAAGCAAACTCTGGTGAGGAGATCCGTAGAGAATTTGCTTCTAACATAATACTTGCCTGTGGGTACAACATGCTGGAAATGAACCAATGTACAATTAACGTTTGTTATTTGAAAATATAGACTGAGGTATCCATAATTTTTAAAAAATGCTAATTAAATGCACTGCAATCAAATTTCTATATGATATTTTAAAAGCAAGACATGTCATATAACACATTTAGCATAAAATGATTGCAATGTTTTCATAGCACCTTTACCATGTTTAATAAGAAAGCTGTTTTCCTAATATATTTTTAATATTATTATTTATTAAAAATCCTTATATGAAATATTTTCTCACAACTTTGAACCTGATTATCTGTGTGACCCTTTCTCTACTACAGTAAGTCCATTAAGAATGATCCATTTAACACCAAGGGCTTCTCTTGTTCTGTGTTCTTTTGCTCTCTAGACTGTGTCCGTGTCAGTGTCTGTCCTTACACTGAGCTGCATTGCCTTGGATCGATGGTATGCAATCTGTCATCCTTTGATGTTTAAGAGCACAGCCAAGAGGGCCAGGAACAGCATTGTCATCATCTGGATCGTCTCCTGCATTATAATGATTCCTCAGGCCATCGTCATGGAGTGCAGCACCATGCTTCCCGGCTTAGCCAATAAAACCACTCTCTTTACAGTGTGTGATGAGCACTGGGGTGGTGAGTATATTATGGTCCATAAGCGGACAAGAGTGCAACTAAAAGTATTATTTGCATGGCCATTATAAAGCTGGCCTTGTGCATTTTATTGACACCTGTTAATATCGTTTTGCAGAAGCATGAAAAGCAACAGTTTCACAGATTAAGTCTGCCTACTTGGTCCTTTGGAAATACTATGTAGTTAGCTGGTTTTCATATTTTTCAAATAGGGAATGAAAGGAAGGATTTTTCCTATAACTCAGATTTGATTATGTCAGCTTTTCTTAAATTCTCTAAAACAAAACAAAAGCTCCTTTATATGATCCAAATATGTATTCTGGAATAATTAACATTTACAAGATAGGAAGAGTGTCAAGTTCCTTAATGGACTTCAGATATAACTGGGAATTTTCATTTTAAACCCATGTCTTGCCTGGGAACCTGACTGGAGTTGAGTATGTGGACCTGTGCTCTTCTCTGAGTCAGATTATCTCCATATGATATATTTATTTGTAACATACTAAGATGATAAGTTGTATATCACTGACATAATTGTTTTCTGATTTAAGAATTATATTACTTATGAATATTTACATATGGTAATTAAATTTAAACAAGCAAAAGTTTGGAGGTCTTATGTTCCTTTGGTTCAAAACTCTCAGTGATAGCCTTTGAGGTTTTTCTGTAACAGTGGAAACACTTCTTTCAATGCCTAATAATGGCACAAACCTGGACACAGCAAAGAATGACAGGAAATCAACTAATCCTGCATTTGAGTATATCATGAACTAGTTACAAAATTATTACATTAAATTTGAGGAAAATGATATGTCTTCATCTGGATAAGTATATATCAATGGATCATAGAGAATTTAGACATTAGGAAAGAATTTTTATTTGCCAGATGCACATTTATGCTTATTTAAAAATGTATTAACAAAAGCTGTATGCCCCATTGATTATAGATCTGGTATTTTTGACTCTTTGAATTTATATGAACTCCTACATTGATACTTTGATTTGAAACAATGAAAAACAAAAAAGCACGAATTGAAAAATAAGGCATATGCTTTGACGACAACAAGGTAAAATTTAAATGACCCCGGGATTATTTTTCATATATTATCCCAAGTCTTACATTAACTAAAATGTCACAGTTTACTGTCTCTTATCCCAAAAACGAATTAGCAATTCACTTGCTGTATTTTCTCTGGATCTTCTTCATCTTTTCCCCATTTAGCGGTGTAGGAAAAAACAAAAAACAAAACAAATGGAAAATTCCAAAATGGTAAGAGTATTTCTTAAGAGTCTTAAGTCCCATTTATTTAATGTTCAAATAACATCTTGAGCACTTAGGATATGCCAGGAATTATGCCAACCTGGAAAGAAATATATTCTGCCTAGGGGAACACATTCCATGTAGTGAGGCTAAAAGGCAAGTAAACAAATGTTTATGGTGTGATTCGTATTTTAATATACTGGTGTACAAAGTGCTAGGAACACAAATGTGAGAACAAACTCAGTCCTGGCCATGTGAACAAAAGTTTACAAAGAAGCTGCTAACATTTCAGCAAAGAATTAAAGATGAGGAGAAGTTCTCCAGATGGGGAACAAAGGAAAGGGTGTCCAGGAAGCAAGAAAACCCAAACGATGAGCACTATCCCTTAAAGAAGAAAAGAGGATCCAAACCTCTAATTTCTTTCATGTAGGGATATGCAGCCTAATGAACTGTGTTTGGAAAGAAGGTTGTTTGGGGACCAATTGTGACATGTCTTACGCAATTCTTATACAATGAATTCTGTCTGGAAAGCAGCCTAAAGATCTCTTGATCAAAACGTGTTCGTTAATTAATGATGAAATTGAGCCATAAATTATTTACAGATTATGAAGCAAAGAAGTATATTTAAAATTAAGCTTCCAACTCAAAAGTTGCATCCTTGAAGTTTATGAAAATGATAGATTAAAACATCCACCTATGATTTAACCTGTATCAGTAGTATTTTCTCTGAAATATTTTGGTAATTAGTTGATAAGTTTGTGGACTGATTCTATAACCTTTTCTTTTTTGTTTGTTTTCTTGCTTTTTTCCTTCCTTCCTCCCTCCCTCCCTTTTCTTTCTTTCTTTCTTTCTTTCTTTCTTTCTTTCTTTCTTTCTTTCTTTCTTTCCTTCCTTCCTTCCTTCCTTCTTTTCTTCTTCTAGCATTCACCTTCATTACCAAAAATGATTGCAGAGCTAAGGAATCCTGTCAGTCATTCTGATTAAATCAATAACCATATCATTTTCTAATTACTTTGAGCAAAAATATAAATATCTAAAACATTTCAATGTTTAGCATTTTATTATCTAGCTGTAACAATGACTACTATTGAGTATTTATTTGTCTGTTTGTTTGTTAAAAATTTTATGTATTCTATTTATTTAGTGACAGAGAGACAGAGGGAGAGAGAGCACAAGCAGGGGCGGGGGCAGAGGGAGAAGAGAGAATCTCAAACAGCTTCGTGCTGAGCACAGAGCTGGATAGGGGACTCAAACAGGTGTTTGTCACTTAACTTAGTGAGCCACCCAGGAGCACCTACTGTTGAGTATTCAAAAATCTAAACTCAGCCTTCAGAAGTTATTGAGGAAAACTATTTGAAAATGATTTTATATTAGCCCACAATTACTTAACATGATCATAAAGGCTTAAATTAAGCAATACAAAATTGAGTTTATCATCCACGAAATCAAACAATGAAATTTATGAAATTAACTTTTTGAATATTAAAAGAAGTTGTTAATCACTTAATGTTTTCAAAGAAGAATATGAAAGAATTAAACCAGTTTCTTTCCATTTTGGTCATTATACATAGTATAAACTTTGTTAATATAGACTATTTAGAAGTTCACAATCAGTTTAAAACGTTTAAATTTGGACATGTGTGTGATAGTCACAACCTAAAAAGTCCATAGGAAATTACCTTTTACAGTGTTGGCTCTCAGAGTTCAAACATCTTTCCAGTCAAAAACATTTAGCCCAACTTTAAAAAATTTGTTGTGAAATATGTTCTATTTGAGATTAATTCATGAATTATATTTCTTATTTTTATCCTAAGTTAAATCAGTAACACAGTTATAGAAGCAGATGGTTATATCGTAATTGTTTTAGAGCCAATATATTCCAGCATGGATGTAGTCAATGAATAATGTGGTCATTTGATCCATATCCATCAAAATACTTTTAGGAAAGCCTTGCAAATGCTATCTTGCTCGTGGTACAAAATAACTAAGAACTCTTTCTTAGTTTTACTGAAAATATTACCAGAAATATTTTATATTTTATCAATAAATTATTTCTGCAACTCATTATGTTTATTATTCCCTACGGCTTATTAAAAAAAAAATACCACAAACCCTAAGTTCCAGCAGACACACTTGATAACTCAAAAACAAATAAATGTGTTAATATTTATTTTAATGATCTTTAAAGTACGTCTTGGTATGTGTTACATTAATTCTTACTTCCAAAATATTAAAATTATTCCAGAATTATAGCCACAGTTTTTTGATTACTTGATTTACAAATGCATAGTTTTACAGAATAGTTCCTATTGGAAGGAAAGTAACTTTGTTTTTGCACTAAATATATAATTGTCTTACCAGTCATCCAATGTTTAATGATACGCTGTTAGCCAAACATTTTTCTAGACACCAGAATTCATAATCTCTCTTCTTGGAGCTTACTGCTGAATTGTTCTTCAGTGGTCTGAAAGAAATAATAACGGAGCCCTTTTTTATAGTCAAACTAACTATAGCATCTGGTATATAATAAGATTTTGAAATATATGGAAAATATTTATTAGAGAGAAGATAGTAAAATATATTAAAGATTTAGGTAAACTTTAATGGATCTTTAAACTTTGAAAAGACAGTTTATATTGAATATTTAAGAAGTTAATTTACTCAGCCATTGAGTCCCTAATGTATGTAACATGAAAGAGAAAATGTTTGTGGTTTTTTGGATAATGAGATTAACAAGTTTTTTCAAAATGGACCTAACTTCTCTGAGATTAATTCTTGTCTTATTAATATACGATATTATTCTTTACTCTCTGACGTCAGTGACTAAATAAAGATCCACATTTTCTCCTTATTTATTTGTTTGATATACATGCAAGAATTTATTAGATTGTGTCTATTTATCAGTTGAGTAGAAACACCAACTTTGAATGATTGTCAGTCTTTAAAATGTGGTTTTATAGTATGAATGCTTAAGTGGAACAAATTTCCTGTCACTACATTCGAGGTTATATATAAATGTCTTAAATATATTCAAGACATTGTTCATCAAGTGCAGAGAGACTGCAAAGATCGCTTCAAAACATATAATTTAAAATTCCAGGGACATTTCTGATTTTTCAATTAGCTTAGACTGTAAGCATGAAATGAAGAATGTTAAGACTACCGTGTTTCCCCAATTATCTCTTTATTAAAACATTCAATCCCAGCCTGCAAGTGTAATTTCACTTGATCAACTTTTCTGTGTGCGTGCTCATTATCATAATACACATTTGCCAGCCAATTACATATTTTACCGACTGTTTATAAATATACTGACAGCAGAATGAGCTTTCTCTCCCAGCTGTTCAAAACCCAAACTGTTACCACAGTGAAAAGTATCCATAGCTACAATTAAAAAAAGAAGAGTATGGCCTCTCAAACCTACCAAACCTATCCCCCTCTACTCTCTCAGTTTAGTCTGAGGTAGTGACATCAGGGCTTCACAGGTATGTCGGCTTCAAAGCTGTATTTTTATGTGGGGATGTCATGGGACACCTTCTTCAAAACGAAGGCCTCTCAGGTGTCTGGGAAGTGCTGAGGTCATCCCCCAGCTCCTTGGAAATGGGTTTATGGAAGGCTGCTCAGGCTGCAGCCCTTGAAGGGAAGGCTGTCATCCCTCTCTTCAGGCTGCTTAGATTCTATTGCTTTTTTTGTCACTGGCCTGTTTTACAGGATAAACTTGAAAGGAAGTTAGCAACTGAAGAGCTAGGTGTGGGCCACTTGGGCAACAGAGGAGCTAAAACTGATGCCCCAAATCCATCTCTTAGACCGCCCAGCTAGCACAGGCACCCTGCTGGCCTCTCTGGAGATAACAGTGAAGAAAAATATTGACCAGATAAAGAAGACAGGGTTTTAGAAGGAACACTAAGGAAAATGTTAAAATCAACCAACTCAACTAAACTTAACTAAGTAGGATAAGGTTATGAACTCAAGACTTTGGATGATATTCAACTCATAGATATACTTAAAATATACCGATAAATTTAGCGATTACTGTGGTCATCTTCACAGTTATTATTGGTTAATCCTGACTCTATATGCCCTTAGCACATTTGATCACATATCTGAGTCTTCATGGTTCTATATGCCCTTTCTGAAGCAGTGAAAAAAATAAAATGCATGGAGCTGATAGCATGGTATCTCAGTAATCGTATGGAACTAACCTAATTGCCAACATCAAAGTCAAATTCGGTTGCTTAATTCTTAGAAGTAGGAAAAAAAAAAAAGATTTTCTTTTGTTAGCAATTGGAATGATATCAAAGTATGGCCTTTAATATCCATGAAATACATGTAGGATTTATTCTGTTTCCTGTTTTGCACTTAAGTAAAAGTAGCTGGATCACTGTGATATATTCAAATACTAGTATAGGAAAAATATCCTTGAAAGCATTTAAAATGTCAGTAGGGGGACCTGACTGGCTCAGTCAGTGGAGCATGTGACTCTTGATCTCAGGGTTGTGAATCTGAGCCCCATATTGGGGGTAGAGGTTACTTAAAAATAAAATATTTAAAATAATGAATAAAAATAATTAAAAGTCAGTAACAAATAAATTTTAAAAAGCCAAAAAATTTATATTAAGTCACAATGTTATTACTTAATTGAATGATTGACTCTTGAATAAATAACTAATCTATGATATGTATCACCTGTGTACATAGACTTAATGATAAGAAATCACTACAATCCTAAGGTGCTTATGACTAAGTAAATAAGATCAATATTAAAAAAAAAACAACACCATAATTGTTGAAAAATTAACTTTAAAAAACCCTAAAAATAACATTTTTTATTAAAAGTACATGCATACATATATATGTATACACACAACATACTGAAAGAGAAATTTTATATTGTTATAGTAATCAACAAAAAGAACCATTAACTGTTCACTGTGTTTATTTTTCCAAAAATTTTCCACAATTGTATATGGAGGTACAACTGGGAATAGCTTCCCATTTCTCAAGAAACTTATATTCTAATAAGTAAATCAACTCAGTTTACATTCTTTTCCCAAAAGCATTAACAATTAGGTTAGATTATCTTGTTTCTTATTGCAATTTCAAGTGTAGCGCAATCCAAATTAGTTTTTAGTAATTAGCCAGAGATAATCAGACAGAAAAATTTTTTTTGATAAATGAAATCTTGACTTTGGATAGTCTATGTTAGCACAAATTAAGAAATGGCTAATTGTTATTCTTCTCTGAGTACATTAAATAAAGTTAAGACTTCACATTTAGTGTACATGTGTATACTAAGTGTAAGCAGTTAATATGATATTACAGTATTTGCGTGTGTGTGTTTGTGTATAATATGCCAGTGAAATCATACATATCATATATCAAATCATAGAATCATGAGTTAAATGTGTACTTTAAGGCAAAACATGGACAGACATAACTTTAAAAAAAAATTCTGTGAATTATAAAACAAGATTTTGTTGTTTTGGCTTTCATTCCAGGTGAAATTTACCCCAAGATGTATCATATTTGTTTCTTTCTGGTGACATACATGGCACCACTGTGTCTTATGGTGTTGGCCTACTTGCAAATATTTCGTAAACTCTGGTGTCGCCAGGTATGTATTTTCAAATAATTTCCTTGCGTTTTCTATCGGATGCACTTAAAAATAAAACTTAAGAGGGGTGCCTGGGTGGCCCAGTTGGTTGGGTGGCTGGCTCTTAACCAATTGAGCCACCCAGGCGTCCCAGGGTGGCTGGCTCTTAATTTTGGCTCAGGTCATGATCTCAGGGTCCTGATGTCATCTGCTCCGTGCTCAGTGGAGAGTCTGCTTGAAGATTCGCTCCCTCTGCTCCTCCAACACATTCTCTCTCTAAAATAAACAAATACATGTTTAAAAAATAAATAAAATTTAAGAATAGACAGAACGAACATAACATGAATACCAAAGAATTGTGTATTCCTCTAAAATAATGAGGCCCAAGTCATGGAAATATGTCTCAGCATTTTTTTAGGGTGATATTTAAGGAGTGTATTTATGAACTGCCTAAATGACTTTAAATTGTATTGTTCTGTGATTAATTGACTTGATTTTTGTCTAGGACTAATATTATAAACTTTACTTTGTATGAGAAATAACAAAAATTTCTTTAACATTTCCTGAGACTGTATGTAAAGAATGTTGTCTTTTATATCAGATTTATGTATTTTTATGTAATTTATGTACTTTTATTATGTATTTATGTACTTTTATTACGTGTTAAGTCTCCAGCTCCAAAGATCTGATTTTTTTTTTTTTTTTTTTTTAGCACAGTAGAGAATCAGGCAGAATTTCGACTTTTAGAAACAGTTTATCATGCTGATTTGGGAGTATTGTAGTTTGTTAGATAACCTTGCTACATCAGCAAGTATATTCATTCTCTGTTATTCATTTATCAAATATTTATCGTATTTCTTTTGTATGTGTATCTGATAAAAAGCTAAAAGCTCCTGTCAAATTCACTGATGAATTCATAGACTGGAGGAGGGAAAGAGTCAGATGCAGAGTGAAAATCATCTTAATAAATATAAGCTGGGGATCAGAGGGAGGTGTGGCAGAGGAGTACCTAATTGCAAGCAGGAAACATTTAAGCTGAACATTGATGAGTGCAAGTAAATCACCAAGTTTAGACAAAGAATATAACTCATCCTCTTGGACTTACAAATTGTATCTTAAAATGCCACATATCTTGGAGATGTATTTCTCTCTTTCTCTACACTTACTGCCAGTACTTAGAGCTTATCAGGCTCATGGAAAGCCATGCCCTTAATCTGTTTGTTCTGATATATTTTACCCAACTGATGGAATTTACTGGGACACCTCAATTCATTAAAAAGACTTCACTAACCTTTTTTTTTTAATTTTTTATTTTTTATAAACATATATTTTTATCCCCAGGGGTACAGGTCTGTGAATCACCAGGTTTAAACACTTCACAGCACATACCCTCCCCAATGTCCATAATCCCACCCCCTTCTCCCAAACCCCCTCCCCCCAGCAACCCTCAGTTTGTTTTGTGAGATTAAGAGTCACTTCTAGTTTGTCTCCCTCCCAATCCCATCTTGTTTCATTCACTAAACTTTTATCTGGTCTTTGTTTGAGGAAGAGTCTTAATTTGGGTCTCCTTCAACCTTTCTTAGTCAAAGCAATTTTCAAGGTATCTTTTACTGGTTGAATACGGGCAATAGTCGCATTTTTCAACTTTGTATATCTTATCATTCCGAATTGTTTCTATTCCTTTATTTTTACAAAGCAACAATTATTTTTATAACCTTTAAAATGCAGTCAGTACCAATAGTTACTATCATTCTAACCCCCAGTCTTTTCAACGAAGGTAACAAATGTGTGCTACTGTAGAACAAGAGTTATATTTTCCCAATGATAGTTTCTTCAATGCTGTTCCTCTGGCCACGATATCACATATTTTAGGGTGTTTGTTACTATCGCACTTACTTCTTGGTAAGTTTTATTATACTAGTCAGCTTTTGCTAGGTTATTCTGCTCTTATTTTTTTTTAAGATTTTATTTATTTATTTGACAGAGAGAGATCACAAGTAGGCAGAGAGAGAGAGAGAGAGGAGGAAGCAGGCTCCCCGCCGAGCAGAGAGCCCGATGTGGGACTCGATCCCAGGACCCCGAGATCATGACCTGAGTCGAAGGCAGCGGCTTAACCCACTGAGCCACCCAGGTGCCCCTATTCTGCTCTTACAAAACAACAAAAACAATGCATGTGGCTTGCCCCAACAGTGTGTCTCACTCATGTTCCATGTCAGTAGTGAGGACAGGCTGTGGCTGTGCTCTACTTACTGTCTTATTTCAGAACTCAGGCTAAGGGAACAGTATTCTCTGAGATGTGCCATTCTGTGACTGAGGGAAAAGGCAAGGACGTGGGAAGAAATATACAACATCTCTTGGATCTTTGCTTTGAACTGCTATAATGTTAAGTCTCTTCATACTTCTTTGACCAAAACAAGCCATGTGGTTAAGCCTGACCATGGCGAAGGAAAGAATCCTTCCCTCAAAGAAAGATGCTACAAGTCATAGAGCAATAGGAATCTTCTTGCATGCTGAGAAGTGAATAATCACAAATGATATAGTCCAAAGAAGTCAGAAACACAGACTCAAGGTCCAGATTGCATGAGTTTATATCCTGACTCTACAACTTAATAGATGCATGAATTTTGTCAATTTCTTAAATTTCTCTGCCTTTCTTTTATTATTTTAAAGTAGGGTAAAGGTAGATATCTCATAGAATTATTACACTTATTTGATGAATTAATTCAAATGCCTAGAGCAGAGAAAGTGCTCATTGACTAAAATACCTTAACAATATATGCTGTTATTGGTTCTTTCAACTAATTCTGCCGATAGATCTAAAATAACAAGTATGTGTTGAATCCATGTATGTGACTACTTTCTTAAATAGATCTCTTTCATAAAACTTCTTTAAAAGATTTTATTTATTTATTGAAAGAGAGGAAGAGAGTGCAAAAGGAGGAAGGAACAGAGGGAAAGGGAAAGAGAAAATCTCAAGCAGACTCCTTGTCAATCATGGAGCTTAACATGGGGCTCAGTCTCATAACCCTGAGATCATGAGCAGAGCTTAAATCAAAAGTTAAAACACTTAACTGACTGAGCCACTCAGGTGCTCCATTTTCATAGTACTTTTCAGTAACATTATAATAACCTTTTGTATTTGTCTATCTGCTCTACTCTAAAGCTGAAGACAGTACACTCTACCCTTCTTCATCTTTTATCCCTCCAATTTGTATATGCTTAGAACATAACCAGTTGCTCAATAAATACTTTATAAGAAAAAAGTGAGTAGAAAAGTAAGAGAAAGTTCTGGGAACACTTTTATAGAAGAGAACATCGGGAAATCCATTTCCCAGTTACTCAGCGAACTATTCATAGAAAAATTGGAATTTGAAAAATTTCTTGAAAGAGAAAATCATTGAATGAGCGTAGAGGAATGAAGATGTTTTAGATTGAGTTTGCGATTTTGACCAGGAATGTTCAGTGTTAAGATCATTCCCTACTTCCATAGTTTTTACTAATAAGTGTATACTACATATAATAGAAGTTTTTATTTGTTTATTCATTTATGTACAGGTTGACATAACTTTAAAACTCTTTCGAGGTACCTAAATCTGTCTTGTTCATCATTGAATCCCCAACACTTAACATGGTGTCTTGCACTAAGAAAGTATTCCAAAAAAATGTTGAATAGGTAACTGCTAAACTCTGCCCAGTTTATTTCTCCATTATTTAAGCTTATAGTTCTTCATGTCTCAAACTCTAAAGAAAGTTCAAAATTGTACTGCAGGTTTAGAAATAACCCATATTCTTTTGATGAATTGTTCTGGTTAGCATAAACCATATGATCCAAAAGATTTGCAGTAAAATGCTTGGGCTGTAAAACTAAAAACATTTACAAAACAGATTGGAATGGAAAATGACAAGTTCAGCTGAGCTCACTTTAGCAGCCACTATAAAGTAAATTAACCCCAAATGGGTGATTATGTAGAATTCTGCTTGAGCAACTCTCAATTTCCAACTGTTAATGTCTATAAACAGAGTTACAAAGCCTTATGTGTGCCATTGGCTAAATCAAGTGAGCCATCAAATGGAGGGCCTATCCTATTTGCTTAAAATTACAGATGCATGGAATCTGTTATATACTTTGAAATTGTAAGTGTAAGATTATTAGTGAGCAAAGTGTATGACCTTGTCTGACTTTCTCAAGAACTTTCAGCTTTATTAAAAGACTTAACCAGTGCTTTGCTACAATTATTACTTAAATTCTTTTTTGACAATGTGACTCAGGGAATTTAGTCAGTCTGGAAATTCTAGACTCTTCTCTAAAAGTCTTCTTTTTTAGACCCACTTAATTTTAGTTTATGTGACTATAACAATATTCTTTCCAGTTCTGGACCTCAGATAATTCAGCATTTAAATTTTAATCATCATATGAACTCATGTTAACTCATTCCAAAAACATTTGGTAAGCACCTACTATTGTCTGTACTATTGGAGGAATTGGGGATGAACCATAAACCATAACTGATATTTGAGTCTGAACTAAATTTCAACTTACTAGGGAGTATAAATTTGAAAACTTTTCCTGTCCCAACTTTTCTCACAGTCTTTTCTACTGTTCTTTATTCTTCAACATTCTTCTGAGAAAACTTAAAATAATTAATGGTAGGTGATGACAAGTCAGTCTAGTGTGAGGGAATAGACAGCAAACTGGAATTGCAGAGGCAGAAACAAAAGCTGGTAACTCAAGTTCACACAGAGAAATAAAGGACACTAGTAAAAGTAACTACCTAGGTAAATATGAAAGAGTATAAATGTATTTTTCTTTGTAATACTTTTGTTCTCCCATTTGACTTAAGAGATAACAGCATAAAGCAAGAATTATAAAACTGTAAAGATTCAGTTTATAATGTAAAGATGTGATACAAAGGAAGGAGATGGGAATGAAGCTAATTTGGAGCAAAATTTTTATATGCTATTAAAATCAAATTACCATTAATCCAAATATTATTTAGGCTGGTAGTTGTAACTCTCAGGGCAACCACCAAGAAAATACTTAAGAAACTATAGTGAAAGAAAAAAAAAAGAACATAAAAATGGTATACTAGAAAATACTTATTTGGGGCACCAGGGTGGCTCAGTGGGTTAAGCCTCTGCTTTCAGCTCAGGTCATGATCCCACAGTCCTGGGATCCAGCTGCATCAGGCTCTCTGCTCTGCCCTCTCTCTGCCTGCCTCTGCCCACTTGTGATCTCTCTGTCAAATAAATAAATAAAATCTCTTTAAAAAATACTTATTTAGGGGCACCTGGGTGGCTCAGTGGGTTAAAGCCTCTGCCTTCGGCTCAGGTCGTGATCCCAGGGTCCTGGGATCGAGCCCCACATCGGGCTCTCTGCTCGGCAGGGAGCCTACTTCTACCTCTCTCTCTGCCTGCCTCTCTGCCTACTTGTGATCTCTGTCTGTCAAATAAATAAATAAAATCTTTAAAAAAAAAAAATACTTATTTAACACAAAATAAAGCAGCAATGGGGGAATAGAGGAACAAAATAGACATAATATATATAAAACAAAGTAAAATGACAGATGTAAATTATTCCTTTTTAATAATCAAATTAATGATTAAATAATCCAATTCAATAATTAAATATAAATTAATTAAGCACTCCAGAGATTGGCAGAATGGATCAAACAAACATAAAATGTCTAATTCTATGTTATCTACAAAAGACGTATCTCATATTCAAAGACACAAATTGATTAAATGTAAAGTAGTAGGGAAAAATGTTTACTATGCAAACACTAACAAAAGAAAGCTGAAGTGGCTATAGTAATATTAAAAGAAAGTTTACCAAAACTGTGAGTGTCAGGGTGTCTGGCTGGCTTAGTCTGTGGAGCACACAACTCTTGATCTCTGGGTTGTGATTTTGGGCCCCATGTTAGGTGTAGAGATTACTTAAAAATAAAATTTTGGCAGAGTGCCTGGCTGGCTCAGGCGATTAAGAGACTTAATTCTTGGTTTGTTTGTTTGTTTGTTTTTAAAGATTTTATTTATTTATTTATTTATTTGACAGACAGAGATCACAAGTAGGCAGAGAGGCAGGCAGAGAGAGAAGAGGAAGCAGGCTCCCCACAGAGCAGAGAGACCGATGCAGGGCACAATCCCAGGAACCCGGCATCATGACCTGAGCTGAAGGCAGTGGCTTTAACCCACTGAGCCACCCAGGCATCCCAAACTCTTGGTTTTGGCGCAGTCTGTAATCTCAGGCTTGTGAGATTGAGCCCCATATCAGGCTCTAAGCTCAGTGGGGAGTCTGCGTCTCTCTCTTGCTCTCTCTTGCCGCTCCTACATTCTTGCACACACTCCCTCTAAAATTAATAAATAATTCTTTTTAAAAAATCAGTAGATAAAAGTCAGTGAAACTGAAAATTGGTTCTTTTAAAAGATAACAGATAATTACAAGAAAAAAGAGAAAAGATTCAGATCACTAAAATCAGAAGTAAAAGAGGGACAACACCACAGACATTACAGAAATAGAAAGAGTAAGCAAATACTATGAATAACTGTACACCAACAAAGTAGATAGCATAGAGCAAATGGACAAATGTGTAGAAAGTTACAAACTACTGAAACTGTCTAAAGGAGAATTAGAAAATTTGAATAGACCTATTATAAATGAAGAGGTTAAATTAGTAATAAAGAAATTTCCCAAAGAAAAAGCACAACTGTCTTCACTGTTGAATTTTACCAAATATCTAAAGGATAATTGACACCAAACCTTCACAAACTCTTTGAAAAAACAGAATAGGAGGGAATATTCCTTACCTCATTCCATAAGTGATAGTAGTTTGCTACTATTAAACCTAGACAAAGATATCAAGAGAAAACTATAAACTAATACACTTATGAATATAGGGTAGTATACTCAACAAAATGCTAACAAACCCAATATGTAAAAAAAGGTTATACATGATGGCCAAGTGTGATTTAGCTCACCAATGCAATGTGGATTTAACATATGAAAATCAAAAAGAGTCATACAATATTAAAAGAGAAAAGACAAAACCCACATGACATGATCATCTCAATAAATGCAGCTAAAGCATTTGACAAAATACAACACCCTTTCAAGATAAAAGCACTTAACCAAATAGGCATAAAAGAGACATCTTTAATTTGATAATAAAATCTACAAAACCCCACAGCTAACATCATATTTAATAGTGAAAGATTGAATATTCCCCTGCTAGTATCAGGAACAAGATAGGGATGTTTGATCTTAGCAGTTCTGTTTAAAATTGAATAGAACTAGATACTATCCAGCTCAGTTATTGAAGAAATAATATTAAGAATAATAACAAAATGCATCAAGATTGACAAGTAAAAAGTAAACTAACTCTATTTGTAGATTACATGATACTGTTTATAGGAAATCCTAAAGAATCCACACACAAAAAAATTAAAAACAAGTTCAGCCAGTTTTGAAAATAATAGATCGATAGATAAAAATTAATTTCATTTCTATAAACTATCAAAGAACAATCCAGAGATGTAATTAACAAAAGAGTTCCATTTCAAACATCTCTAAAAAGCGTAAAACATTTAGCAATACGTCTAATAGAAGAAATATATAACATATACAATCACATAGCATCATTTAAAAATTAAAGAAGGACTACATAAATGAAATGACATTTCATGTTCATGGATTGGAAAACCTAATATTGTCAAAATAGAAAAATTCCTCAAGGGGCGCCTGGGTGGCTCAGTGGGTTAAAGCCTCTGCCTTTGGCTCAGGTCATGGTCCCAGGGTCCTGGGATCGAGCCCCACATTGGACTCTCTGCTCCGTGGGGAGCCTGCTTCTCCCTCTGCCTCTGCCTGCCATTCTGTCTGCCTGTGCTCACTCTCTCTCGCTCTCTCTGACAAATAAAAAATAATAATAATAATAATAATTACTTATCTTTGTGAGAAAGTGGAGAAATTAGTACTCTCGTTATACGGTTGGTGAGAATGTGGAGAAATGTGAAGAGAGAATGTGGAGAAATTAGTACTCTAATGTGTTGAGAATGTGAAGAAATTAGTACTATCATTATATGGCTGGAAAATGGAAAAAATGTGAAGAAAAGTGTAGAAAATGATGCTGCTACTTTGGAAAATGGTTTGGCCGTTCCTCAAAATCTTTAAGGATTACCATGTGACCTACCAGTTTAATCATTAGGTACATACCCAAGAGAACTGAAAATGTGTCCACGTAAAAACTTACACATTATTGTTCACAACAACATTATACATAGTAGCCAAAAAGTGGCTATCCATTAATGTCCATTAATGGATAAATGAATGTAGTATATGTACACAATGGAATATTATTTAGCTATAAAAAGTAATGAACTGGGGCGCCTGGGTGGCTCAGTGGGTTAAGCCGCTGCCTTCGGCTCAGGTCGTGATCTCAGGGTCCTGGGATCGAGTCCCGCATCGGGCTCTCTGCTCAGTGGGGAGCCTGCTTCCTTCTCTCTCTCTCTGCCTGCCTCTCAGTGTACTTGTGATTTCTCTCTGTCAAATGAATAAATAAAATCTTTAAAAAAAAAAAAAAAGTAATGAACTATTGATACATACTACAACATGGATGAATCTTGAAATTATTCTTAAGTAAAAATAGACACGAAAGACCAGGTATTTTATGATTCTGTTCACATGAAATGTAGAGAATAGGCTAGAACCAGAAAGATTTGTAGTTACAGAGGATAGTAGGATGGAGTAATGGGAAGTGACTGATTATAGATTTGGAGTCTAATTTCCAGGTGATGAAAATATTCTGGAATTAGGCAGTGATAGTGTGATAACCGTGATTAACTTTGTTAATACACTAAAACTACTTAACTGTATCCCTTAAAAGGTGAATTAATGACATATAAATATATCTCAATAAATCTTTTTTTTTTTTTTAAAGAGAACAAAAAACGGTGGGCATTTTAAAATAAGAAAAACATTAAAGATGGAGGCGATTCTTTTACAAAATTCTCCTACTCAAACTCGGGGGAAGGAAAACAGGGTAAACACCATCGACTTGTTGATGCAATGAGAATATATAAGGGGAACTGTCCAAAGGCTGGTTATAATTAAAGATTTTAAGGTCCATAGAAATACAGAAGCATGAGAGGATCTAATCAGTAAAAACCATTTGTTGGATTCCAGGAAGGAAAAGGGAAACCAGTTTCTACAAAGAAGAGCTGATTGTGTGATGGAGTAATGTTGAGAGTCAACACATTCTGGGGATGGACAAAGGACAAGAGCCTTGAGTTTGGGGATTGGGTGAGCAGATCATGGATGGCAGTAGTAGTCCATTGTAGTCCATAAGGGTTGTCTACAGAACCTTAAAGTAGATCTTTCTATTTTGACAATGAAGCCAAAAGATGGGACAGATAAAACAGTTATGATCCTCATCTTGTGGGCTAAGCAGGCTCATCTAAATTCTAAAAGGGCTTGCCAGGGTTTAAAAAAAAAAAAAAAAAAAAAAAAAAAAAAAAGTCAAGAGGTCATAGAGTTGAACAGAAAAAAAAAAAAAAAAAGTCACTGGGTCTTAGAGCTCCATCATTCTCAAATGGTAGTATAAGGAATTAGAAAAAAGTCCCATTTTTCCTGCCAGACAGAGAAAGATATAGAGATCACTTCATATAAGATAGCACCTTCCAAGTATCAGTTGTACTCTATTATGGTAAAATGGGTAATGAGCTAAAGACTAGAAGAAAGATAAAGAAGATCTGTCCTCCTGGAGTAGGAACTTTTAAGTACTAAGAAAAAACATCTTCCTAACTCTCATACTCTTCCAGTTACTAACTTAACTCTTGGCTCTTCCTCCTCCTCCTAGCTAAAATTCATGGCATTTCCCTTTTTTGGCTCCTTTTCTCACCACCTGCCACCCTCACTGATTTCCCAACCCACTTCATTCTTACTCAAATCCTATCACTACATTGAAACAGTTCCTACTTAAACTCATCAATGATTTCCAAAAAAAGTTTTCCTAGGGATTTCTTACTTAGTCATTTGCTAGCATTGGATAATGTCATTCATAGTTTCACTATTTAAATACTATTTTCCCATAGCCCTTGTATCTGTCTTTCTTCTTCTCTTTGCTTTGAATATTCATACTCACTTCCTTGGCTGTTAAGTGACTTCTTACTGGTTCCTTCATAACTGCACAGAATTTTTTTAGGTGACGTATTTTCCAAGCATTTTTTTAATGAGTTGATTTCCAGAATTGTATTTATCAGACTGAGCCTCTTCTTTTTTCCAAGATACACAAAATTCCATATATGTACATAAATATTATGTATATGCCTTTACTGTAAATCTCAAAATTTGATGATATGAGTTTGTTAAAGGATTTGTTAAAGGTTATGAATCAACAGCCAGATAAAGAGATACACAGGTCAAGAAGATTCCATGTCCTCTCCAGGTATGCCATTCATTACTCATCTCCATATGTTCACTAACTTAGAGACTCTCTGAAACCCATGTCACTGTGAATTTTTAAAGAGGTTTCATTATATAATGATTGACTAAGTCTTTGGCTGTTAGCTGATTCAACTCCAGCTCCTTTCTTCTTCCAAGTGGTCAGGGAGTGGGACTGAAAGTTACCATCCTTTAATGGTTGGTCCTCCTGGCAACTAGTTCCTGATCTTAAGTTACTTTCATTAATAGGACACCCATTTCACCTTTTATGTTTTCAAAGCATGTTCAGGAACTATAGATGAAGACCAGATATATCTGGGAAATATATTTTTGTCATCTGGACCATGAAACATATGTCATAAATCATTTTATCACAGAAATACAAGGGATTGTCTCTTGATTGGGGGTCCTGCATATTTCTAAATTCAGGGATTAGTTCTAGTAGAGTTTTAGAAATTCCTTAGGATTTACTTTGTAAGCAATAATGTCTCCCCAATAAAATAAATCTATGTACCTTTTATCTATTTTTCTGTTCTTCTTATACTGGCTAATGTTGAGTAAAACTCATATTTTAATGTTGAGAAAAGACTTTGTTGTTTTGTACTCAGTCTTAAAAGAAAGTGTTCATCTTTTCCCATTAGGTAGGATGATAGTTGAAGACTTTTTTATAGATGCCTTTTACCAGGTAGGTAAAGTTTCCTCATGTTACTAGTTTACTGAAATTTTTATCATGGAAAAGGGTTGAATTTTTGAAATGCTTCTCCTTTATTTATTGAGATGGTCATATTTTTGTCTCTTATTCTGTTAATATGATACATTGATTAATTATTGAATGTTAAATTAACACTGCATTGCTGGAATAAATCAAGTTGATTTATTGAGTGAATTTTATTATCCTTTTTGCATATTGCTAATTTATTTGATAATATATTTTAAGGAATTTTTCATCTTTGTGTTTTCTTTTGTTGTTATGTCTTTGATTATTAGGATATCTGTAGTATTATAAAATTATTCAGAAAGTATTATTGTTTCTTTGAATTTCAGAAAGAGTCTGCATAAGATCGATATTATTTATTTTGTACTATTTGACTGAATTCATTAATGAACCTATCTGGGCCTGGAGTTTTTGTTTAACAAGGTTTGGGATCATAGTGCCAATTTTGGTAATCCTTAGTGTCAGTTTTGGTAATCTTTGTTTTTCAAGGTATTTATCCATCTCATTTAAATTTGCAAATTTATTCATTATTCACAATATCCTCTATTCTTCTTTTAATGTATACAGCATGTTTCCCTTTTCTTAAAAATTAATCCTAGTCACAAACACAGTTTAAGAAAGGGCAGGTTTCAAGGTCCATCGTTTACAAGATATCTCCAATTCATGATTGTGGCAAGACCTCTTCCAAGATGTATTTTTGTATCAAAGATTATTTTAAAATTCATTTAAAATAGTGGAATAAAAGTGAAGTGTGTGTGTGTGTGTGTGTGTGTGTGTGCGTGCGCATGTGTGCACACACACGCTTTACACAGTTGGATTGTTGAGCCCTTCCTGAGATGGCAGGGGAAGACCTTTCTAGATGGACAGCTTCCCAGGCTGGATTTCTCAATGCCCTTTAGTATGATTATTATTTCATGTAACTAGGCACATACTTAAAAATTTGCTGTCTTCCATAACACATTGTGTTGAAGTTTATAAATGGAAACCCTACATCAGAATGGGAAAAGATGAGCTCTGCAGCCAGACAGAGCAATTCTGACTTGTTAGATGTAGACATGGATATTTTAACTTTTAATGTCTGCTTGATCATCTATAAATAGGGTTTATAATAATCTACTTTTAGGAATGCATTAATAATTACTCAAGATTATGCAGAGTTCCTGGTGCTCAGTTACTATCAGCGATTTCTGTTATCATTAGGTTGACCTTCTCTAGACCTAGACAACTTATCAATGGGGACATTTGTGGGTTTCCTCAAGATGAATTCAGATTAAACATCTTCCATCCTTATTTAAATCATCATCTAAAAGAGGACGTTATCACTAATTCTATTTGTTTGTGTTTAATTCTGGTTGCATGCTTCCTGTGGCAGTTTCTCTTTATGGGAACTTTGTTTCTGAGGGTTGAGGAAGTAATTAGATGCAGGATATTATTTCGTTCCTTCAGGGGAGCACTGAATAAGAGAATTTCTAAAGTTTAAATGATCTCTCAGAGATCATTTAGAAAACAGTTCAAGATCATTTAGCAGACATTTATATGGTTACTCATGCTACAGTTTTTCTGGAACTTTCTAGCATCCATTGCAGTTTCTCCTCAATTATTTTAAAAATGACTATTTAAAAAGAGACTCACAGAGGAGAAAGCATTCTCTGTACCCCCTCCGCCCCCAACCAGTAACACAGAGAAGAAAAACGTAGAGGACCACCACTACGTGAAAAAATCAGTCTACATAAAAGAACACAAAGAGCCAGAAGAGAGATAATTTGTCACATGTTTTTCTACATAAGGGCAGGTTTTCATTAACTTCATTTGTTTCTTTTTGAGAGAGAATAGTTATGGTTAAAAGAGGCTCCATATTAATATGTGTAGAAATCAAAGTAAAATTCTGCTTGCAAAGATTATCTAACACACCTGGATCTTGTGATGTATAAAGCAGCAGAGTCCCTCCAATGTGTGTTCTGAGAGAGCACAGGAACACATGGGTCTGTCCTGGCCAGCAGCACGGAGATAAAAGCAACAGTTGAATAGTCTCAACAAAGGACCACGGAGTCTTAGAACCAACACAGGGCTATGGTATGCTTGTTGGCACATTTTCCTCTTAAAAAATTATGCATGCTGAATTTTATTGTTTTGCTCACTAAACTCTATCAATCTTCATGAGCTTATAATTAAGAAAATATTACACTTGGAAGGACTCCCTGCTATTATCAAATAACTTTGAAAAGAAATGGAGAAGTACAAGTTGTTTAACTGTTGTTACAAATTCCAGCCATATGAAATGTTAATGTAAGACCACAAGGGATTCTCACTGTGTTTGTATGCATTTTATTTTTTTAAGTTTATTTTAAAGATTATATTTATTTGAGAGAAAGAGAAAGAGTGAGTGTGAGCTCCAGTGGGGGAGGAATAAGGGGAGAAGGAGAAGCAGACTCCCCACTGAGTAAGCCTAAGGGGCTGGAGGGCTGGATCCCAGGACTCAGATCAGGACCTGAGCTGAAGGCAGAGGCTTAACTGATGGAGCCACACCCGGCACCCCTGTTTGTATGCATTTTAAAAAGCCAGACTGGAACACAAAATGAGTTTCAAGCAATTTTCATAACAATAATTAGCAAGGATCAGAGAATATTTTATTTATTTTTTTATTTGCTTCACTCAAGGTTTCCACTGACCAAACCTGAGAAACAGAATCTAATAAAAAGCGCTAGGTAGCGAAGTCCTATCTGTCCCTCTGGCAGCAGATGGCAGTATTGATGCATGAAAAAAATCTTTTCAGGTTACTTTCGCAATTACCTGTTAACGTTTCCCCTCTCTAAGGTGAGGTATCTGAGCTGAACCAGAATACCTAATCAGATTATACGATGGTTGTCCTGTTACAGCTCTTCTTTGCCAGCTTTATTTCTCTCTCCTTTTAAGTAAGAGCTGGCTTTTGTTGTTAGTTTGCTTGTTTTGTTTTGTTGTTAGGAGCAGTTTTAAGTTCACAGCAAAATGGAGCGGAAGATACAGAGGTTTCCCAAATGTCTCCTACCTCCACTTATGAAGTACCACCCCATTATCCATATGCCTCACCAGACTGATACATTTGTTACAAGCGATGAACCTACATGGACACAGAATCATCCAAAGTCTATAGTTAACCTAAGGGTTCACTCTTAATGTACATTCTATGGATTTAGACAATGTTTCCAAATGTATCATATAATGTATGATGACATGTATCCATCACTATGGCATCATACAGAGTGTTTTCACTGCCCCAAGAATCCTCTGTACTTTGCCCATTAACCTCCCAACACACACCCCCACTACCTCCAGGCAATCGTTGACCTTTTTACTATCTCTCTGATTTTACCTTTTCTAAGATGTCATATTATTGTAGACTTTATGGTATGTAGTCTTCTCTTTTGGCTTTTTTTTACTGAATAATATGCACTTAAGTTAACTATTTTTCCTGGCTTCATATCTCATTTCTCTCTTTGACACTGAATAATATTCTATTGTCTGGATGTACAACTTCTCTTTCATAAAGAGATATCTTTTCCATTTGCAGCTCTCTTTAGACCTTGACAAAAATGGGATTTCAACTTCCTTCCCCCCCAAACTCCTTTTCAGTACTCAACTGTATTACTCTAGAACATACTCCACTCAGCAGACATTCTTGGGGAAACAGGCTCTCAAGCCTCCCCAGGCCACAGGCGTTCAGAACACTCTCCTTCCTGTATCTTCTAGTTGCTTCTCTGAAGTGGAACTTCCCTGAGTCAGGTGTCAATAAAGATCTCTGCTCCCTTTAGATCCCTGGAACATCATCTGTAGTTCAGAGAAAGTGGAAGCCCCTGCAGCCTGCTTCACAGCCTCGAGGGCCAGGACAGCAGACCAAGTCCAGGATTAGTGCTGTGGCCGCTGAAATAAAGCAGATCCGAGCCAGACGGAAAACAGCCCGGATGCTAATGGTTGTGCTTTTGGTGTTTGCAATTTGCTATCTACCAATTAGCATCCTCAACGTGCTCAAGAGGTAAAGTTCATCTATTATTTGAAAATAAATTTATTGGTTCTTAGTGAAGAAGTTTTTTGTCTTTTTTTAAAAAATTTTTATTCTTTTTTTTTTTTTCCCTCCTTAAGCCAGAGAAAAATCTAAACCCTTTGCCTAGATAGTGTCAGGCCAGATAACCCATTGTGTTGTTGTTCCTAACAGGTAACTCAGACAGCCTTTTAGAGTGCGCAGACCCTACATATACTTGTCCGTGGAAGTTCTCTGTTGAATGGCAGACACAAAACAGATGTTCCCCTGACGACTTCAAGCTAATTGCTGAGTCTTAGATGGAGAAAAAGTTCTAATGCAAAAATAAATAAATAAATAAATAAATAAATGAACAAAAAACCCAGAAGCCAAAAGCAAAACAAAACAAACGAAAAAAAAACCTCATTTACAGCTTGAAGTTCTGTTTTGATCAGAACAAATGGGGTTTTCTAAAGCTTTGTTCTCATACATAGGGAATTATGACACAATTCTATCTAAAAAATAAAAAAAGAGATAGAGATCTTTTTTTAGCATTCTAGTTATACTAATTAGTATATTAATTATACTAATTATATTTAAAAGGGTATTTTTTCAGAAGGAAAATCAATGTATAGGGGAAGGGGGAAAAAAGAGCATTTGTGAGTGCACACACAGGCACGCACACACAAATGGAATCAGGGCTCATACTTCGTTTTGAATCTTTAAATAGAACAAAGCCATTTCCTCAAGTCACTGAGTCAAGAGCTCAGGATGACTATTAATAAAAATTAGCATGTACCTTTTCAGTGAGAGAAAATGTGTTATTTGTTAGGCTGCAGATACAATGTTAAGTTAAAACAATGGACTGACAGGAACAGCCAATGCAGGGGCTGTGGTATACATGAACTTCACAGCCAGCCAACTTTATTGGGAATTACCATAACTGTTGCAAACGGACAGGCCCCAAGGTAATAGTAATTTTGTTTATAATGGGCTTCAAACTTAAACTAGGATTGCTCCTCTCACTTTTCCCTGATTCAGAGTCAATATCATATTCCTCACAGCTGGAGACTCTGGAGAGCAGCAGCTTTGGCCAGTTATACACTAAAGGTGGTATAACCAGCTGCAAAGATTTCTCATTCTTCTTGGCCCTTGTTTCTGATTGCTAAATAAGTCTTCCAATGGAAAATGAACTTTTGTTTAGTAGTATTATTTAGTACAGATACAGTCTAAAAGGCATGAGATTTTCAGCAGCATGGGGCCTTGAGATAGGTACTGGCTCACAAGAAACTGTAAGCTACTTTGCCCTCCATAGCTCTTCATTATTTCAGTCTTATTTTTCTTGATTACAGAAATCCCATACGAATTTATTCTGTTCTTGGGCTAGATGTTGTTTTCTATTCTTAAGAACCTTTTAAACATGCTATGATACTGAATGATTTTCTCCTTTTTTTTTTTTTTTTAACTCTTTGTACTTTTATGGAACTCAGTCTAAATTCAACAAAAGTCAGATTTACTTCTCTCTGGATTGCTCATTGGGATTCCCTGCATCTCGCCACTTAATGGGTTCTTACCTAGTTCCAAATATCTACTTGTCTGTAATAGTTCTCTTCTTTTTAAGTTAAAGTCCTCCCTTTCCAATGAAAATAAATGGCTAGGAAGAAAGTCTACATTAAAATATTTTCAATTTTTTAAGCATTCTGCTCTTTTCCACAAGACTTGAGAAAAACACTCCTTTTCTTCAAATTCTTACCTCTGTGTTTGCCCTTGTAGGTTATGCTTGTATTTCCTTTAGACATCCCTAAACTCTCCATAAAACAATTTTTTGCCTGACTAGTTAAAACCAGCTTCTTTAAAGCAATTCTGGTTTGTCTAGGATTTCAAAGATATATTATGCTAGAGGGTCAGAGCATACTATTAGTTCTATTTGTCCAGGTTAGTCCACTCCATATCATATTTTTGTAAAACTCCAGTACTCCACGGAGGATCACTTCACTCCAGAAATGCATTTCTATCATGGGCACTGTCATGTAATCAAATACAATCAATGGTGCAGGATCGTGCAGGAAATGTGTTATCATCTTCAGCCTGTAAAATTTATTGAGTAGTTAGTTACCAGCTACCTGATATTGGCTAGTGGATTGAATTTGAAAGATGAGATATTTCTGAGCATGGAACACATCTTAAAAATGATGTTTAAGGGTAAAATAATGAAATATTTTTCAGAGTTTAAAATAATAAAAATACTAAAACTCATGTATTTTAAGAAGTTACCAGAATTTTGCCTACAGAAAACTAGTTTCCCTCTGACTGTAATGAAGTCCCAGAATTCAAATTTCAAGAAGGCTGGGAAAATGGTAGTTGAAAAAAAATGTGATACTTTGATCAGTGCACAAAGGCAGGTAGGAAGAAAGACTCAAAGACTGCAGTTTAGGAGGCCTTTTAAATGACACACAAAATGGAGTAGTAACAAACATTGTTCAGTTGTACTTAGAAACTAAACAAAAGAAGGGACATAGATATATATTTGACTTCTGTTCTCTTACTCACCAGAAATAGTATTGCATTTGTTGTTTTAAGGAAAGAGATCATTCCTGCTAGAATTTGCCTTTGACTTGCTAAT
This sequence comes from Mustela nigripes, assembly GCF_022355385.1. Taxonomy (NCBI): domain Eukaryota; kingdom Metazoa; phylum Chordata; class Mammalia; order Carnivora; family Mustelidae; genus Mustela; species Mustela nigripes. Next base: position 49,035,476 of record NC_081561.1, on the reverse strand, counting down.
TGTGCTATGGAGATTTTGTTCAGGTACCAACATTTTTCTAAACCCAATATGGCATCATAAACCAGTGCCTGTTGCAGAGGAGGACAGGAGTTAATTAAGCAGCTTCCATCAAGGGCTGCATTCACCCAGGAATTTCATTATTTGAAATGTACTTTTCAAAATCACACTGGATTTCCAGTGATAGCTTTTTGTTTTGTTTTGTTTTTCCTACAGAGTATTTGGGATGTTTACCCACACAGAAGACAGAGAGACTGTATATGCCTGGTTTACATTTTCACACTGGCTTGTATATGCCAATAGTGCTGCGAACCCAATTATTTATAATTTTCTCAGTGGTGAGTTTTCAACTGTTCCTTCCATGTAAGCCACAATCCTTACCAAGGATGAGGAATCAATGACCAGAAGGTTTTGAACACTCTTGAAATGTGTGAAGAGCTTAATTGCTCTACAGTGAGATTCCCGCCCCCCACCCCGATCTAATTTGACTTGAGGTTTTGCCCTTATGAGAGGGAGCACATGTTACCTGACTCATCAGAGAAAATCATCTAAGGCATTTTCCCACCAAATTTACAAGAAATGTTGAGTAGGAGGAAAGTGAAAATTGTGAGAATTGAAGAACACAGAACCCTGTTTGCCATACATTAAATTTATGATTTACCAACCTGTAAAATAATTTTATCTGAAAGTAGTACAGACTTGCTATATTATTTCCTTTGCCAACACTGAGATTGCTTCACTGAGATTGAATTGGAACCCTTCCACTTTTGGGTATTTTTCTACATTTACATTTCTCTTGTGAGTAACATCTCTTGGGGTTATCTCAAGATTTCTCACTGACCACAAAAAATGACTTGACTTCTAAATAACATACAAGCTAAATGACACGCACAGACATACATCTGTAACTGATTTAATCTTTCTCAGTGTATGAAACCAATGTAATTGTAAAAATCATTTAACTAGTTGTTTTATTTACAAACATTTTGCCTGACTGACCTTTAGAATTGTGTTTTAATTAGCTACATCTGTACACTGTCGTCATCTCTAACCAGTTGGCTCTTTCTGTTTCATTGCTATCTCCAAATATATGATAATTTTAGCAATTCATTTTACTGTGTACTTAATAAAGTATGTGTATTTTCCAACTTCATCTTTGGCCTTGTAGGTTATATGGGTTATTTTAAAAAAAAGGAAGAAGAAGGAGAAGAAGACAAATGACCAGTTAATTAGATTTTTTTAAACAATTTTCATTGTTTTTTCCTCAATCATGGCGTATATACCCTATATATAAATATGTAAAAACCTGCTTTATTTCACCTTTCAGAGACTCAGGTGATATAAATGTGGGGTTTGTTTTGTATTGAATTGCCCTTTTTCTTGCCTTCCCCTGCCACAGCCAGCACCTGTCTCCAGAATAAAGACGGCATTAGATCGGAGATAACCAGAGACAACTCACTGCTCATGTGCTAGGTTTGAGGGACCATGTGGAACTGTGGCTTTGGAAGCAATGAAGAAGCTGTTGCCTTGGGATTAGAGATGACTAAAGCCCTGAGCCTTGCACTAAGCAGATCAAACTTCCTAGAAAGTTACAGGAAGAAGTGTTTGGAGTCAAGGCCACAAGTTAAAGTGCACTTGTGGGGTGGGTTAAGGCAGGGAAGGTGGCTGGAACCTGTGGAGACCTGGGATGTGCCTGCAATTGTCCAAGTCCCTTGAACATTCACTTCTCATGTGTAATTACTCAATCACCTGCTTTGGTGATAGAAGCTCAGAGAAGAGAAATGATGATTCCCCATCCTGTTCATTTATCCTTAAAAAGGTGACTGTTTCATTTTCATACTTCTCCAATTTCATGTCAGTGATTTAAAGGCAAGAAATAACTTCTAAAGTAGGTAATTTTTTTCTTCTGTTTTGTTTTGTTCTGCCTCATGCAGATTATGAAACTTTAAGAAATTTTCTATATATGTTAAGATTTTTTTTTCTAGATTCTTTGTTGAACTGAGTGTGTCAGTAGACCAGTTTCTTCAAAGTCCAGTGCAGGGGTAATTTCTGCACTGTCGTGGCCATATACAACACAGATTTCATCATTTTTGAAATTATTAAATACCTCTGGACATCCTACTAATGATCACTTTCTTTACAGCTATCTGTAAAAACCCACAATCGCAAATGAAGAAGGTTCGACTCTAAAGAAAAGAAACCAACTCCAAACATCATACATGAAAATCAGTTACATTATTTTATGGAAATACCTTATTGTGTCAAGAGTCTACCAAACTTCCAGTAACCCAATTTCCTCTTCCGATTTCCCCGTTTTTGCAAAATATTGTACCTCATTGTTGGTTTGGCTCAAGGGAGCTACTGGGTTATATCTTATTCATGATTTGTTGAACCCTATTGATGTGTAATTCTTTTTCCTTTCATTCTCCCTGGTTTGCCAGGAAAGTTTCGAGAGGAATTTAAAGCTGCGTTTTCTTGCTGCTGCCTTGGAGTTCATCATCGCCAGGAGGACCGGCTCACCCGGGGCCGAACGAGCACAGAGAGCCGGAAGTCTCTGACCACCCAGATCAGCAACTTTGACAACATATCAAAACTCTCAGAGCAAGTTGTACTCACCAGCATAAGCACACTCCCAGCAGCCAACGGAGCAGGGCCACTTCAAAGCTGGTAGTATTTTCATTCATAGGACAGGGATATCTGGGTAAAACTATTCTTTTTTTAAAAATCTCTGTACACACAAACTTTACTATCCTAATGATTTGAAGCTAAAATTACTTTGTGGAAATTTTTAAAACAATTTCCTTTCTTTCTTTCTCTTTTTCTTTCCTTCTTTCTCTTTTTAATCTATTACTCTATGGAAATAAAAAGAAAAGTCAGTTTAAAATAATTTCTCAACTTTTGATTTAAACATGTTAGAAGTTTGACTTTCAACTGAATTTTAGGCTATCCACTTTTAGCTTTATGTATTATAATTTGTGTCAATTAAATGTTTGCATATTTTTAATTCTAATTTTTATTTTGCTCTCTCACTTTCAGCTTGGTTGCAAAAAATTACCAAGAGTAATCCAATGATTTTCTTTTAAAAGAAGTAGCAATTACTAACTCTGAATTAGCAACAGACATGTTAGCTGATTTCATAGTTTAAAAAAATTACAAAAGACTGTCATTATGATGTGACATCTGAAAGAATATTTATATATAAAATAGCATATTATATTAGATAATCAAAAGCTATCTTTCAAAACTATTCAAAAATATTTACTATTAAACTTTAATTTCCATTCATTTGATCGCCCATTTACACAATTTTCTCAGGTTTGTAACCTTACCGTTGCTCACATTTCTCATCTCAACATATGGCCAGTAAGACTGTATTAACATAACAATTTTGGAGTAACTACAAATACTAACAATCTCCATCTCTAAGAAAAGACTTCGATATTTGAGAATATGGTAGAATTCTTTTATGGGTAGAACCCATAAAAATGTCACAGTTGGCCTTGCTGAATTAAATTAAGAATGCAATTTACAAAGAAAAGGAGTTGTGGACTACTATGTCACATATGGGGACAGTTACTACTGTCATGGAGATGTGATGATAAATATTTGCATTTATTTGAACTTCATAAACATTAATCAAATACAAGCACCCACTGTGCTAGGTGCTGGAGAATGAGGTAGGGACGGATGTACACGTGCCTTCACAAGAGCTCTCAGTTACTGAGGGACACATGTTGATAGAGTTTACAGGACAGCAAAGCATTCTGGGGGGCAGATTCAAACGTGGGTGGAGCAGTGAAGCAACCAACAAGGGATGTGAGCAGGAAAGTTGTCCTGTTTTGTTTCTGATTCATTACAGTGACATGATTGATGTCAGCAAATTCCGTGCAGGCCTGCAGGTGGTTAGGAGGGAAGTGCTGGCTCCTGACTCACATACAAAGGACTAGCCACTTGACGTACTTTGTACAAGTGTGAGAGCTGTGATCCAAAGCACTGAGTATTTCTACCTTGTTCCCTCCTCAAAATGCTTCTAATTCAAATATTCACTTGAAAACTGAATTGAAAATAAGAGATGTTCATGAAAGTTGCTCTTCTTCTCGCATGACAGCAACAGGTGTCCTTATTTTATTGAAACAAAAGATGTGGAGCATAACATTTAAGGAAGATTTTTACAGACCCTAAAAATTATCTCATTCATTGCCTGCTATTTTCCAACCCATCACTTTCCAAAAGAAAACACAAGCAAATTGTCCACAAGTCATTTTCCTGTTTTAAAATTGGGGGCTACCTTGTGCTTTTTTCCTACTCAAAGCAAAAAACAACCCTCACAGACAAGGTTTATTAAAATTATCTTGCTAATTATCAGAAAGATAATGACAAAAGCAAAGTGTTATAACTCTCCCCTCCTTTCCCCTGTACATTTGAGAACTTTCTTGTTAATGCTACATGAGAGGAGTGTTGTAATATTCAGAATGTGAGGGGAGCTAACATCTTAAACAGTTTGAGGATCCCTTAACTAATACTGATAATATGCCTCAATGCCTAAGTAGTATCAGAGAAAAAGAGCTAAATTATAGACTGTAATATAGTCTAGTTCTTTATCATTTAAGGAGAGAGACTGAAGGACAGAGAGAAAGAGAAAGAGGCTCAGAATGACTGCCTGTTAAGAACAGACTCAGAAGTCAAGATGCCTTTGCTCTAAATGATAGATTCTCAAAATGCATTTTCTGAACCATCAGCATCAGCCTCGCCTAAGAGATTACTAGACATGCAATCTCAGATCTGCTGAATCAGAAACTTTGGGGGTGGCACTCAGGACTCTGTGTCTTAACAAACCCTACAGGTTTTCCCAAAACATCTGGAAATTTGAGAACCCCTGCTCAAATAACCACCTGGCACCTGCTAATTAGCCCACGCAAAATTAAGTATTTTACTGCACAGGTATCTGCCACAGGGACCATTGTCATCACTCCTGTCAACTTGGTTGGAGGTCTGAAAGAAGAGCCTGAGTATGAATGTGGAACATCACTCAGTATCATCTTATTCAAAGAGATAGTGGTTTATGAACCAATTGTTCTGCATGAACAGCACAGTGTGAGAGAAGACTGGTTTTAAAGCACTTGTGTACTTTTAAGGATACCTGGATGACTTGAGTTTCTAACTAAAACTTTTAAAACTCCAATTTTACTTACACTGACTAAAAGCTAAGTCTTGTGGGAACAGATAGTTTCTAAGAATGATCATTGCCTGGAAGGAAAACAAATACACACCAGAACTTGCAAGAAACCGTGTTGATGGAATAGCAGACTGTATGCATTGCTTTCAACATGTGAATTCTGGAGCCCTTCTGAGAGGTCTGGATGGAGTATGGTTACCTTCCTAGGACAAGTGGTAAAGAAAGAGTTGTCTCCAAAGCCTGCCAATCTTATGGAGCAAAGCATCAACTTCTCACCTCATTATGTGTTAATAACACAAATGAGAGACTTCTTATGAAAAGAATGTGTTGCAACTGTTTTATTCTCAACATAGAATATGCATCTGTCTGTTTTGCTATGTTTTAAAGATTTAATGTAAAATGTCACTAGCGTTACTGAAATTTTGTTATCAATAAGGATGAGATCATTTTTTTGAATAGAGAATCCATTTGAACTTCATTATTTCTGCATTTCTCTAAACCCATGAACACTTTGATTTTCTAATTCATTCATTCTTGGCAAAAGATGACTCCTAGTTTTTGAGGAAAATGACTTAAATGTTCCAAGGCTTGGATCATTTCCTTGATATCAAATAACTGTTACAAATCATTGATGAATTAATTGCAAAGTGTTAGGCAGTGATACTGAATTTCACTCCCAGTGTGAATTGTTTTATTAAAGACAGGTAAATATGCTTGTAAAATGTGGTCTGAATATACATAAACCTGAAATATCAGAATGACAAATACCCAAACATGCGTATGGACACAAATTTTGAGGAGGGCTATTACTGTTTTAATGCCAGTATAATAATAATAGAATCTCTCATGCTTGATATAAATCAGAATAGTAATCAACTATATTGCAAAAAAAAAATCTGGTTAGTCATTACAACTTAGAAAGTTTTTCAATCCCAACTAATTTTACAACAGACAACTTTTCTACTCTCTACAAGTTACAAAAAAAAAAAAAAAAGTAAATTCCATTAGGTTATGTACAATTGGTTTTCAAATGGCATGAAGCAAAATACTGATTTTTTAGAGATAATATGTAAACAAAAATATTGTCAATTTAAGTCTATTCTACTATTTTATGTACCTCAGAAAATGAAGAGCAAAGGCATGGAAAACATTGTTATCTCCCCAAATTCAAAGAGGATTGTTTTCTAGAATACTGCTGCAATTAAAGAGGGAGCAAAAAACTCCCTCTCATTTGCCACGTATTTTTATTCTCTTAAATTTGCTTTATACTGTCTGGGGTTAGAATATCTTTTAAGTTTTTTCTGAAATGTATTTCTATAATTGTTGTATCCCATGTGTGTAATATTATGTCACTTGTTTAACAGTTATCTTATACATTTCAGTTCTTTGTGCCTGATTTCCTGTGTGTTCATGAAGAAATTTCTTATAAAATCCGATGGGACTACACACCGACTATGAAGGATGCTCGTTATGTACCTTTTCAGTAAAAACCATACTGATCATTAGTAGGATGTCCAGTCATAACTAGTGTCAGATCTCTGCAGTTAAGGATTAAATTAAGCCCTCTGGTGCGGTACTTAATGATCAAAATACTTTTCCCAATAAGTTTATATAACCAAGGATAATCATGATGTAAAATGTTTTTAAGGTTGTTTTTAAGAGCAGGTACTAAACTAAGGATGGTTAAGGTTAACAAGAAATATTTCATTAAAAATATGGTAAGACACTGACATGTATCATTAAATTTTGGAATTTTTATCAGAGTCAAGAGATTGTATCTTATTCGGATTTAAAGAAAACAGTGACCTTGTGATTTTCCATTTATTATTAGACTAATAAGTATGGCATTTCCATAATTATGCAAATTTTTTCTTGGTCATTGTATGTAAAACCTTTAGGGCTCTTTTTAGTTAGTGATAAATTCTAAAATGTATATTTTCTGCTTTTCAAATGATTCTGATAAATGACAGAATCAAATGTCAAGGATTTTTCTTTAAAAGTCTGCTTTATTCACCACTGTTTATTCTAACTTGTATCAAAAAGGGAGCCAAATAACTGGACAGGTAAATAGTTGATTCCATCTAGAGAAATGTGATTTGATTATGGGATGGTTTCTAAAGATGGAGTAGAAACTCTCAGAGTAAAATCCCAAGACTGGCTATTTCATGGCTGAAGGTGTTTTGCTTTGAGAAATCTATCATCGTAGACTAGGGACTTGGCTGCTTCTGCTCCCGGAGTTAGCCCCAAAGAGAGGTAACTCATCCATGCTTTCATCAAGGCCAGTGGCCATGAATGGGAAATGATGATGAGGAAAGTTTCTGGAAGCACTTCTTTGTCCTTGTGCTGCTTTCCCTACTTCCTCCAGCTGTAGTCCCAAGCTAAGCATGAGCAGACCTCCCCCTAACAGCCCTCCTTACCCTACAGAGTTCCCTGACCTTCTTTCAGACTAGCCCCAGACAATAGGGGTGATTCAGTGTCTCGGGTTCTTGTTATCTCTAGAGGTGGACCATGGCAATTGGTTAATTTGAGAACAAATGAAGCAAAGCCCAAGGAAAAAGGAAAAAATTTTGCAGATTTATATCCAAAAATTACAATTCTAAGCCCTCCCCAACATAAGTTATTTATTTTCTTTCCAGAATATCTATATTTATCAGTGGCATTTTGGATCTGTGTCAGCTCCCAATCCAAGCCCTAGCTAAGCTTGCTGTCTCAACTTGGAAGGGATCCCAACTTTGAGACTCTTAGGCCAAGGGCATGGCAGGTCACTAGGGATTTAAGGTCTAAGGAGGTGGTTACTTGGGTCATCTTTGGAAAGAGAACATCTATTCCATCCATCACTTCCAGCCCCTATGTGATGGCAGAAATATATCAGTTAAAAAAAAAAATCTATTGTTGATTATGTAATCAATTTCTAATTAATTTCACACTGTTTGAGTTAGGCTGATAGTTTCCAAAGAGAGAAGGGTACAAACAAAATGTTTGTGGGACTGAGAAATCCTTACTAGTATATGACAACATGAAGTTTAATTTGTTGCAAGTGTGATAAAAGATCATGTCCAGAAGGAAATGACCTTCTCTTTCACAGGGACACGGATTGAAGACTTCTCCTTATATGGTATAGGTAGATGAAGGGGAGAACTCGTTTACAAAGCCATGTCTAACCATGCAGAATATTCACTAAGGAATGGGAAAAATTGTCATATACACATGTGTGTGTGTATGTCTAACATATATATAAAACTGAGATGGGGCGCCTGGTTGGAGCAGTTGGTTAAGAGGCCAGCTCTTTTTTTTTTTTTTTTTAATTTTTTCAGTGTTCCAAGATTCATTGTTTTATGCACCACACCCTGTGCTCCATGCAACAGGTGCCCTCCTTAATACCCACCACCAGGTTCACCCAACCCCTCACCCCCTTCCCCTCCAAAACCCGCAGTTTGTTTCTCAGAGTCCACAGTCTCATGGTTTGCCTCCTCTTGATTTGGGCTCAGGTCGTGATCGCAGGGACCTGAGATTCAGCACTGCATGGGACTTCTCACTCCACAGGGAGTCTGCTTGAGGATTCTCTCCTCCTCTGTCTCCTCCCTCCTCTCACGTTCTCTCTCCTTCACTCTAAAATAAATAAACAATCTTTAAAAAACCTGAGATAGATATTACTTAGTCTGAGAAAATTCCCCAATGTGTGCTAATGTCACACCCCAGAATTTTAAAGTTGTCCCTTCTTCACTTGGTTAAGTCCTCCCTTCAATTATATCTTTTAGTTTGGTGGCTAGTTTTCCTCTCCTACACAAATATCTAGGTTTCACATTTCTGCTGTTCTAGACCGATTTTTCTCTAAAAACAAAACCATCTCTTTCTTCCTTCCTCCCTCCCTCATTCCCTCCCTTTCTCTCTTCTATCTTTTCTTTTCATTTTTCTTTCTTCTCCTTCCTTCCTTCCTTCGTCTCTCTTTTTCTCTTTCTTTCTTTCTTTCTTTTTAGCTTTCTTTTTCTTTCTCTGTTTATTAGACTGGTATTCAGATGGCTATAATAATTTGGGACAAGTGAAGAAAAGAAGTCTATAATAAACTGCCTCTCTGCTCCAAAATTCTATATAAATAATCATAAGAATCCAAGATTCTTGATGCCACTGACCTTCTCTGTGTTGTTCACTGCTATATTCCTGGGTCCTAGAATGATGCCTGGTATACAGAAGCTACTTGATAAATAACCTTTTGATTTACTGGATTACTAAAAATCACATGGAAATTCTTTCTCCAACTCATCTTTTTGCTTTATTTTTTCCCAAAAAATAAGTGCTCTGTGAAACCACTTTTTTTTTTTTCACAGTGCTCTGTGAAACCACTTTTTCACTAGAACAAAATGCCCTATATTCCCAGAATCTACAGTGCTTAGACCATCTTTTTTTTTTTTTTAAACAAAATTAAACCATACATTGAGAACACTAATTCCCATTCTCCAATCACCATAGAATTGGGACTCTCCCTGTCACCCATCCTAGGCCCAGATGACTGTTTTTTCCATTCATCAGTAAAACCTGGCCCTTCTGAGGGCTTTATCCTCATTGACCTCTCTCTTTTGCCAGCAATGTCAAGCCTCTTGCCAGCAGTGTCAGCCTCTTGCTCTCTCCTCCCCTCATTCACATACATTAGCTCCTGGATTGAAGTCACACTCTCCAGCCAGGGATGCATGTAGATGGTGAACCTCGTACCCAGCCCTAAACTCCTTTGTTGTCCTTAGTGTGTAAAACTTTGACTTCCACTATTCTTCACCAAACCACTCATAGTTATGCTAGTGCAGTTCAGAGGCTGCACTTTGTGTCTTATTATCTCCTATGGCAACACACCCTCCTCTGAAGTGCAAAACCCCATTCATTTATTCTAAGGCAACAATTTATTATCCTTTAATCTCACGCTTGTGTTCTCACTATAATGTCCCTCAAACCCAAAGGGACTACTGGATTCCTTACCCTTTCATTTTAGTCCTAGTTTTTCAGTCACATCTTGGATTGACCTTCTTCCCCATCCAGGGAAAAATAAGATCATCAGGTAGCACAACACTCATTACCTGACATTGTTTACTTTGAAAAAAATTCTTACTTTTTTGCTTTAATGAAAATCATGACAATTCCTGTACAACACAGTGCCTTCTTTCAGATAGTGTCCAAAATAAATTCAAGCCAGGCATAAAACCTTACTGAGTTTGATAGTCCAGCCATGAGAGCCAACCACTCTTCTCTTTTTTTGGAATTACATGCCAGAGACTCACTTCTCCAGATGGAGAGTTGACCTTGGCATGAACCACATTACTTACTTTGCCCTCTTTTTTTCTATCGGGGGCCCTTCTAGTTTTTGATCTTGCAGAAGTTGTTTTGAAAAAATTTTCATTATTTACAAATTATTCTTAAGACCATATGAATTTGCTTAATTTGATCTTGTAAATCCTCTACAACTCTTCCTATTGTCCAATCTCTACTTTTTTTTTAAATATTTTATTTATTTGACAGAGAGATCACAAGCAGGCAGAGAGGCAGGCAGAGAGAGAAGGTGAAGCAGGCTCCCCGCCGAGCAGAGAGCCCGATGCGGGGCTCGATCCCAGGACCCCGAGATCATGACCTGAGCCGAAGGCAGAGGCTTAACCCACTGAGCCACCCAGGCACCCCCAATCTCTACTTTTAACCTTGTATGTTTGAGGGCAGGAGTAGGTCATCCTGCCTTTTCTCTTAGTGAGCTATTTATAATTTCCTTATTGATTCATCTTTTAAAAAGAGCAAATTATCCATTTTGAATACCTCTGCAGATGAGGCTTTTTTTTTTTAATAAATATGGCTTTATTCCCTCTATTGAGAGCTATTATAGTAAGTAGAACTTACCCCATTCTGATACCATGAAAAAGCAGCAGAGTTCTCTTCCTTGGAATCTAAAACTAATCCTACTGCATTTTTCCAACTCTGAGAGAAGGATTCCTTTTCTTTCAAACATTTTGGCTCTGCAGGATTGATTTAACAAATCTAAATATTATTAGAAAGCTGTACCTTTTTCATTGCAAAGTATGTGTCCTTCCTTATATCTATATTTTATCTTTTATTTTTAAATGTCAAATCTGTTTAAATCCTTTCCAAGCTGATAGGTTTCATATCCCAGTGAACATCTCAGTTATGATTTTCTTAAGACTGAAAAGGTAAACATTTTCAAAGAAGTATAAACAACTGTCCTCTCAGAAATTATTAATTCAGTAATATACCAAAAATCCTTTCAGAGTCCAATTATTTTCTCTCCTTTCAGTACCAGTTATTTTTATTGAGATATTAATATTTCCTCAATAAATTAGATTTGGACATTTTCTCCCCCAGTAGCACATAAATTATTTGAGAGCAGGAACTAGGCTCTATTTATAAGATTTGTGTGTCAGCCTCTGGGCCTCACACAGTGCCTGCTAAGATGTAAACACTCAATACCTCTTTGTTGACTCTCTTAGTCAGTGAGGAGCCCCTACCCAATGTTGTACTTTTACTTTACTGAATTCTGGAAAGCTTGAAGAACAGTATGAGGCATTGTTCATCAAGAACAAAAGCTGTGTATTTACAACTCACCTGAACACTATACTAAGAAGGGTTATACAGCTGAAAGACTCAATTCCTGCCCACATGAAGCTGACCCTTTTGTAAGGAGGAATGTAAACAAAGAGAAAAAAATCAGTTGTTAGGTGCTAGATATCAGACAGGATGACATTTTTGGCTCTGCCTAAGGAAAGGTAGCTGTGGAAGCAAAAGGCTTTGCGGGAATTTGAAGGCAGAGATGAGGAAGGCGTTCTGAGCAGAAGGGACAGAGCCACAATGCAATAGGCATGAGCCACAGCATGACCCCTTCAGGATTTGCACACAATTTGAAGGGACAACAGGGGCCAATGATAAAGAAGGGGAAAAAAAAAGACGTTGGTGGGAGGCGGTAGATGGTAAGAAGGTTTATGTTTTTTTTTTTTTTTTTTTTTTTTTTTTTACAATATTTAAGGAAATTTAAAACTTGTGTTACGTAATGGAGAACAACTTAGGAATTCTACCCAGAGGAGTGATGTGATTAGATTTGGGTTCTGGAGAGTATATTAATGGCACTGTAGTTGGTGAATTTGAGAGTTGGACATTGTAAGCTTAGATCTCAGATAAGTTTTTATGGAACTATTCATCCTCGAGAATAACGACTGGGTCTCGGCCAAGGCAGTGGCAAAGGGGCTGGAAAATAAACATTAGATTTAATATCTAGATGAAGATTTGGGGACTAAGTGAAGTCACATTACTGTTTAATTCTATTTACAGTGGATCTCAGCCACCGTCCACTTTAACAGAGGGAGTGCTGTTCTGTCGCTGACGTGCTTTAAATACATCTGTGAACTTGTCTTCCTCTTGTTAACATGTTTTTTTTTCCTGACTCTGTGTGTTTATGGGAAAGGGAAATTTGGGTAGATATTCACCCTGTGAGCTGTCCTCTTTCTTTTTCACTCTAAATCAATGATGCCGGCCCCCTCCTTCTGGCATATGTTGCCCCAGGCACCCAAATACTGTTGCCAATTTGCTAGTCTTAGAGCCAAAAATCTTCCACCACCTTGAACACCACAACTTGCTCTGTTAGCTGCTCCCTGCTTATGGAGGCCTTCGCGTCCAGGTCTGGGTATTGAGGATTCTCTCTTCTCCCCTTCTGTCTTTGAGTGTGGGCTTGTGAGTTGTGTTTGTGAGTGTAGGTGTGTCTACTCTAAATAGAAGAGAGCAAACTACATTTTCTCCTCTTTTGTTATAAATATCTAAAGGAGCTTCACATAGAAATCTGCCCCAAGTCCACGTCTTAGACGTTCTTTAGTGAGGTAGCATACAGTTGGGCTGCTATTCCTCAAGGGGCCACCTGCTGTCAAATGAAATTGAAAATCCCATTTCAGGGTCCCCAGCCTATAGTCCTCAGACCTTCTTGAATTATTCGCCTAGGCAGGAGCAGAAGTCAGCCAATATCATAGTCAATGACAAAAGGTTGAAAACTTTTCCTCTAAGATCAAGAACAAGACAAGAGTGTCTACTCTCTCCACTCTTATTCAACATAGTACTAGAAGCCCTAGGTAGAGTCAAGACAATGAAATAAAAGGATTCCAAATTAAAATGGAGAAGTACCATTTTTGTTTTTTGCAGATGATACAATCTTCCATATAGAAAATCTTAAAGCTCAACAAAATTATTGAAACTAATCAATGAATTTAGTAAAGTTGCAGAAAATAATATCAATATACAGAAATCAGTTGCATTTCTATTAGTCACAATGAAACATCTGAAAAAGAAATAAAGAAAACTATCCCATTCAGAATAGCATCAAAAATTAAAGTATTAAGACTAGATTTAACCAAAAATGAGAGATCTGTACCATGAAAACTATGAGACTTTAATGAAAGACATTGAAGAAGACACAAATAAATGAGAAGATATAACATGTTCATGGATCAGAATTACTGTTAAAATGTCTGTACTTATTCAAATGGCATTACATTACATTTAATGTAATTCCTATCAATGTTCCATTGACAATGTTCAACTGGAACACTGAAACCGATGTTCCAATTTTCACATTCTGTGAAGGTGTAAAAAATGTGTCATTTTTCACAGAAATAGAAAAAAAAAAGTCCTAAAGTTTGTATGGAACTACAAAGGACCCTGTATAGCCAAGGAAGTCCTGAACAAGAAGAAAAAGGCGGAGGCCTCACATTTCCTGATTTCACACTGTATTAGTATTAACATGGGGCACCTTGGTGGCTCAGTCAGTTAAGCAGCAGCCTTCAGCTCAGGTCATGATCTCAAGGTTCTGGGATCCCGCATCAGGCTCCCTGCTCAGCAGGGAGTCTGCTTCTCCCTCTCCCTCTGCCTGCTGCTCCCACTGCTTGTACTCTCTCTAAGTGTCAGATAAATAAACATTTTTTTAAGATTTTTATTTATTTGACAGTCAGAGATCACAAGTAGGCAGAGAGGCAGGCAGAGAGAGAGGAGGAAGCAGGCTCCCTGTCGAGCAGAGAGCCCGATGTGGGGCTCAATCCCAGAACCCTGGGACCATGACTTGAGCCGAAGGCAGAGGCTTTAACCCACTGAGCCACCCAGGTGCCCCATAAATATATTTTTTTAAAAAAACACTATATTAAAATGCTTTAGTAATCAAAATAATATGATACTGGCACAAAACCAGGCACATAGATCATCATCAGAAGAAAATAGCGAGTCCAGAAATAAACTCAGCACATGTATGGCCAACTAATATTTGACCAGGAAGCCAAGAATACTTAATGGAAAATAGATAGTTTCTTCAACAAGTAGTGTTGGGAAAACTGGATAACCACATGCAGAAAAATTAAATGATACTTTTTTCTTACACCACTCACAAAAATTAACTTGAAGTGAATTAAAAACTTAAATATAAGACCTAATACTATAAAACCCCTACAAGAAAATTGGAAAAGAATCTCCTTGTCATTGTCCTTGGCAATGATTTTTTTGGATATAACACCCAAGCATAAGCAACAAGAGCAAAAAATCAACAAATGGGACTACATCACACTAAAAAGTTTGTGCACAACAAAAGAAACAATGAAAAAATATGAAAAGAAAACCTATGGAATAGGAGAAAATATTTACACATCATATATCGGATAAGGGATTAATATCCAAACTACATGAGGAAATTTTACAATGCAATAACAGAAAAACAAGCACCTGGATTTAAAAGGGGGGGGGGGCAGAAGAACTGAATGGCATTTTTTAAAACAAGATACCCAAATAGCCACTAATCATCAGGGAAATGTAAATCAAACCTCACATCTGTTAAAATGGCTATCATTAAGAAGACAAAAGACAAGTACTGGTGAGGATGTAGAAAAAAGGAACATTTGTGCGCTACTGGTAGGAATGTAAATTGGTGCACTCACTATGGAAAACAATATGGAAGTCCTTCAAAAAATTAAAAATAGAACTACCATATGATCCAGAAATTCCGCTGCTTGGTATATATATCTAAAGAAAATGAAAACAGGATATTAAACAGATACCTGTGCTCCCATGTTTATTGAAACATTACTCACACAAGCAAGATATGAAAACAACCTAAATGTCCACCAAAAAATGAATAGAAAAGAAGATGTTGTATATGCACATATACAATGGAATATTATTCATCCATGAGAAAGAAAGAAAACCTGCTATTTGCAACAACCTGGTTGAGTCTTGAAGGCATTATGCTAAGTGAAATGAGTCAGACAGAAAAAGACAAATACATGTATGATGTCACTTATTTGTGGAATCTAAATAAGCCAAACTCTTAGAGTAGAATTTACCAGGTACTGGGAGGTGGGGCAATTGGGAAAATATTAGTCAAAGTGTACAAACTTGCAAATAGAAAATGAGTGACTTCTGAAGATCTAATGTATAGCACAATGATTATAGTTGACAATACTGTATTATATACTTCAAAGTTGTAAAAGGCTAGAAATTTAAAGTTCTCACCATAAACAAAATGATGATTATGTGAGAAAATAGAGGTGTTAGCTAATGTTATAGTGGTAATCATATTACTATATATAAATGTGTCAAATCAATACATTGTACACCATAAATTTATACATTTTATGACAATAAATTTTAAAATATAATTGAGCAAAATACAGACAATATAAAAAAACTTGATAAAATTAAGATTATCAGGCAATATTAATATTTTTATTGCAGAAAGTAATACATCAAACAAAAATAAAAATATATGTGAGTATATATATTTAAAACTTACATCTTAATACTACTCTATATCTTGAAAAGTACCAATATAAATTATCTTAAGTGATTGGAACATTTGAAATAATTGAAAATGTGTTTGGCCACTCAGAAAATCTTAACAAAGACAAGAACATAGAGATATCACAAACTGATTTAATAATAATGTGATAACATTTAGCATTAATAGAAGGAGTGTTATATAGTGGTTGTGAACATAAACTGGACAGTTAGCCTACTCTTGTAGTAGAAAACTTGGAAATTTACGTATCTTCTCTTTACCTCAGTGTAATGATCATAATGCCAGGATCATAAGAGTTTCTGCAAACTTCAGGTTCTTTTGAGGATCAGATGATTCACCATATATAAAACACTTAGAATCATTATTGGCATGTGACATGTGCTAAACATATATTAGCTTAAAAAGTTAAGAAACATGCTCTGAAATAATAGTTGATTTAAAATAAAATTAAAGTTTAAAATATGTTATTATTCAAAAAATAGAGAATACTTCAAAACAATAGATGTGAAGCAGATATAGCTATAAAAATGAAAAATAAAACATGTTATTTTATTAAAGACAATGAAAATAAATGAACTAATTTTCTATTTTTAGAAATTAAATGTTGGGGTGCCTGGGTGGCTCAGTGGATTAAGCCGCTGCCTTCGGCTCAGGTCATGATCTCAGAGTCCTGGGATCGAGTCCCACATTGGGCTCTCTGCTCAGCAGGGTGCCTGCTTCCTCCTCTCTCTCTGCCTGCCTCTCTGCCTACTTGTGATCTCTCTCTGTCAAATAAATAAATAAAAAATCTTTAAAAAAAAAAAAAAGAAATTAAATGTTGAGGTATTAAAACAGAAGATAAGAGAAATTTTTATTAGAAAAAGACTAAAATTGCTGGCAAGAGTTGTGAAAAGGTACATTTATAAAATACCCATCTTTGCAAATGGGGTACATTTTATAAATGTGATAAATGTAAACATTTATAATGTGATATAATTTAATTTAATTATAATGTGATAAATGTTTACATTTATCACATTTATAAAATACCCATCTTTGCGAATGGGGAATATTTTTAACTAGTTGACCAAGTGCTGTTTGCCTTTGTCAAATACTTTAGGTGAGGACAGAAAGTAATAGTAATAATGACGATGATGATGTTGCCACCAAAAACATGGTCATACAGTCTTCCCCAGGATGGGTCAATAGTGCAGCCACAGAGCTCATTCAATTTAGGGATGGTCAGCTGTAGTGTATTTAAGGCTCTTAAGTAGAAGAATCTGAGAGTACTAGAGTGAAGAAATTTCTTAACAAGCTTCAGGGTGAGAGACAAGGAAGTGAAACCAGGAGAATGATGAGAGAATAAAAAAATAAAGTGGCAAAACCGATGATTATGTTGAAGTATAAGAACATAATCTTGTTGGGAAAGAAATAAGATTTGAAAAGAAAACAGATCTGTGTGCTTGAGACAAGTGCAGATTGTAATCTTTCAAAGATGGCCACCGCACCAATGTATATCCAATCCCACATGCTATCTTTACAACTCCAGCTTGATATTCCTTCATTAGGAGGTGAAGGTTCTATTTCTCCTTGAAACTTAGGAGAACTTTGCAATTGCCTGGACCAATAGTGTGCAGTGGAAGTGATGCTGCATAAACTGAGAAGCTAACTCACAAAAGGCAATAATGGTTTCCGTCTGGCTTTCTCTGGAGACAAACATTGTGGGAGCCCTGAACTGACATGTAAGAAGCTCAGCTATCCTGAAGTTCCCATCTAGAGTGACCACGTGGCGAAACTCCATAAAGATAGGGATATGCCCAAGGAGTCCCAGGTGTTCAAAGCTTCCTAGTGCAGGAGCCAGTCAAGTTCTGAAGATGCTTTTGAGATCTTCCTTCCGAAATAACTCCTGAGCCACAACTACACTGGCAAGCCTTTCCCAAAGTCTAGACCCACAGAAACAGTGAGTGAAGGTCATTATTATTGTAAGACACTGATTATGGATAGTTTTTACATAGCATAGATTTAAAAAAAAAAAAAAAAACCCCGATGCATTGGAAATGTGGAGAAATAAAGAGGAAAAATAATACTCTGCAGAAAATGCTAATTGATTTAAAAGGAAAATTTGTTCTGAGTATCTCAGGAAAGAAAAGCTCAGATACGTGGAAAGCTTCAGATTCAGATATGATTAATCTCTGGCCCTATTTGTAGCAATTCACCTATTAGGAAAATATGAGCTTTGGAAATCAGCTTTACATCAACAGAGAAGTTGAATTTATTTAGAAATCTATAATGAGATGGAACAAATAAACGCTGTTGGGTATGATTTTATGATAATTTAATTAAGTAGACAAAGTCCTTTCCAGGAAAGAATTAAAGGAAAGTAAACATATGATAATCTGCTTAAAATGATATAACATATTAGCAGTTCCAGTGAGGCAGCACACAGACATAGAATACAGAGAGGGAAAAACAAGCAATAACACCACAGCAGGGCAAGAAAAAGCTGACTTGAGGTGGGTGCTTCCAGTTGAGAGGCCAAAGAGCTAGAGGGAAGAGCCAGGATTATATTATAGACATGACTCAAGCCTCATTTGATTTTTATTTGCCTTCAGGAAACGTGTTTAAGGTGTAGAATAAATGTAATCTAATATCTCCAATCTCTTCCTTGATCACACATCCTTCTCCAGACACTTTCCTGATTCTCTGCTTCTCTTTATAGGAAATTTCCTTGGAAGAGGTAATAACCAATTACCAGAATTTTTTTTTTTTTACTTCCATTTTATCCTGAATGTACCCTATCTTGGTTTTTGCTCCCAAATCCCATAAATACTTCTCTTATTATCATCGCCAATAATCTCCACATTGCTAAATGAATATTCTGTCTTCATTTTACTGGAACTATTAGTAGTGGATTACTCCCTTCTCCTGGAAACATTTCTCCTTGGCTTCAAGGATGTCCAGTTCTCATGGATTTCCTTTCACTCAATTCGTCATTTCTTCCTAGTTCCTTATCATCATCCCAGACTCATAGTTTAGTGCACCCAGGGCACAGAACTAGCCTCCCAAATAGGCTTTCTGCTATCATCTTGACTCCCCATATGTTATTCTCCTCAGCAGCAGTTAGGATCCTTTTAAACAAAGCAAAGAAATCTGCTCAATACTCCCCAATGGCTCCTAATTTTATTCAAGTTAAAAAACAAAAAAAAAAAATCAAAGTCCATACTATAAGCCCACAAAGTCCCACCATCTGTCTGACCTGATGTATTATTCTTCCCCTGCTCACTCTGCCCCAGCCACAGTGGCCTAATAGCTCATCTGTGAGCAGATCTAGTAGTTACCTATCTCTCTCTGCCTGGGATCTCTTTCCACTTTTTCTGCTGTGTGTCTAGTCCCTTCACTTACTTATCCTATATAAAATAGTAATTCTTTTCTCTATAACTCCGGCATTTTGTGTCTCCTTTTTCCTGCCATATTTTTCTTCTTAGATTTACAGTTACCTAAGATAGATGGTATTTAATTTTGATTTGTTTATTCTTATATTCCTCAACTAGAATATAAACTCTATGAAAGCAAAATCTGTGTCTCTTTAATTTGCTAGCTATAAAACACGAGTTGTACCTGGAATGTAGTACATGTAAAGTAAATATTTGTTGAATGAATGAAAGAATATTAGACTAAATAAAGTTTAAAGAATAGAGTACTACCTAGACATAAATCAGAAAGTGTTTATATTTATATATGGACATGGAAAGGTGTTCATGATGCATTGTTAACGGAACAAACCAATTTATACAACAGTATATAGCATATAATCTTAAATTATATATGGTGAATACTTATAATTATGCCTGGCAAATTTTTGAAAGTTGCACATCAAATCTCAACACCATTTATCTCTGAGAATGAAATTATACATTATTTTTATTTTCTTAGAATTTTCTATATTTTCTGAATTTTTACCAATGACTGTAGGTTTACTTGCATATTTACCAAAAACAGCTGAGTAGTTGCAACATGCAAAAAAAAAAAAAATGCATTACATGGACAAAGCATTTATTTTATGGGTTAGTCACAGAATTTTACTTATTTGGATTTCTATCTTAAAATTTACGGTTTGAAAAACCTGATTTTCTAAAAAAGATTTCCTTATTTATCTGAAAGGGACAGAGAGAGAAAGAAAGTCACTACATGCTAGCGTGGGAGGGTCAGAGGGAGAAAGAGAGAAAATCTTTTAAGCAGACTCCTCATTAACTGCCGGAGCCCAGTGTAGAGCTGGAATCCATGACCCTGAGATCATGATCTAAACTAAAACCAAGAGTCAGAGGCTTAACTGACTGTGTCATCCAGAAGCCCCAAAAAGTCTTACTTAAAAAAAAAATTTTTTTTCTTTAAATCCATAAAGCGAGTGTAGTTTTAATGGAAATAGCTGAAAATTTAAAATGGATACTTTCACCATATTTTTTCATATTATTACCATCTAGAACTTATTAATATATCTGTGTTATGTATGGTTTGAAAAATGATATGTAGGGTACATATGGATACATGTATGTATGAAAAGGCCTAGGAAATATAACCAAATATTCACATGTTACTCATCAGTGATAAAGTCATTTATTTTTCTTTACCTTTGCAATGACAAAAAAATATTTAAAAGATGCTATTAACATTTTATTGTACAAATGCATATATAAATCTAACAATGATGCTTTAAAAAAGAAAGCAAAACAAAGAAAATACACCAAAATGTAAAAAGTAAATATCTCTTGGTAGCCTAAATATAAATATTTTCATTTCTTATTTTTCAAATGCTATACATAAGCGCCAAATATTTTATAGTGGAAAAAAATTACCTTGAGAAGAAAAAGAAGATAATTTAAACAATATAAATCTGTTTCCCGCAGACTTAAAACAATATTGAAAATAATATGTCCTTATATATTATTGTAAGACATCTCTCCCATGGGATGTCCAGAGCCTTTCTTCAATACTTCCCCGGGAGAATTAGTCTTACAAAAATCATCCAGTCTATAATCCAGCAAAAAGCATCTATCCACTACCCCCAATCATTCACGTCTCTGGAGGACAATGACTGCACTGTGGATGACCTCATTTCAAAGGCTACTATATCCTATAACCAAAGGAAAAACTATGTTAAATTTAAAAATAAATCTATAGGGCTTTGAGATGATCTGTTAATAAGCGGTTCCCTCTCCATTAATAATAAATTTGCCAAATCAGAAGGCACATAGCATCTTCCCACCACGATGGTAAGAATGTGCAACAGACTCTAATTTAATTACCATGAAATGGGAAACAGAGAGCAGATGCAAAGGTAGGAAAAGAAAATTTTCTACAGTTGGTCTTGATTATGTTTTTAAAAGTGTCACTAATTCCTGAAAATCTGACCCCATTAATAGAAGTTATACAACAGTTCAAAGTCAAATATAGAACTATTTTCAGTTAGACATATTAGCTGCTTCATAGACAAAACCTTCTATAGCATACCTTTGACCCTTAGGGTTAGCCTAATTATATGTGATGTTCTGGTATAAAATTTAATTATTTGTGTCAAAGGATATTATTACATTAGAGTTGGAATGTTTTCTTGGAACTTGAAAGAAATTATCTACCAAAACCTAAACTATAAAATCAATAAAACACAACCATGGAAGGAAAACTGTCTGTTTCACTGAAAAAGTTATCACTGTGTCCAGATTGGGCTGCCATGATTAAATAGATTAATTTACCCAAGGAAGGCAAGAATATAATCTCCTTAACCCAAACCCTTCATCTACCAACTTTTCGCTATTGGCATGCCTCCATAAAGTAAATATATTGGTTACGAGCTAGGTTTCTTTTTATGAATAAATAAATTGGTAGTATGATTAATGTTTCTATGACCTTTTTTTATGTTAGTGAACTCCTAAAGGATGAATCCACTCTTGATCCAATTAGATTGAGAGCCAGACTGTGTATAGCAGAAATTCCCCAAGGTAACGCTGTCTTGCAGAGCTGTCTTGGATACAGCAGGCTCTTTTCCAGTGACATACAGACCATAGGAACTCTTGCTTCATCCTAATGTTTAACTTCTTCAGTGATAGAGTTCTATAAAATATATAGAGCATATACTTATGAGATGAGTGCCTCAGTAAGTGGCTTTTCCAGGGTTTTTCCATCTCTCCACCCCCTCTTTCATCTCAAAGGGTCTCCAGATCCCATAAATTTCAAATTGTTCAGTATTTTGGATCTACCGTCTCCTCTTCATTGTCAGTCTTTTTAGTTCATCCATTACCATGTCTCTCCTGAACTACTGAAATAACCTCAAAACTGGCAATCATCCTTGTTTCCAAACTATCCTCCATAGCACTTCTCAAGCACTTTTTAAAAACATCAACCTGGTTGCTTCCTGTTTCAAATTCAACAAAGCTTCCATTTTCTTTTTGGATAAACTCTAGTCTCCTTGGTAAGGTATAAAAGGCTACCCATAATCTGGTCATTTCTCTTTTCCTCTCTACCCACCATGAGTTTCAAAGATAATAGTTCATCTTAGTCCCCCAAACATACCTCAAGGTTGTCTCTATGCTGTTTCTCAGTTTCTTCTCTCAATCCTGGGTGCCCTGTCTCCTAAATCATGGCCATCTCCCATCAGTTTGTTAGTGAGGAGACCAGTGAGCAGTTCATGGCAAGGTGATTAAGTATATCATCATGCTGACTTAATTTTTGTTTTCTGGTGAAGATCTCCAGTAAAAGACAGTGAGTCTCTTATCCACCCCCCGCATTTGCTGCATAATGTCTCCTTTATTACTAAGCATCTTAGAGCCTTATTTATAGGCCTTAAAATCAAGGAACTCATCACCAGATATATATGTCAGATTTTATTACTCTCTTCTAGATATGAGCATCTTACAAAATATTAAGTGGACAAATATTGAAACAATGCAGGAGTTGTTGGGGAGAAGTCAAATGTCATTAGTCAGAAAGTTGTTGCCTTATGCTCTAAAATGTCTTCTAATAAATGTCTAATATGTAGAAGTTTAACTGATTTACTATATTTTTATTTTTCAACAATTCTGTGCTCACTTCGGAAGTGCATATACTATATTTTTTCAGCAATTTTTTTTTCTTTTTTATACTTAGTTTCATCTGCACCTTATTTTACCTAAATGATACTAGGAACCATTCCTTATTTTTGGCTTTGCAAAGAACTGTGGATATAGTAGGCTTTTAGTAAATGTTTACTGAATATACATCCTGATATCTTTTGCCCAGTGACAAGGTGCAAGGCTGAGTGCGTTTCATTTAATTGTTATAAGAATGGATTTTTTATGTGAAAATAATTTAACAAATGAGATCACTGAATTTTGAATAAGAGTTCTGGAATCTTTTGATATCTCAATGACAGCTGTGAATGGTGATGGCAAAAACCAATTAACAGAACTTGGGCCTTCCCACCCAAATTCAACCAGAGCATCTCTGCTTTCTTTTTCATTTATTTATCAATAGCAATTTATTTAAAACATAAGACACTTTTTAAAATCTCGCACCATTGTTGTAAACTACTGAAGCTGATGATTTTATCATTTACTCTCACCTATAAAATGTTCTGATTCAGTAGCCAGTTTCCAAGCAATTAATGGATTTGCAAGTACCCATGTTGGTGTATGTTTGTTTGTTTTTACATTTCATTAAGGTTTATTAATCTGGAGTATCTATAAATTTGCTTGGGACCAAGCCGTATTCCATTTTTATTAAACTCTTGAAATTCAGTACTTCTTGTGCTGTCTTCTCACCGGTAGAAATGACAGATTGTTTTATATGACATTGAATTTATAGAAAATATCTCAAGTTAGCATTTATGGTTGTCAGTAAACTGAAATTACAGTATTATTAGAAACTACCCCCACGAATTTTTGTATTTACTATTAAAAATTTTTGCTTTCTTATAAATTTGAGTGTGTTTTTTTAAAGATTTATTTATATCTTAGAGAACAAGTTCGTACAGTTGAGCAAACATCTAAGCAGAAGGAGGGGCAGAGAGAGAGAAGAAGAGAAGCAGATTTCCCACTGAGCATGGAGGTAGAGACAGAGCTTGATCCCAAGATCCCGAGATCATGACCCAAAGGGAAATCAGGAGTTGGTCACCCAAAAGACTGAGCCACCCTGGCACCCTTCTCACAAATTTGTTTTAAAATATATTTTGGTGCAAGCAAAATAAATAAATAAACAAATGGATAAATAAAAATATATTTTGGTGAATATATTTCTTTTTTTTTTTAAAGATTTTATTATTTATTTGACACAGAGAGATCACAAGTAGGCAGAGAGGCAGGCAGAGAGAGAGAGAGAGAGAGAGGAGGAAGCAGGCTCCCTGCTGAGCAGAGAGCCCGATGCGGGACTCGATCCCAGGACCGTGAGATCATGACCTGAGCCAAAGGCAGCAGCTTAACCCACTGAGCCACCCAGGTGCCCGGTGAATATATTTCAATATGATTACTTTCTTTTGTAATCCTTTAAAACAAAATGTGTACCTGTAAAAATATTCTTTTTTTTTTTTAAGATTTTATTTATTTATTTAACAGAGAGAGATCACAAGTAGACAGAGAGGCAGGCAGAGAGAAAGGGAAGCAGGCTCCCTGCTGAGCAGAGAGCCCAATGTGGGACTCGATCCCAGGACCCTGAGATCATGACCTGAGCTGAAGGCAGTGGCTTAACCCACTGAGCCACCCAGGTGCTCCTGTAAAAATATTCTGAGAGTTCTATGGAGGAAGGGAACTAATGACCAAAAAATGCTTAAAACCTCTGCTTCAGATTATGACACACCTGATTCTTACTATGGGATGAGTAGGTATATTGGCACAGATGTTTTCTCTACCCGTAAGTATTAGACCTCAGCAGCTATACCTATTTGGCCAAGATTAGCATCATTCATTGTGTATCTTAACATTAGCTTTTGGGTATCATTTCATTCTATAAGTAATAACTGAATCACCTTTCTTGAGCAAGAAATTGTGTTTTGGTATTCTTTTCCTTTGTTTCATTAGTTCATTTTTCTTGTGGTTGCCCTGATTTAATTCAGAATTTAGATGCTTTGATGAGATTTTTTTTTTCCTGCCCAGATCCCTTCACTTGACTTCTAATACCTTGACTTCCTTGGTGATGCACCCCTCTCCTACCATCAGTTTCTGTGGTTGGAATAGGACCAGTCCCATCTGTATCTGTGATACTGGATATTTGGTACAGTTCCACTTGGTGAGAAGGAAGGGCATGAGACTGATGTGACTCAAATCTAGAATCTTACTATGAAAAGAATCACACTGCCAGCTCTGGCTTTGAAGAGAGAAGGATGTACGCCAAAGGCCTGATGGTCCTCTTCCCTTTTAGGGGAAAGAAGCTGCCTAAGAATGGAGTGGACACAGAAGGAAACAGCTAAGAAACATGGTGGGGTTGGGGGAAACACTCAGGCCCTAAAACAAGGTTAAAACATGCCCGAAGTCAATTCTAGCCCTGGACTCTTCAACTGTGGGAGCCTGTTGAAGGAGGTCATTGAGAGGACATGACCTCCAATTGACCGGAGAGATCTGAAACTAGGCAATAGGAAGCTCCTCACCCCTCCCTGTTCTTGGAATGCAGTTTACGGTTACCACTCCCACCACGGGAGATGTTTCAAGGATGCAGCGCTGAGAGAGAACTGTGCGATTGAGATCCTCTGAACCACAGACATGACAGAATCCAGGTAAGAGTTCCATGAGATTCTAGCAGGCAATGCTGAGATCTACTCATCTTGAGGCTTCTGGAGAAAAGCCTCATGTGTAAGTTCCCTTGCTTATTAAACCTGCTGCCTACCAGTCTGCAGTGTCCTGTCTCTTTCTTGGGCTCTCCTTGCAGTCCCTGTTGGGTGTGGGGGAGGCAGTTTGTGAACCAACAGAGCCACTGAATCTCTCTCTAGCTTTAGCCAGCTTTAGGTGACCTACATCGAAAAGAACAATAATCTCAGTAAAGTTTATAATACAAGTTTAGGAAGTCAGTATCTTTAAAAGATTTCATTTATTTGAGAGATGGATTGAGCAAGAGAGAGAGAGAAAATGCATGAGCAGGGGGAGGGAGCGGGAGAACCAGGCACCCCACTGAGCAGGGAGCCCGACGTGGGGCTTGGTCCCAGGACCCTGGGATCCTGACCTGAGCCTAGGGCAGATGCTTAACCAACTGGGCCACCCAGGTGCTCATAACTCAGTATCTTTACAAGGAAATAAATAAATAATCGTATGGTATAATTCTTTTGTTAAATAATTAAGTCACTGGCTGTAGCCTAATAGGCATTCGTTGATCGCTGATATAAGTCCCATATGCACACTTAACGTATGTGGCAACTATGGATACAATCAGAACATTCTACAGAGGAGTAAGTAAATATAAACACCTTCCAGGACAAAGTTGTTTATATTTATAGAGAAAAACAAATTTCAACTCGTTGGACTCCCAGGTCTGTCCTTTCCGTTATGCATTCTGAAACTGAAATACGTTGTAACTTCTCTCTAGTGAAAAACAAACATGAGCAGTTGGAAACAACACTTCTTCTATTGTGTCACTGTGGACACAAAATGCTTCTGTCTCATCTCAAGATAGTAGTTTATCCACACCTGTGTTCTCCTGATTTCTTGCCAAAACAGTCTTGTGTATTTCCAAGGATCCATAACAGAAAGGTCTCAGGTGTTTTAAAAGTGGAAGCCTCATGATGGTCCAGTGGAGCTGACATGTTCTAGGGTCTTGTGAGGAAGAATAGGATGAAATACAAGGTAAATCCAATCCATCCAGGCTACTATAACGAAAATCGATTGTCTGGTAGCCTATAAACCACAGAAATCTATTTCTCACAGATCTGGAGACCAGAAGTCCGACATTAAGATGCCAGCATGGTTACATCCTCACAAGGACCCTCTTCTTGGGTTGTAACTGGTGTCCTCCAGCTGGACCCCCACAGGGGAAAGGAACAAAGGGATCTCTCTGCAGCCTCTTTTATAAGACTTCATTATCTTTTATAATCTCACTCAGGAGGATTCCACCCTGACATCTTATGTACCTCCCAAAGGCTCTGCCTGTGCATATAATCATTTTACTGGGTCAGATATTCAACCTAAGAACTTGTGTGGAGACATAAATATTCAGAACATAACAATGTCTCTCACTGAAGCTAGGAGTAAAACAGTTTTCAAGTGATGAACACAAGTGGACGCTTACCTTCCTAGGGGAGCCAGGAATTTCTGCATCGTTACAAGGAGTCATTTCTTTCTTTCTTTCTTTCTTTCTTTTTTTTTAAGATTTTATTTATTTAACAGAGAGAGATCACAAGTAGGCAGAGAGGCAAGCAGAGAGAGAGAGAGAGAGGAGGAAGCAGGCTCCATGCCCAGCAGAGAGCCTGATGTGGGATTCGATCCCAGGACCCTGAGATCATGACCTGAACTGAAGGCAGAGGCTTAACCCACTGAGCCACCCAGGTGCCCCTACAAGGAGTCATTTCTTACACTTTCACTGTCTCTGGTGGGTTTGGGGAATTGCAGCTGAAGCAGTACAATTTGAAAGTATACTGGAATGTGTGGCACATAGAGAGACATTTTCTTATTGGGGAAGATGAAGCACACTGGTTTGATTCCAGCGGAACTTGAATTCTCCACATATCTACCTCACTGCTTATCACTTTTCTCCTTTTCCATATTCTCAGAGGACATAAAATTGCTGTAATGAGGCTAATTAATGAAGTAGAAACTGAGGATACTTAAGCACCTAGGAAGTTTCTGGGGTACAGTTGAGAGCCTTTTACACAGTTTAGCATTCTAGTTAAAGGGAAAATGAAACGTTTCTCATAAATGTGCTGAGCATGTATCATTTCTTAGTATCTGGCTTGTGGGCTTTCTTGGAAGCCTAATATCCGACATTAGTATGCTCAGAAGAAAATAATTGAATTTGGACATAATTAGGAAAGTTCACAGCTCAGGAAGGATTTGTGAGGAGATGGTGACAAAGGAAGCTGACTTGAATCAGTAATGCTCTCAGGAAGCAAGAGCAGAAGCTGAAGCCTTATCTGGACAGTTACTGTTAAGAAGTGGTTGGAGTGAACACATCTGCCTTTCTTCCAGGTGAATATCCCCAAGTTGTCCAGCATGATGGTCTTCATTTTCTTTGGTAAGTAAATCATTCTTCTAGTTTACCTGGATGTGTAACACCAATTCTTCATGAACTGAAAGCTATCTTATCTGACTTATCTGTTGATTAAACTAATGGGTTTATAGTAAGAAGTATCAATTACAAATGTATACTTTAAGGTGGTTTATAACTGTTTCAAAAATGTACACTTATTATTGTAGAAAACACATTTCTATATTGCAGGAATCACATTAATCTCTTAGGTTGTTTCTCTCTTATTGTGTAAGATAATCCAGTTACTTGGAGTTATTTATTGGGATTTATGGAATTCACATATATAATAGAGTCTTTGAGAAATGAAACCGTCCAGTATCTATTTATAAGTTATAAGATGACAAATTTCAAATTATCTATTTTTCTTTGAAATTAAATTAAAATGAGATTAATTTATCATTTAGTTCTCTTAATTTTAAAGCATTAATATTTACAAACTAGGAGTCCTTTTGAAGAATAAAACAACATCCCATCGGATGCTTCACATTTCAGCCAATTTTTGTGAGCTAGAGATAAGGTTTGGATTTATCCCTCTTGTGTTGGATAGTGTGAATGTATTGTAAGATGTTGATAGAAAATAATTCATTTATACTCAAAGTAGAATCCACAAAGATCTACTTACTACATGTGTCATTGGGGAAGCTATTATATTTTCTTCAGAATTTAGTAGAATCTATAAAATGAATTCAGGAAAGAGATAGTTATTATTATAGCTGAATATTAATATTCCATTCATTAAAACAAAGCCAATATAGTTTTTGCTTACTCTACACTAATAGCTATTGATGATTAAAAACATAATTGTGGGCATGAAAATGAAGAAGGTTATTTCAAATTATGTTGAACATAAAAGGAGAATCAAAATAAATCAAGTGAAAAAAATTAAGGGAAGAAGGAATGGAATCTTTTATATATCTTCAGGTTTTTTTTCTTTAGTTTAAATAATATTCATTAGCCCGATATTTTGCTTCTTGTATTTATTTTAATATTTCCTTATTTCTATTCTTAGGTATAAAGACAAATCTCAGAAACTTTAACTTTTGTAGATAAGGCAACAATAAAACAGAACACACAAAATACATTACAACCTCATTATGGCCCCAGTTGAAAAGCAAGGATGGCCGCTTGTTTTCAAGTTTCACTTCTAAATTAACCTTGGCATTAGGTTGCATGAAGGAAGGAAATGACTTCTAATATTGTTAGGGTCAAAATTGTACTATTTGGTAGTAACCAGTATTCCCATACTTGTTTAACATCTTCTAAGTAAGTAGGTCTTGTGATGTGGGAAAGTTTTATAGCCAAAGAAATGTGGGACATAGTGAATTTTTAAAATATAACATGTATTATCATGATAAGCCTTAAGAGGGTGATATTATGTACAGTATTCTTCATTTTACTATTTTAAAACAGATCTTGTTTTTCACTGAGCATTTCAAGAGAATCCTTGAAAATTCCAGGATTAAATATGTGACTACAAATCATAGTAAGGAATGACTGAAATTTTGGAAAGCTAAAGTTATTTTCATTCTTTTGGGCCAGATCACTGAGATGGTTTTCCTAGTAGATTCAGTATTTCATCCAAATAGAAGGTGTGGAAAATCATGTAAAATAAACAATCAAGAGGAACTTAAATTTTTAAATATGGAAGAAAATGAAATAAATTGGGGAAAGATAATACATAGAATACATTAACCATCACTAGACTGAGGTACTGGTAATGTTTTGATGGTATATCCAGAACACTATCAACTATAAGTTTTCTGAGGGAACTATTCACAAAATGTAATGATCAATGTCAAATAAAATTCTGGTTTCTTATAAGTTGAGTTTCTGACACAACATACCAGAGGGTCTTTCATAGCTGGATTCAAACAAATGACTTTGGGCCAAAATCAAAGGGACTCTCTTTCTCTTTCTTTAGACTTGCTAACCTAGGACAGGATTTTGGTTAGGTGCGGCTATCCATGAACACATGAAAAAACAGAAGGCTGATATGTCAATTTCCACTGTAGCCCTCAACAAGGAAAAACTGTGACTGAACCATACCCTTGGGCCTAATCTCCAAATGCAGTGACCCAGCAAATAGAGCATATGATCCTATGAGTTGTCTTGGATTCTCCTTAAGAGAAAAGATTTGGAAGAGCTAAGATAAAGACAAGATTATAGGTTTTACTTGAAGCTTATAAAACTCTGCATTATCACAGGTGATTCATAATTAATATCATCTTTTTAAAAATCCAAATAATTTGTCTCTGAAACATATTAAGGTGTCTTGATTATAGTTAATATATTTTCTCTATAACTCAATTGCAGTTCCCATATTTTTCTATGGATTGATTAATCAAGTGTCAGTTTGTATGCTTGCAGAATCAATTCAGGTAATTTGAACAATATACTAAGTTAGCCTTGCTACTTTCTGGAAAACTGACTGGAAACTTCTCTTCTACCCAAAATAACTTGTAAATATCTGAAAGATGTTATTTTTATTATAGTGTCAATTACTTATTTATAACTCATGATTAACTTTTAAAGTTGGTTTAAGTCAATATACATAGATAATGTGTTGTGTTTGATGATGAGGATACGATTATGAATTATGTCTAATGCCTATCTAATAAAAACCTAGAACCCAGTGGTGGACAAGCATGTAAATACATATTTTTATTACAGAGCAGTAGAGCTATGGTTGGGGAAATCCTGAGATGATCGCAAAACAAATGAGGTGTGTTAAATCAATTTGGATAAAGGAACAGAGAGTATTGAAGTCAGGGAAGTGTTCCATAAAACAGGTGATCATTGTGTTGAGTGTTAACAAAACAACAACAACAAAAAAAACAAAAACAACAACTATTCCAGAAGAAAAAGAAATGGAGTCCCTACTAATAATCATGGACGAAATACTCAGAGGTACAAGACAACATGGAGCATTTGGGAAACTATAAATGTCCAAGGACTCCCCACAGTGCATGTGATAAGGAATATGAGAATTATGCTATGAGGAACCATCCAAAGGGTGAAGCAGAGAAATGGCAGGACTAGAATGGTACAGTAGGCAGGTTTGGGGGGGGGGGGTATAACCTATGTGAGTGAAGTGAAACTGGAGGCACGTTGAATAATTTGTGAGTTGGTCAGATATTCAAAATGAGAATCAGAAAACTATGCAAAAATGAATATAGGAGAGTGAAGTTGGGGATAAAAAAGGAGTCTGTCATGAATCCAAGGTTTCTAGTGCAGGTACTTACAAAAATGCTAAAATTGTTGGAGCGGGGTGGTCTACCCGGGAGTGGTGATGATAGAAAGATAGGGTACTCTGGAAATGTGTCTGGAATGTTTAGATGGAGATATCAACAGATGTAACTGGAAGACTGAAAAATAATGGGATTGGGTGATGCTTTTTAGAATCATCAATCTAGAGGTTTTAGTTAAATTAGGATGGTATGTTTCTCTATGTTTCTCTATGTTTACTGAGATAAACATAGAGAATGTATGAAATGAGAATGGGAAAAACCTGAGGACAGACAGTAAGCTAAAAATATAGTTTACCAGAAAAAGACAAGGACCCTGGGAAGAATTCTAACTATGGTCAGAAAATATCAAATGAATAAGTATCAAGAGAACTAGAAGAGGGGGTTGACAAAGGAAGAGAGAGTTTCAAGATGGAAATGGCAATGGTCACAAAATGCTCAGTGATAAAAGTAGGCAAGATGAAGTCCTGAAACTATGAAGCTTGACGTTTTGGAGATGAATAGAGAAGTTTAAGGAGATGTTTCAATAGAGTAAGTCATAAAAATACAAATTGAGGAACAAAAAGGCATCAAATGAGAGGACAAGTGTAAACTCTTTTTTTTTTTTTTTAAGATTTTATTTATTTATTTGACAGACAGAGATCACAAGTAGGCAGAGAGGCATGCAGAGAGGGAGAGAGAGAGAGAGGGAAGCAGGCTTCCTGCGGAGCAGGGAGCCCGATGCGGGGCTCGATTCCAGGACCCTAAGATCATGACCCGAGCCGAAGGCAGCAGCCCAAACCACTGAGCCACCCAGGCGCCCCACAAGTGTAAACTCTTCATTGAAGAATCTTCTAGAGGAGAAACACAAATCTATAGCTAGAACTAAAGCTAAGAGCCATTCCACCCTTGTAACGATTGTATGAGATTGTATTCTTATTAACTCTGCTCTTTATCATCAATAACTTAGTTTCGAGGTAAACAAATGCCATGCTGCAATATTGCCAAGGTGCTGCTGTTGTTGTTCTGTTACTGTTGTTATTTCAGCTATGGCACTGTCCTTGGAACATGAATCCACTCCCCAAATGACTGATTGCAAGTATTTAAGAGAGCAATGCCTAAGTGATGCAAATGGGTGTAAATATGCATGGAGACTAATGGAAGATTCCTGCAACGTTTCAGGTAAAATATTATTGAAACCATACTCAAATTATTTCCTTTTACTGAGATAAAAATAGATTTGGATATTTTCTGTCACTATCCTGGGAACTAAGCTAGCTTTGCTCTATAAACAACTTAACTCAGACTTGATATTCCAATGATTACCTTCACTTGCTTATTAATAAATGTGGTTACAAAAACTCAAGAGTCCTACTGCACTGTGGGTAGCTTTATGGAAGACTTCAGGGTTTTTTTTGGTTTATTTTTTTTTACTTACATCACCACATGCAATGTTATAATTATATGTATGCTTGTCAGAAGTATGACAACATTTTTTCAAATATCTTTTTGCTTACAAGTGAATATCTCAATGATAAAATAAGAAAAATAACATTTGTGATGATCAAAAGCACTGTTACTTGTTTGTATGTGTGTAATACCTGTTACACATGTTGTAATTCACATTTTATTTTCTTGCAGAAGATATGCTATCTTCCTTTCCAACTGTGTCAAGAACAATTTAAAATATTTTTTTTTTATTTTTAACTTGTCCTACATTCCAAATATTTGAGGAAAGTCCCAAAGTGTTGAGAATGTTCGAACTCCAAAGACAGTTACAGCTATCTAACCCAACATTCTTATTACAGTTCAGGAAAAGAATTTTAAAGGCATAATTTGCTCAAAGTAACACAGTAACTTTAAGATGAGACTAGAAGACAATGACAAAAAAAATTTCTTATTGGTTTTGATGATGAAGCTTCTTATTATATTTCATAAGGCAATTTAAAATATTACTTCAATGTGTCATGAATTATAACATTTATTTCAGTATACAAATAGCAAGTCATTTTCAGTGAATTGCAGTAATATTTGCATAATTATCCCATGCATGAAGCTGACATAGAAATATTTTCAAATACACAGATGAAATGAATTCAAGTAGTTTTATTCAGAAAAATGAGTAAAGAAAATTGTTGGGTAGATAAATATGGCTTTGTAAATTAAAGCAGAAAATGAAATACTGGTAATTATGAAAGATTCATTATTCAATAATATTTACTGAGTGCTTACTGTCAGGACCACTTCGTTTCTCATGGTAAATTCTGAGCCACCTGCATGTCTGTTATTATAATCTTAGAATGACATACAAAATAAAATAGAATATTATGACAAATGGCAAATAAAATAGCTAAACTGACAGAGTGGTGAAGATTATAGATCATTCTGATCACCTCATATAAGGACAGCCTTGATTACTATTGAAGAGTAAAAATTGGCATTCTAAGTGGGGACAAAGTCATTTTAAAATACAGCAAGATTTAATCTATTTTAGAAAGTAAATGCTAGGGAGAAAGTCAGTAAAAAGAAACTTTGTGCTTAAAAAGTCACTTCTGTGGACCTCTTGCAACAACCCCAGAAAAATCTTATGATAATAATGAATTACTCAGATTAATACATTAAAAGCATTTGGGATAGGACAATATTCAGATTAATATCAGGAATATTATATGTTTGACTAAAACCCAGGTAACCTCTGCAAGATGAAAGACTCATCAAACTGTAACCTGAGCATCCAGTCCTTGGTGGAAAGTAATTTCCAATTTGAAGATTGTCTCTGCACTGATAACCTCTATTGTACTATTAACAAATTGCTTGGAGAACCATGCATCAATGAATCAGGTAACAATAAATTGTTATACAGAAATATTTACAGTCATGAAAAAGAAAAGTAGAGTTTCAAAATTAACCACATCTATGTAATTTAATTAATTCTCCTTTCTTGATAATTTGATCAGTTCTCTGTGTAATTTAAGGTTCAGTGAGCTGTGGATCTCAGTAAGTACCTAACATATTTCTGAAGTTGCTAACCATAATTGCAAGCTTCATTCAATTATAATTCATTAGGATTATAGATTCACTTGCTCAATTCATGTATTTGTGGGGTTTGCACAAGATCTAAATGATAGAAGACAAATAAGATATTAGAGAAAGTCCAAAATATAACCATGTATCTAGAATTATACTTGCCTTTCAGTAGGATCATTTAATCATTTAATATGCATTTATTTACTGCCTGTTCAAAGAGCCAGGCCGACACTGAGGTAGTGGCCATCAAAGTATTCTGCGTGTGTCCTTAAGAGTTCATAAAGATTCTCAAAGGGATATGTGGATAAAATAGTTCTAAAGTGATCAATGCTTGGATCCTCAGTGTTCCTCTGTGCTCTCTGAAAAGTGGTCAGCTTGGGAATGCACATGCTGTCATGGGGTCCTTGCCTCTTCTTTCACAGTCAACTTCTCATTTCCTAAGAAATACACCATTTCTTCCAATATCCCATTTCCCTCTCATCTATCATTGTTCCACCTCTCAAATCATACATGGTGAGCTCACTGGACAATTTTCTGTTCCATGGTTTTGCTTTCTCCAGAATTTCACATAAATGGAATTATATAACATGTAGCCTTTGAGCCTGATTTTTTTTTTAGTATAATGCATTTGAGGTTCACCAATGTTTCATGTACAAGTTTTTCTTTTATCAGTACTAGTCCATTGTATACCACACATTGGTTATCCATTCATCATTGAAAGTGATTTGCATTGTTTCCAGATTTTTAGAAATTATAAATATTCACATACAAGATTTTTACAAATAGAAGCTTTTGTTTCTCTTGGGTAAGAAATTGTTGGTTTATATGGTAAAGTGTATGTTTGACTTTATGGAGAGCTTCCATACTATATTCCAAATTTGATGTAAGCATCAATGTATAAAAGTTTCAGTCATTCCACATTCTCAGTGGCACTTGATTTTGATTTTTACTTGTTTTTGTTTGCGGGTCATCCTAATATATATTTAATAGTCTCACATTGTAGGTTTAATTTCCACTTAAATAATAGTAATGTTGAACATATTTTCATGTGCTTACATGTCATCTGTACACATTATTTAGTAAAACATCTCTTCAAAATTTTGCTCATTTTAAATTTGAGTTTTGGCTTCTTTACTGGGTTTTAAGAGTTGCTTCTCTGTATCAAATAGGATTTATCAGAACATGTGTTCTGGAAACAATGTTTTCCCCTCTATGTCTTTTTATTTACTTCCTTAGGAATATCTTCCCCCAGAAAGAAGTCTTTTGCTTTTTAAACTTTAATGATAACCAGTTTTTTTCTTTTTTCTTTTTTTTTTTTAAAGATTTTATTTATTTATCGGGGGGGGGAGAGCGAGCACAGGCAGACAGAGTGGCAGGCAGAGGCAGAGGGAGAAGCAGGCTCCCCGCTGAGCAAGGAGCCCGATGCGGGACTCCATCCCAGGACGATGGGATCATGACCCGAGCCGAAGGCAGCTGCTTAACCAACTGAGCCACCCAGGCGTTTTTTCACGTGCAAGATGCCAACTTTTTTTCTTGAATAATACCTGTGATGTTGCATCTAAGAAATCTTTATCCAACCCCAAATCACAGAAATATTTCTCATATGGTCTAGAAATTAATGTAGTTTAGGTTTTGAGTTAATTTTTGATTTTAGTACAAACAATGGGTCAGATTCCTTTTGTTTTTTCCTTTTTTTTTTTTTTTCCCTGTAAGGATAAACAACTGTTCTAACCCATTTGCTAAAGAGACTATGAGTTTCACCTTCAAAACTCATTTGGGTGGTATATTAGTGGCTCTATTTCTAGAGTTCTTATCCTGTTTCAATAATCTGTATTTCTGTACTTTTGCCAATACTCTATGGTCTTACTTATTTTAACTTTATGGGGGTTCTTATAATCAAGTAGTATAATTCCTTTAACTTTGTTCTTTTTAAAAATTGTTTTGGCTATTTTTTTGACTTCCTATATACATGTTACAATCGAATTGTCAGTTCTATAAAAAATTAGCATTTTGGGGTGCTTACATTGAAACTATATATCAGTTTGGATAGAACTGACACATGATATGTCTGCCCATTCATTTAGGATCTCTTTGATTTCTTTTATCATATTTTGTAGTTTTCAGTGTATAATTCTTACATTGTATTGATATATGCAAATATGCTTCATTTTTTGATGCTGTTGTAAATAGTGACTTATTGAGTATAGAGAACCTATCAAAATAAAATTGATATATTATCTGGACCTTATATCCTGTAACTTGCTCAACTCACTGATTAGTTCTTATGTATCTTTTATTTGGTAAAATCTATAGGACTGTCCGAATAGATCTAAATATTCGTATCTGTGAGTAGACAGAACTTTATTTCTCCCTTCCCAATCTGTAGGCCTTTATTTCTTTTCTTTGCTCTATGGTTCTGGGTGGAACCTCCTAGATGATGTTAAATAGGATCCTTGGGAGTGGC
The DNA here is from genome assembly GCF_022355385.1 of Mustela nigripes. Lineage (NCBI taxonomy): Eukaryota > Metazoa > Chordata > Mammalia > Carnivora > Mustelidae > Mustela > Mustela nigripes. Next base: position 48,998,613 of record NC_081561.1, on the reverse strand, counting down.
CATCCTTGCTTTTTATCTGTCTTCAGAGAAATGGTTTTTGCAGTAGGTCCTTTGCAGGTTCCCTTTATCAGGCTGAAGAATTCCTTCTTATATCCCCGTTAGCTTTGAGATTTTATCATGAATGGATAAACAAATGTTAAATTTTGCAAATACTTTTCCTGCCTCTATCGAAATGATTATGTTTTACTTTTCTTTTATATAGTGAATTTTATTGTTGATTTGTGAACATTTGTTCTCACCCTTTATTCTGAGGCTATATACTACTCAGTGATGATGTATTATTCATTTTATATATTATTTGATTCAATCTGCTGATATTTTATTAAGGGTTTTTAATTTATGTTCATGAGGGATATTGGAATATTGTTCTCTTGTAGTGTATTTCTCGATTTTATTGTCTGAATAATGTTGGTTTCTTAATGCGCTGGGAAGTTTTTCTTCCTATTCTTTATTCTAGAACAGGATACAAAGAATTAGTATTATTTCTTCCTTAAATGTTTGATTTAATTCACCAGTGCAGATACCTGGGCTATTTTTTATTAGACGGCTTTAAAATGTTCAATGTGTTCAGTTGTTATAGGACTGTTTCACTTACCTATTCCTTATTGAGTGAGTTTGGTAGTTCGTATCTTTCAGTGAATGTTCCCATTTGTTGGATTTATGTTGAATTTTTGTTTTTAGAGTTTCCATTTTATTTATTTATTTTTTACCTTTTTCTATCTCTCTGCTAAGTTCTTATTATCCCCAAATTGTCCTTTAAGTGTCTATAGGTGTTACAGTGGTATCTTCTCTTTCCTTCAGACACTGATGAATTTGTGTATTCCTCCCTCTTTGTCTCTCTCTGTCTCGCAGTCTTGCTCATTATTTTTGGTTATTGTGTTTGATTTGACTTGCAGTTGCTCCTCATTATCTGGCTTCTTAAGATAAAGGCTTATATCATTGACTTGAGATTTTTGTCTTTCCTCCTATAATCATTTCATTATATAAATCTCCTTCCCAAGTACTGTTTTAGTCCATCCACAAATCTTAGTATGTTGTATTTTCATTTTTATTCAGTTCAAAATGTTTTCTCATTTCCCTTGTGACTTCTTCTTTGATTCATGGTTTATTTATAATACTATTGTTTAATTTCCAAATGTTTGAGGATTTCCAAGGTACCTTTATTATTTACTTTTAGTTCAATTCTTAATTAAAATGGTAAGTGCTGATCACCTGTTCAATGTGAAACATGCTAGATCACACACACACACTCTCGCTCTCTCTCTCTCTCTCTCTCTCTCTCTCCCCCTCTCTCTCCTTCACAAAGTACTTGAAGTTATAGACGAATAAAGAATGGTGACTCAGAAGGTTTCATAGAAGAAATGACAGACTTGGGATTTTGGGTTAATTTGGCTCATTAGACAACATGGATGTTCTATACAGAGGAAATAGATTGAAGCAGAACACATTTGAGGAGAAACAAATCCTTTGTGAAGCTGATCTGTAGAACAGAGCAGTATTAGGAAACGATGCTGGAAAGAAACCAGATGTTCTAAGAAGGAGGAAAGCTGAACTTAGAGATCTTTCTAAAGGGATTAGACTTCAAACTGTTATTGCAAGGAGCTCTTAATGCATTTTAAACAGAGGAATGCAGAATCAGCTTTTCAAAGGGTATCACTGGCAGGAGTGCAAAGGACAGAACAAAGGGGAGGGAAAGATGCAGGCCAGGGATGTCAATTAAAAGGTCATCAAAATCACGTGGGAGAGAGGTGATGCATGCCTAAACTAACACATTGGTGCTGAGGACTATGAGGAGAAAGCCAAAGTAAGTTATGTTTATGAATTATAATTGATAGGCATTGGAGACAGTTGAATATGAGGAGTATGAAAGGTATGAAGTATGTTCTACAAGTTGCTGGCTTGGGACAGGATACCGTGATACACTGAGATAGGGAAGAAGCAATAAAGTACAGGATTGGGGACAGAGATGATGAGTAATATTTTGGAGACATTGCATCTGTAGCGTGCTTTGGAACATTCCTGTTAGGAATGTTAACATTTTGTTTTAAGTTTTACATGATACAAATAATTTCAAAAAAGAATTGAAGGAATGTGTGTCATCTAGTTTGCATATGGAAACATGGATCTTGCCCTGAAGAGAGTAATCTAAAATAGACACACACACAAAAAGATAAAATTAAATAGACATACAGGTTTTGGAGTTATATGTTTATAAGAAGCAGATAAAGCCATAAGAAGGAAGATAAGATTGGCCTATAAAGGCTATAAAGTGACAATATAAAGATTTTGATAATGACATTCATGATCTAGTTGAAGAGAAAAAAGATTTCAAAGACATGGAAAAAAACTACAGAAAGAGTTTTTGAAGTCAATGAAAGGGATAGAGAGAAAATAGTCAACAGTTAGAAATGCTGAGATGGCATAAAAAATGATAGAGCCCAAAATGAGATTAGTTAGCTAATTAATAGGTCTTTACTAGTTTTTGACTGAAGTAGGCTGAAATGAAGACATATTGAAATACTAAAATATTTATTGACTTTTGTTTCACCATGACAAGACAACTTAATTTTTATCTCTCTAGCCACTTCTAATCACACCAGGTTTTAAAAAAATATAGTTACCAGTCAACAGGTACATACAAAGTTAAATCAGTTAAACTGAAATCAGTCCCCCCCATTCCCCCTACACACACAATAGACACTTACTAAAGACAACTATGTGGCAATATTGATAAGCCAGGAATATAAAAACATTGTAGAAGAGAACACTGACATAGCCTCACAAATGCACTTCATGATGGACAAGACCTAGTTGTTATGGATACAGGAAGCATTAGCTGATTGCTTTTCATTGAGCTTAGAGTGAGAAATGAAATGATTAAAATCTTATCAATCATCCTATCTTAACTATGGTACCCTCCTAGACTCTTTGATCATCAGTCCAGCAAGCCAAGATCTACTCTCTTTCCCTCTCTCTCCTTCTCTCTGTCCCTCCCTACTCCCCCGTTGGTCCCCTTCCCACTCTTCTTCCTTCTCTCCCCACTTTAGACTCTCAAAACATTCCCCAACATATATAGGCATGTATTTTTCTATTCTTCATTGATATCTTGTAAACTTCTTGAGCAAATCAGCTTTAGCATTTCTTTCCTTTTTTCTTAATATGATAAAGTACCCAGTGTAGTACCTGATACTTAGTAAATGACCAATGAATATCGCGTAAGTACTTTAAATTCGTTAAACATATTTTTGAGACCCTAAATCATGTGTCTGTCTGTATTTATTATTTCGTTAATATGTGTAGACATTTTATAAATGCTGAAGGATAGATATAAAGCTGAATAAAACATGGAACACCTAGGTGGCTCAGTTGGTTAAGCTTATGACTCTTGATTTCAGCTCAGGCCATGCTTTCAGGACTGTGAGATAAGCCCTGCACATTGGGCTGTGCATTCACCAGAGAGCCTGCTTGAAATGCTCTCCTTCCCCCTCTGCCCCTCCCCACCTGCAACTTCTCACTCTCTCTGTCTCAAATAAATAAAATCTTAATAAAAAAAAAAAAGAGGTGACTAAAACAGTCCCAGCTCTTGATAGCTGAAAACATAATAGAGTAAAATTGACATTTAGCCATATTACTTCATTTAGCCCAGCTAATTAAATATATAAATAGAAAGATTTAGATAGACAGTTTGATAGAACATATAGACAGGTTTACAGATTATTTCAAAATATATAATTACCAATGTGTAATAGAACTAATTATATGAGGACAGCATTAATCAGATGTATCTTATGGATGTAAGCATGCTAGCCAAAAAGAATAGAAGAGATGGCCTCTATTCTAGTAAAGGAGCCTGATTTATTTGAGAAATGTGCAAAATGCTATAGTAGTGTATGTTTTCAAACATATGCAGCATTACAGAGGCTAGACTTAGACTAGTGCTTATAAGGATGCCCTAGCAGTTATTAAGTAAACATTTTCATATCATGAAATTCACTATGTTATTAATGTCTTGTATAAGGGTGTCTTGTAGAAACTAAGGTAAAAGAAAAGTAATTTAACAAAAAAAAGTTAAACTTTTTTTTTTAAGATCATATACTCCAGAAAGAAAGAAAGAAAGAAAAAAAAAAGACTTTTGGAAGAATGGTAGGGTCAAGGAATTTTTTATTGTGGATATCTTTTTTGAAGTACCTCAGAAGATAAGATGTTTTAGAAGTAGACAGTATACATCATAAAGCCTATGCTAAGCTGACTTGGAGTCTCATGTTGAAGTTGTTTTTCTCATCTCATCTTTTCTTTTTTTCATAGAATTATGGGTTTGTTGGAACTATCTAGTAGAACATGTGTTCTCAATGAGGAATAAAACCTCCAGGGGATGAAAACTGGTGCATGGGGTTGGGCAAAAAATCTTTTACTCTTTATTATATTTAAATCAGAGATATTCATCCAGTTCCCAAACAGATATACACTATATCTGTGGAATTAAAATTTTACAAGGAGGTTGGTGACTTAGAAAAATAAAGGTCTAAAAATGCTTGTAAGAGGAAAATGATAATTTTTAAAAAAGGTGGAGAAACAGTTTGAGTACATTTCTAGTAGAAAAGAGAAATCCATATAGCCTGGGTGGCTCAGTGGGTTGGGCTGCTGTCTTCGGCTCATGTCATGGTCTTGGGGTCCTGGGATCGAGTCCCACATCGGGCTCTCTGCTAGGCAGGGAGCCTACTTCCTCCTCTCTCTCTCTGCCTCCCTCTCTGCCTACTTGTGATCTCTCTCTGTCAAATAAATAAATTTTAAAAAATCTTTAAAAATTTATACAAGGGAAATAATCTATTATTTTATAAGTATCTTAAGTTACACATGATTTCTACCAGTCATCATCAAAATGTAATGAAACTTTGGACAAAAGTAAATAAGAACCAAATGTCATCCAAAGCAATTGAGCATTACCATTATGTGATTATATAAACTATCAATAATCCGTGTTCTAATTTTTAGAAATTCAGGATCATTTGTTGTAGCCCTCTTGAAATTTTTTTAATGGTTTTTGAAAGACAATAGATAAGCTTAGGGGCACATGGGTGGCTCAGTCATTTGAGGGCCGGACTCTTGATTTCGGCTCAAGTCATGATCTGAGGGTCCTAGAATTGAGCGTCAGGTAGGACTCTGTGCTTAGCGTGGAGTCTGCTTGAGAATTCTCTCTCTCCCTTTCCCTCTGCCCCTCCCTTCACTCACTCTGTCTCCATCTCTGTCTCTAAAATAAATAATATGCCTTAAAAAATAAGTTTATATACTTTATGTAAAACATTAAAATATCACAAGTAAATGAACTTATTTAATTTTTTGTCAATTTTTAAAATTTTAATTAAAGAAGAATCAGCTCTGTCTTTACATTTGGCTGGACAGTCAAATACCACACAATGGCTGCCTCAGAAAGACACATCAGTAATGGTTGGAAAAGAGAGTGACTGTGTCATAGCAGCACATATTTGCCAAGAATCAGAACATTGCTCTCTGTTGTATGAAAATTTTAAGAAAACCTGTGGGAAGGAATCAGAACAATGCAAGACCCTCGATGGAGGCTACCTGTGTGCTGCATTAAGAGAAAGCCTGAAAGAAACGATATTGTGGAATTGTCATTGCAACGACCCTTCAAAAGCAGAGTGCACTGAAATTTGGAAAAGTTTGTTTGAAGACATTTGTATACAGGATGCTCAGATGAATCAAGTTTCAGCTTTCAGTGACAACTATGAAGATGGATTCAAACAGGACTTTTTTTCAGGTTGGTATTCTAAAGAAGAACTTAGGAACGTATATTAATTAAAGAATGTTTAACTTCTGATCCCTGCTTTGTCATTTCTGCCTGTTTCTCTTAGGAAATTAAAAATAAAAAATGAATGCCATGACTTTGTCCAAAATGGATTATTAAGAGGCAAGCAAGGCAAATGCTAAAAGGTTTTAGCATAATGTTAATTGTATTCACTTATTCATTCATTTGGAAAATACTTATGAGACATTTAAATGTGCTAGGTATTATACAGCACGATTTAAAGAAACAAAACACAATAACAAAACAAACACCTGGCCTTCATTCAAGAAGTTGTTTGTTGTTGAAGTTGTTGTTTGTTAGGAGATTTCAAAAATTAAAGAAATAGATAAATTGCGGTTACATGCTCTTATTTATTTATTTAATAGATCTTTCTTTTGAGTCCCCACCATGTCTTAGCCCATGTGCTCAGACCTGGAGGAAAAGCAAACGAAACACACAACTTGTTGCTCTCTAGGAGTTTACACTCTACATTGAGGAGCATCTTGAATCATTTTCCCAGGCAACAGACTCTGAGACAGAGGTTTGCACACAAAAGATGTGTTTGAGCTGAGGGTTTAGGAACAGAAGCTAGAAGGAACTAAAGAAAACAGGATTAGGTGGAGGGAGAAGCTGAAATACAGAGTAGCTGCCTCAACCAATATTGTTTATTCCACAGGAAGTTTGGGCATGGAATGAACATTGACAAAAGGGACATGATCCTTGCCCCACTCCTCGGGGCTAGTCCTTCTGGATGAGCTGTTCCCTGGGAAAGTCTGTCACCTTATCTGTGGCAACTTTCTTCAAATGATGGCAATGCCTAGAAAGGAACTGATTTGTGTCATCACCCAACCAAATTTTCTGCAGTCAAGGAAATGAAAGCCTGGGGGGTGCCTTAGTACTGGGCCACAGAATCCAGTATGGGGACAAAGAGAAAATTAGAAGGATTAATGACATAAGATGGATTTTTTTTTTTTAAGATTTTATTTATTTGTTTGAGAGAGAGAGAGAGCATGAGAAAGGGTCAGAGGAAGAAGCAGACTCCCTGCTGAGCAGAAAGCCTGATGCGGGTCTCCATTCCAGGACTCCAGGATCATGACCAGAGCTGAAGGCGATCGCTTAACCAGCTGAGCCACCCAGGCACACATAAGATGGATATTTTAAACAACATGAGTGCTAAGGAGAAAACTGAAGCAGAGGGGGGAAAAGAGGTCTGAGTGGGTGATTTGTAATTTTAAGAGGATAGCCAGGAAGTTGCACTCTTAAGTTGCTGTTTGAGCAAAGACTAAAAGAGGTAAGGGAATGAACCTTATGGATATTTGGGAAAAGAGCAGTTAAGGTAGGAGAAATGGAGAGTTAAAGGCCTTCAACTGGACCTGTGTCTGGAGGTTTGAGGAAGAGCTAAGGGGAGACACATAGGTAGAAGAAAGAATATGGGAGTGTAGGAGGTAAGATCAGAAATAAAACAAGGACAAGATCAGGTAGGACTTTCTAATTGATCATTGACTGGAAGACAAGCAAAGGCTCAAGTAGGAAGACCAGTTAGGAAGCGTTTATAATGACAGAGAAAAATTGAGAGATGATGGACCGCTGTGAGAAGTTGTCAGTTCTGGATATAGTTTGCTAATAGCAAACCATGTGAGGATGGAAGGAAAAAAAAAGGAAATGGAGGCTGAGTTCAAGGTTTTTGTCCTGACTTACTAGAAGGATACGGCTGCCATTATTTTCATTAATTACTACAAGAACAACCATAGGAGGAAGAAGCTTCAGTAAGGGACAGAGAAGTCAGAGGTCAGTTTGGGACATGTTAAGTCAAAAATGATATAAAATACCCAAGTAAATATATCAAATTTAGCAGCCCCACATATGGAATTGTTGTCTAAATTCTGTGTATGACACAACAAAATGGGATCTGTAGAATAGGTGTAAGTCTAAGGGGGGTGGTTATTCACTTATAGATGATAAATAAGCCCATGGCCTAGATGAGGTCAACAGAGAAATGCATGCTATCTTGGGCCAATGTGGTAGCAAATTGAGAAAATAACAGATTCTGGACCCAGTTGGGGGTAAAAAAGAATTTTCTTGTGCTTATACCTTCTTTTTATGGGCAGCAGATGGGCAGGAAGGGAGGCTGTGCAGGCAGCTCAATGAAGGACAAATTGAATCATGAAATCATAACAGAAGTCACTATCCTAATAGTCAATGGCAACAATTCAATTTTATTTTAAAATGCAAATCTGATCATACTATTTCCCCTATCACTTTATGCAAATGTCTATTCACACTCCTTATATTTTGTTTGGATTTTTTTTTTTTTAATTAGATCTCTGTATTCTGTGCCAGTCTGTGGATGCTCCAGGACAGGAACTATATATCTGTGTCTTCAGTCTGACACTGGGTACATAGTAGGGACTCAGCCAATACTTCTTGAATGAAAGATTTGGAAGTAGCTGACCAGAGAGTTCCCTTCCATCAACACAATTCTCTAGTTCTGTGATTATAATTCCTAGAAATTCTAAGAGACTAACATAATCAGAGGTGCAAATCATCCTTAAATTAGATTTCAATTTAATTAAGACTCTACTAGGAAGGATTTTTTTTTTAATTCAGACAATATTGCTTCTGTAATTTCTCCCCAGATTCTTTGTTTACTTCAGTACACATGGTCTGATTGTCAGCATTTGTTTAAATCTTCAAGTAACTAAATCCTCAGAGCAGGGCTATTTAACTCACTTGATATTTCGGGGTGTGTGGGGGGTGTTTTTCTTAAACTAATTTTGTGTATCAAGGGTTAAATAAGTGTTACATGAGCTCACATAGATTATTTCCTGATTATTCATTTAAAAATTAACCCACAGGGGCGCCGGGTGGCTCAGTGGATTAAAGCCTCTGCCTTTGGCTCGGGTCGTGATCCCAGGGTCCTGGGATCGAGCCCTGCATCAGGCTCCCTGCTCAGCGGGGAGCCTGCTTCCCCCATCTCTCTCTGCCTGCCTCTCTGCCTACTTGTGATCTCTGTCTGTCAAATAAATAAATAAAATCCTTTAAAAAATAAAACAAAATAAAAATGTAACCCACATTCTTCTATTAAATTTAAAAATTGTTCACTAGTGAATTAGTCTCTTTATTTTCTTTCTAGGTAACATGGAAGAGGATAATCAATCCAAGTGGAATCTAACTACTCTTCCCTATCAGGGTAATATTTATACATTGTATTTTTTATCTACACTGTAAATACTAGACAGTATAATTTAAAACATAGTTACTAGCTTTCTTAAAGATATGCCAATATGAAATTAATTCTGCGGTTTTTTACTAGTCTAATATTGCAACAAAATTACTGTATTTCTTCCATTCATGTATCTAAGTAACTGTTTCACCTATCCATCCTCTGTTTACAATTATGCTGAGGAATACATTATAATTAAAACCAAAGACTAGATCTTGGTTAAATTTCACAGGTATTTTGATCACATAAGTTAATTGTTTGAGGCTGTTTTTGTGTATATATGTTTGGGGGGGGTTGTGGAAGCACTCACATGTAGTTGTGTTTTCCAGAATATGAACATCTTTATGTGCTAGAATAAATACATAACTCTGTGGAGCCTTTAGTCAAGATTTTTGCCCAAAATAAAAGGTGCAACAGAACAAAAATCATTTTGATTTGAGCCCATGAACTCACCATAAGCTATAGACCTCAAATGCAATTTCTGAGGATTTATTGTTTGTGTTTGAGAAACTTGGACTCAAGATTTTTTTTCCACTCAGTTTTAGCCCTACACACTCCCCATGGTTTCTAGATCACAATATGTACCCAGTATAAATGAAAGATGATTCAAATAGTCCACTGCTAATTTATACTAACTCTTGGGGGAGGGCTGTGGAGAAAGTAACGTTGGCCCCAAGTAGCACATTGGTACATTGCGTTTTGCTCATAGACTTCTCAGTGTTTTGCAGATTCTGTATGTACAGATTTGTGTTTACTTTTCCATGACCCGGACATATCCTTGCTTTCAGGAATCAAAGGAATCCAGTCCTGTTTGGAAGTGGCAGAGGCGTGTGTAGGGGATATGGTCTGTAACACACAGTTGGCCCCTTACCTTAAAGCTTGCTCAGCAAATGGAAATCTGTGCGATGTGAAACATTGCCAAGCAGCCATACGGTTCTTCTATCAGAATATGCCTTTTAACATTGCCCAGATGTTGGCTTTTTGTGACTGTGCTCAATCTGATATCCCTTGTCAGCAGTCCAAAGAAGCTCTTCACAGCAAGCCATGTGCAGTGAACATAGTTCCACCCCCTACTTGCCTCGATGTAATTCACAGCTGCCGAAATGATGAATTATGCAGGTGAGTAAAAACACGCATACCTTACTTTCTTATTTCGGCACCTTATTTGTTACAGTCCAGTCCTAACACTTGATCTCATTACATTAGCTGGAGTTCCCACCCTCATCCAACATGATGTAAACAAAGCCAGACGACTCGTATTTTTCAATCTGGGGTACATGTGTAGTGTCTTTTTGAAATTCAAATGCAGAACATGTTTTTGGAATAAGTGAATTCAGTGTGTCAGGATCTGGTAGCCATGAAATAGTATTATTATAATTATACACCCAAGTGAGACTAATGAATTAGTAAATAGACCTGCCTGGCATGTCAGTTTAAATGCCATAGAGTTTTGACATGGCACCTCTTCAAACCTCAAAATGAATCTTTCTCTCTTAGGCTGGAGATCCGGGAGGAGAAGATAGCTTGACTCCAGTTTGGACATCCCCAGCACATATGTATGCTATGATGTCAGAAATGTACCCATTCTCCTCTTTCCAACCTCACACCCTTGATTTTCAAGGGGAGTAATGACAGTCATGTATTTGTTTATTTAAATAAATAATTATCAAGCACCTACTACTCTTCGGTCATCAGTGCATACAAGGGCAAAATGCTTGTCCTGCTAATAATTCCACCAAGTAGTTTATACTGCAAAGCATCACCCACTGAATTAAAATTAGTAGTGAAGGATGATTCATCCAGGGAATCCTAAACTATATTCTAGTAGGGGGAGAAGGATAATAAGTAAGTCAAAAGGTATAGTCTAAGGTAATGAGTGTTGTAGAGATTAACAGGCAAAGGGAGAGGACAGAATGAGTGCCTCTGTGAATGGGCAGAAAGAGCTGCAGTGCGAACAGTGAGGTCCCAGTAGGGAGCATTTTACCAGATTTGAAGATGTGGGAAAGTGAGCCTCTCTCAGTAAGCATCTGAAAAAAGAGATACCAAACAGGTCAACCAGTGTTGAGGAAAAAATACAGCATGTTCAAAAAGCAATGAACATGGGGGAGAGCAGTAGGAGATGCAGTTAGACGTTAAACTGGAATGGTGGGGCAGGCAAGCTTAGATCACATAGGGCTTAGGGGGACACTAAGGACTTGGATTTTGCTCCCAGGGAAAGGGAGGGGTTCTGGAGGATGTTGAGCAGAAGTATGAATGAACTGGTTGACTTTTTAAAACTTCTACTCTTGCTGCTAGTTGAGACTAGACGGAACCTTTGCAGGTAATTACTCTTGGGAGCCATAAATCTAATTCAACACTGACTTTTTCTTTCCCTCACTACAGTCTTCATTAACACATTTCCTTGTATATTCAAGATGAATTTATCTTTTGTGTGGTAAGAAATGCACAGTGAAGTGGGCCTCTTTGGATGAATAAGAAAATGCAGCAAAGAATGAGAGTACTGAATAAATCTGATGAATCAAAATGATTTGTAACATTGATGTTACCAAGTCAAGTAACTTTATTTAAACAACCAACATTAAATTATATAATTTAATAGATGGATTCATCTTTTGCTTCTCTTCAAAAAAAACTTCATATCAGTTTTCCCAGTGTCTTGAATCTGGGACTATTTAATTTCATTTAAATAAATAAAACTCCATAAATAGCAAAATCACTTGAAGATCAAAATAAACATTTAATGTGGAAGAGTAGTCTAGTGTGTGATAGCTCAGAGCAAGAAGGATCACATTTGTCACATTTGCATTTTTTTCTGAATTTCACAGCTAATTTTCTGAATGAAATAACTTCGAAGAGTAGATAAGTCACACGACTTAACTATAGCAAAACACATATTTTAAAATGAGTAAATGACTCCTAGGTACAAACTACTCTCTATCAACTCATAAATGATAAACCATACTGTCAACACTTAGATTTACATAATATTTTCCATAAAACTTTTAACTGCATTAAATTGTTCTTCTGGCTCAAAACTTTTGTAGGAACTTCTTAAATATAAACTTTAATAGGCACTGATTATTTTTCCCATAACATTAAAAAACTGATTCCTTTAAAGTTACTTAAAATATGAAATTATTACAAATAATATTTCTGGATAAGTGGAGTAGCACCATGTTGACAAGTAAGCTCATAATAAATGCCTATATACTCAAAGGTTTTCATGCTTGTTTGACAGTGATCTGTTCAAGAAAGGGTAAGAAGTAATTTTAGGTGATAAATATTAAGTAGGCAGATTAATATCCTTGGTTGCACTGAGAATATCTTCTTTCTGTGAAAGTTTTAAAAATGAAATTATTGTACATTTTCCAGACTTTTCATTCAAATCTAGTATAGCACAAATCAAATACGTAGTCAGAAAAGTTATGAATTGATATCATTCTAATGGGTTATCTCAGTCATTAAATAAACTCCTAATTCTTGCTTTAAATTAGCTCTTACTGCTGGAGAAGCTCAAAGTTTTTATAAATTCTCATTAGTCTGCTCAGAAATATTGAGAAAAAGGTATAGTACCTTCCGTCCTGTGTGAGAACTGGCTGGAAAGGTCAAGAGACTTATATGAAATCACTTGGTGTGAGACAGTGGCCAAATGCTAGCCACAAAAGTACATTCTGCTTCAAAAATCCTGCTAATAATTCCACCAAGTAGTTTATACTGCAAAGCATCACCCATTGAATTAAAATTAGTAGTGAAGGATGATTCATCCAGGGAATCCTAAACTTAGCCTCTGTCTTTCATCACAAAAGGAAAATAATTCACAAGGTTTCTCTTCTTTGACAGTCTCTGTTAGAATGCCTGTATGTATTAACTCTGTGTTCAGCTATGTACTGGGGTTTAGAAGGTCTTTTGTTTGAGGCCAGTCTTTCATTAGCTGAGGCAACATCACGTGCTATTGCAAGATAATATTATTCAGAGGAATTGCATTTCTTGATTCTTTCTAGGAGGCGCTATAGAACATTTCAGTCAAAATGTTGGCAGCATGTGACTAGAAAGTGCCATGAAGATGAGCTCTGCGTCAGTACCTTAAGCCAGCAGGACCTCATTTGCTCAGGAAGTGATGACTGCAAAGCAGCTTATATTGGTACCTTTGGGACAGTCCTTCAAGTACAGTGCACCTGTAGGACCATTGCACAAAGTGAAGAATCTCTGTGTAAGATTTTCCAACACATGCTTCATAGAAGATCATGTTTCGGTAAGTTATATATATTCAGTAAATCATACTTTTTTTTTTTTTGTCTATGCAGCACAAAGTAATAATCCAGCATAGAAAATTTAACAAAGACAACCTTATGTTTGCTATTCCATTTTATCTTTTTAAAAGTTTTTTTTAAGTGTTTTATTTATTTGAGAGAGAGAGAGAGATCACAAGCCAGTGGGGGGGAGGCACAGGTTGAGGAGGCAGAGGGAGAAGCAGACTCCCTGCTAAGCAGAAAGCCCGATGTGAGGGTCCAGCCTAGGACCATGGGATCATGACCTGAGCTGAGGACAGATGCCCAACCATTTACTAAGCCATACTGGTGCACCTGCTATTCCATTTTAAAATGTATTTTCTGATTATGTTTTGTGTATTTGTCATTTTACTCATTTATATGTAAGTGGTATATGTGTTTTAATGTATATGGTTGGCCACTCCTAGGTATCATTTATTGATTTCAATATCAACAGCATGCAGGATTTATCCTACAAGATTACTGAGTATGTCAGATATCTACCATGAACAACAACCCCAAAATGTAGAAGCTTAAAATAACCACTTATTGGCTCATAATTCTGGACAATGGGCTTAGCTTAGTTGTGTTGTTCTTCTGATGGTCTGCTGGGGGCCACTCAAGTAGCTACTGTCATCAAGGGATTCAGCTGAGGCTGGATGGTCCAAGATGGTATCCAGCAAGCACTACTGACTGGGATGCATGATTCTCCTCATGTGTCCTCTTTAGCAGTTGACTCTGGACTCTTACACAGGTGATATCAGCATTCCCAGCAGGTAAGCCCCGATCTGCATGTACTTACCAATTATCTGCATCTGTCAGATAATTGGTAAGTACATCTGTCATTTGCTAATGTCTTGTTGGACAGAGAAAGTCCCATAACCAAATTTAGAATCACTATGAGAGGAAACTATACAAGGATATATATTTTTATTATTATATTATATTATATTATATTATAATAGAGTCTTTGGGTGATCATTAATTTAATCATCTAATACAGCTGTCCCAACCTCTGTAAAACATTGACTCTTGGATTTAGTTTTTCTGCTTTTGGTCTTTAACATGTCTGCTCATCTACCTGTAATGAGAGGCTGGAAACATATTCTTTAAAGGTAATATTTACTCAATATTATGAATTAAAAAACTGAGATTTAGGAATTTTACTAATTGGTCCAGAGCCTCAGAATAAGCAAGTGGTTGACAAAAATATGTGTAGGCATCTTATAGAGAAAAAAAAAAATCTAAGGATGTGATCACATATTAATTCAAGACATCTCTGTCATCCATCTTCAAGGGTTTGTCCTTATAGCTATCCATGTCTTAAAATAACCCCAGGCTCACTGGCTCTTCATTGTAACCATGGAACCTGCAAATACTATTCCCAGGAGAAAATCATAGATGTTTACTGTTTTATTGCAAACCAGATTTTTATATTTACACAAATTTGACAGATATTGTTACAAATATATCTATACCGTGCCCATTTAACTATATATAGATACACACATTTTAAATGTTTTCTTTTTTCTTAGATACTAAAAAGATACACATTAACTAATGTGATCAAAATTGTGATTTGTTGTGTATTAGATAATAGATACACAACTCAGAGTGCATGGTTTTAATTCCAACAGAGGTCTCTGTGGAATTTTTACAATTTCTATAATTAGCACCATTTCAAATCAAATTTCATATTCAATTGAAATCATGATACAGAGTGGAAAATTGTAACATTACTTGTGTTGAGCCATATTCCATAAATAATGGAATATTAGGTGGATAATTCTGTTAGAACTAAAGGTACTTATAAGGAATGGTTAATAGAATTATGGAAGGAAATACCAAATGAAATAATTTAAACCAGCAGAAATAAATACAGTTATATTACCATGGTAATTTATAAGTGGGTTTTTCCATATTAAATGATATCCAGGAAAAAAAAAATAGGAAGATTCTATATGTCAGCAGTAAATCAGTTCCTAAAAATGCCAGTTCCGACAACCTAATTCCAGTTCCGAGTCTGTTTTTCTCCCATGTGTTTTTAATCATTGTTATACTTTATGTGCATTGTGTTTAGCTGCTGTAACCTGTACACAGCCAAAAACATTTGTAGGAAAACAAGAGAAATGGACACTTAAAAAGCCATAAACATCGAAGTACTATGTAATGTTCTGGACAAATGAAGATTCAAAACTCTTTCACTTTCTTTACTCACTTAGACTAAACTTTGTGAGATTTTCTTTTCAAACATCACTTACTAAAAGTAGGAGTTTCAAGTGATAGCTTTGAAGAATTAAAGGAACGTTCATGGCCTTCCGTCATAGTTCTTGAATTGATAGGAAATGTTTCAAAACAAAGCAAGAACTAAGTCCTTCAGCCTGGCTAGTTCTTACAAACCCTTATTCCCTGTTCCAGGTACTGAGAAGAAGCACAACAACAGTTTTGAAGGAACCATTTCCCTAACATGTTTCCACCCTGAGTACTCACATCACTGTGGCCTGCTCATGCATCATCAGAATGATTCGTCCATGTAGCTCCTTTGTAAAGCTCTTGAGCTTTGGCTCACTCTTCTTGAAAGGAGCTGAATGGAGTAGGGCTGAGAGGGTAGTTTTGGAAGATTTTCAGTTTGCCACCTTTGTTTGGCTTAGAAGCATTATTTTTCAAATTCATTTGACCCCAGATGGCAGAAGGCAAGGCATGTTACATTAGTTTTTGATGTGCAATGTCTTCTATTACATTAATTGTTCCATTAACTGTCCATTAATTACAATGCTGACTACTCCCACTAAAATGACTTCATGACTAGCTAATCTGTTGTTGCCTGAAGTTTGAAAAACACTTACTTGGAGCACAAGTTCATCTGGAAATAATTGGCATGGATGTCTCCAAGCCAGTCTTATAATAATTACAAGTAATTGTAGTTAGCATTTATTGAATGCTTATTTTTCAGTTACATTTTCTCATCTAGTCTTAACATTTCAGTGAGTTAGATACTATTATTTTCTCCATTTCATACATGAGGAAAAGGAATCTAAGGGATAAAATGGCTTGCTCAGGGTTCTACACCCGGGAGCAGGCAGCAGCCTTAGGATCAAACCCAGGCTGGCTGACTTGGAACCTGCTATGGAGGCTGCTCTGTTCTCCTTCCTGCCTGTGAAATGGTAAAGACAAGCTCTAATCTGCGCATGCTCCAAAGCCCTCACCGTGGGAACCTCTTAGTTCTGCTAGCTTTGAAAACAGGCAGAAGAACCTACCTCCATTCCTGCGTGCAGGACTGGATTTAGGCAAATTAGCTTTTTCCTGAACAAATTGTGTATTTGGCCACCAACTTCCTCTTAACTTCACACGTTTGGATCCATACAGACTTCCTTTTCCCCGATATCTTGCAGCACAGAGCAAATTTATGACAGAGCTCAGAGAGAGGTGGGTAAAATGGAGGAGAGAGGAACTGGTTTAGACAGATAAGCTTCCAGAAGTGGAAGGAACAGAAAGAGCACTGCTGTGTTTCCTTGTTCCCTTGAAGGACTCAGTCTGCAGATGTGAGGGTACCTGGCACTGACAGGAATGTTCTATTTTGCCTTGCTCAACATTGCCTTTTTTAATGTCAACTGTAGTAAAAGAGATTTGAACACATCCCTATTCTGCCTTTAAAGACTCAGTTTTTTTCTTTTCTTTTTGAAGAATGATTTTTAAAGAATAAAAATAAAAAGAGACTACCTTTCTCTATTAAATCCTATGGGGAATGGAAAGCATATCAATACAGATATAATAGAAGTTTAAACAAAATTTAAAGAAAACAGAAATAAAAAATTCTGCCCCTAATCCCATTCTTTAAAGAGAGTCAAGGTTAACAAAGTCGATGCACATTATTTTGAAACTTTTTTTATTGTAATACATATGTAACTTGAAAACCTTGTATGCATGTATGCATGCATGCCCCCCCACACTGATGCATACATATACACATATTTTTTAATGGAATGAAACTATACATAATTCTTTACAATTTGCTTTTTGTTCTGTTTTGTTTTGTTTTTGTTTATAATTTTATTTTATTTTATTTTATTTCTTTTCTTTTCAGTGTTCCAGAATTCATTGTACAGTTTGCTTTTTAACTTGAAAATATATGGTGGTACATTTGTAATACATCCATATTTGATGACTTTATTTTTTTTTTAAAGTTGCATAACATCCCACGGTATATGTGCACACACACATGCGTACACATTTGTATACCATAATTTATTTAATCTATAACTAATAATGTGGACATTTATGTTGAAAGTGATTGTTTATTATGATAGGCATTGTTACAATAAATGTCATAGCACATTTTAATTGGCATTTCAATAGACTATGTTTCAAACAGTGAGATTAGTAGACCATTGGATTTTTATATTTTTAAATTTGGTTAAAACGGGGAGAAAAAAAAAGCTTGTTCCAATTACATTCTTAGAAAAATCTTAATGTTTTAATTGACATTTTTATGATAAGTGATGCTGAACATTTGTTCAGTGGTTTGTTGGAAATGTTCTGTCTTTGACCTACTCATATTCTTTGCCTGAAATATCTGCCTTTTTTAGTATCGGTAAGTGGAACTTTTGTTACCTATATCAGAAATTTGTATTGATATGTGAGAACTCACTAATCTGCACACCTCTTAAAATAATCTTAATTTCATAATCTCTTAGGGAGAAGTGATGATCTGTTATATTTGGGCTTTTGCTCAGATCTTGACCTGCTATGTTTTATCTGGGTTACGTAAATAGGAAGTTTTAAAATCATTTCTTGAATAGTCAACCATTGTTCAACTGGGTAATCTCCACTGCCGTTAATAGTTATTAAAGAAAAAGTAGAATACAAAACCAAAAACAGACTCTTAAACTATATATGACAAACTGGTGGTTACCAGAGAGGAGGTGGGTGGGTGAAATAGGCGAAGGGGATTAAGAGTGCACTTATGCTAATGAGTACTGAGTAATGTATAGAATTGTGAATCGTTACACTGTATACCTGAAACTAGCATATCACAATGTTACCTATACCCGAAAAAAGCATAATTTGGGAATGATTTTTTAAAAAATACATGTATGGGGACACCTGGGTGGTTCAGTGGGTTAAAGCCTCTGCCTTCAGCTCAGATCATGATCTCAGGGTCCTGGGATTGAACCCAGCATTGGGCTCTCTGCTCAGCAGGGAGCCTGCTTCCTCCCCTCAACCCACCCCCCCTGCTTCTCTGCCTGCTTGTGATCTCTGTCTGTCAAATATATAAATAAAATCTTAAAAAAAAAAGACATGTATAGAAAATAATATATCTACCATTCAATTTAAGATAAAGAACATTACCATTATTTTTTGTTTTTTAAAAATGATTTTATTTATTATTTGAGAGAGAGGTATGTGAGTGAGTTCCTGGAGGAGCTGAGGGAGAGGGACAAGCAGACTCCTGCTGAGCACAGAGTCCCACTCACAGTTCCCTCCCAAAAACCTGAGATCATGACCTGCCAAAATCAAGAGTCAGATCCACTGAACCACCCAGGTGTCCCTATTTTTTAAGCTGTTTTTTATTTTTTTTAAGTGTTTCTTCATATCCCATCCTTTCTTCCCAGATTCAGAGGTAAACTATACAGCAGTACACATATGCATGATACATAACAGAAATACGCATACATGATATTGTCTAGGACAGTTAGTTCTCAATCTTTACTGCATATGAGAATCACCAAGAGATTAAAAATTCTGAGGCCCAGTAAACCAACAAAATTTCATTATGTGAAAGCAAGACATGGGTGTCAGGAGGGCTAGTCTCATGGGCATATGGTCAGCATAGTCACACAGGCTGTGTGCTCAGAAGGGCCCTGAGCTTGGGGCTTCATGTTCTTGAAGTTTTTAATAATTGCATCACTGAATTTGTGTTTTGTAAATAGATTCCAATGGAGCATAAGTGCAGTGCTTGGAGCCTTATCTCATATATGCTCCTGCCTCCTGCCACTTCCTAGGGACCTACAGGTTCTCAACTGCCTGCCCACCCCTTGGCGTCCTGGGTACGGCTCAACGCTCCTTCTCTCCCCACTCTTTACTTGCCACCAGACATTTGTTTTTGTATATTTTTAATGATATTGAGCCTTCCAGTACATGTATGTAGATTTTCCTTGATGACTTTCAGTAAGTTTTTGTCAATAAAAATAACTTCTCAATATTAATTTTCTAATATAACTTTGGCTATAATTATTTCTAGATATTACTAAATATTACAATTGCTGCTTTAAATCAAATCTTCCAAATCAAATCTATTTTTAAACTATAGTTGAATAATAGAAATTGATTGATTTTCATACATACATTTGTGTGCAGCAACTTTTTTTAAATATAATTTTTCCAGTGTTCCAAAATTCATTGTTTATGCACCACACCCAGTGCTCCATGCAATACATGCCCTCCTTAATACCCACCACCACGGTCACCCAACCCCCCCACATCCCTCCCCTGCAAAACCCTCAGTTTGTTTCTCAGAGTCCACAGTCTTTCATGATTTGTCTCCCCCTCCAATTTCCCCCAACTCGCTTCTCCACTCCATCTCTCAATGTCCTCTGTGTTATTCCTTATGCTCCACAAGTAAGTGAAACCATATGATGATTGACTCTCTCTGCTTGACTTATTTCACTCAGCATAATCTCTTCCATTCCCATCCATGTTGATACAAATGTTCGGTATTCATCCTTTCTGATGGAGGCATAATACTCCATTGTATATATGAACCATATCTTCTTTATCCATTAGTTTGTTGAAGGGCATCTTGGTTCTTTCCACAGTCTAGTGACTGTGGCCATTGCTGCTATGAACATTGGGGTACAGATGGCCCTTCTTTTCACTACATTTGTATCTTTGAGGTAAATACCCAGTAGTGCAATTGCAATAGGGTAGCTCTATTATTAATTTTTTAAGGAATCTCCACACTGTTTTCCAAAGTGGCTGCATCAACTTGTATTCCCTCCCACAGTGTAAGAGGTTTCCCTTCTCTCCACATCCTTATCAACACTTATTGTTTACTGTCTTGTTGATTTCGGCCATTCTAACTGGTATAAGGTGGTATCTCAATGTGGTTTTGATTTGAATCTCCCTTATGGCTAGTGATGATGAATATTTTTTCATGTGTCTGTTAGCCATTTGTATGTCTTCTTTGGAGAAGTGTCTGTTTATGTCTTCTGCCCATTTTTTGACAGGATTATCTGTTTTGTGTGTGTTGAGTTTGAGTTCTTTATAGATCTTGGGTATCAGCCCTCTATCTGTAGTGTCATTTGTGATTATCTTCTAACAGTCTGTGAGGTGCCTCTTTGTTTTGTTAGCTGCTCCAACACAACACTACACACACCCTATATGTATGTGTGTGTGTGTGTGTGTGTGTGTACTACATATATACAGTAACAGGCATAGCATATAACGGGGATAACATAACCTCAGTGAAAGTTTCCATTCCAAGGGAAAATGAGAGGATAATAGCACACAGTAATGAAATCCTGCTTAATAGGCATTGTGAAGCTTCTCTTGCAGTGTGGATTTTCTTTGTTAACTGGGAAGGACTACCTTCTCTGGTTCCCATTTTGCACTCTGGAAGTTTCTTTCTTATCCATCTTCCTCCATAGCCATATCTGAAGAAGGTTTGAGGAAAATACCCTCCTTGGGGGATATGGAGGTCTCAGAGACTGTATCCAGTTCACTGTTTAAGGCATTAAAAGTTTAGTGGTCACAGACTTTTTGCCAATGGACTGGTGGCTCCTTTGGCAATATAATCTCTTAAAAAATGTGTTATGTTTCTAATCTTTTTTTTTTAACTTTTATTCAGCTATATGTGCCAGTAACCATAATTTAAAAAAAAAAAAAAAAGTGTCTTCTTGACTTGGGTACTTGGGTTCCAAGTCAGCCTTATTTCTTTGATTCCTCAATGCTATGCCCCTCTCTCTCATGTAATGATTAATTTGAACAATAGACTAAAGTGAAAGTGTAAGTGAAAATGTAATACCTTTAATTTGATTTTCACTGCATAGTTGAGTCAATTTGTTTAACTCAGAAATGCTGGGTTTTTTATGATTGGAGATTTTTTTTTTCAATCTTACCTCTTACTATTTGGAATCCAGAGGCAGTCAGCTTTCAGTGTTGGGAGTCCTCATTTTTAGCTGGTCTCTGCTTGAAAAACCAACCGTTTTTCTACCTAGTCATATCTTTATTGTAAAACTCTGCACAATGCCATCAAGAGTAATGAATTCACACTATCACTCTAGCTCTTTCAAGTTGCCTTGCTCCTTTTGGGACCTTTCAAGGTGCTTGGAGAAATGTATCGTAGAACTGTCTTCATGGTAGAAGAAAGGGGAAAACCTTGATCCTTTGGATCCTGTCTTACATTTCTGAGGAGTGGTCCCATGAGCCTTGATTCTCTGGAAATTGTGGATAGTGTATCAGTGAATGCGGAGTGGAGCCCAAAGTACATTTCACGCTGCAGTGACAGAAAATCACTGAGGAGTAAAGAAGAACGTGTATGGTGCAAAGGCCAAGGTAAACACTGTCATGTTGCATCTGCACAAAGACAAATTAGGCATTTGGGGAAGCATTTTGATGATAAGGAACAAAGACAAATCCATATGCATCCATATGCATCGTTGCCTCCTTTAGAGTGAAAGGATAATGGTATTATCAATCTGCCACCTACCTGCCAGACTGTGGGCACAGTGTAGGTCTCTGTTGTTGCTAGGAGGTTTGGTATTCATTACTAGCAGAACTCTGATGGATTTGCCTTAGAGAGAGACAATCTATTCTGTGGGGCCCATGCATAACCACTGTCATTGTCACCACAGCTGCTCTCTCTTCACACTCATTGCACAGGTCTTGGGTGGCTGAATAGGAGGTAAGATTTGCTTCCACAAGGTAGATCTTCAATTTTCCTGGTTGTTGAGGGCCTACTCTGTAGTAGATATTGTGCAAGGCATTAACCCAAGATAAAAAGATCTACCTTCTTAGTACCACTATCATGGGTGTTTCCATATGTCTCTTTCCCTCATTTGCCTCACCATGTCTACAGTCATCCAGGTTTGTTCTTTTCATCTCTCTAATCAAGAAGTTTATTACTTCAGTTTTAACTTCTATCCACCTTCTTCTCTACAAAGGGGACAATCAGATGTACTGCTCACGTTTGGCCGGTTCCCTTCACCACTATCTTCTAAGGCCAGTTCTAAGTGGATCTGTGGTGTGACAGGTGTCCATTTACAGTTAGCACTGATATACAATGTTCTTCTTTCTGGGAACCAATGATTTAATGGATCTTATAATACTCAGTAGACTATTAAGAGCTATATTTCAAATAGCAAATGATCTTCCACTGTCAGTGGCATAACCTTGTTCCAGAGCATGAGGGATCTGAGCCGGAACCCTCTTATTAGGGATTGCCAGAAATTCTATATTTATCTAGAAAGTAAATGAGATTAAGTGGAAAAAGTGCCCTTTACACAGCAAATATTCTGTACATTTTAACTGTCCAGCCCATAAAAAACATTGTTTTTGGTCCCAGATCCAGGACTGAAGCATTGAGTGTCTTTCCCTAATGTTTTACAGAGACTACGCACATTGTTAGGAATTTCTATATTAATGTTTCACTAAAGCCAGCTGGTTCCCCAATTCTGTTAGGAACAATCTTTACAATGTTAATGAAGAGCCTGATGATCACAAAGGCAACCCCAAAGTATTAAGAAGATGGACATTAAATTGTTAGTTCTCAAACCTGTTAATTATCAGAAAAATATAGAGAATGTGTTTAAAATACATTTTATCTAACCCAATTATTCTGATTCAGTGGGCCTGGAGTGGGGCTCAAAACTCTATATTTAAAAAAAAAAAAATGACCCAGGTGGTTGTGATTTTCAACCAAGTTTGGGAACCACTGCTCTAATCCACATGTGGGAAAAACCTGGTCACCGGCCATAGGTCCCAAAGCCTCTTTTTGCTCACACCTCTCAGAGAATGAGAAACGTCTGTGTTCAGAAAGGCAAGACTAATATCACGCAGCTTTCAAGGTGGTCTGCTTTACCCCAAGTGCCTAAAAACATAGTTGGCATACATTAGCCACTCAATAAATAGCTAATGAATGAATGAACACATGAATGAATGAATGAACCAATGTATAGTGTCAGCACTGTCTTCTGAATATTGTTTTTCTTTCCCTGATTAGAACACTTCTAATAATACAGCTTCCTTATTAACAGCCATACTCATTTATGCTTCTACTTAAGCTGGAATTTTCAATTCAAATATTTGACCAAAAGAATCAGGAATTAAACAAGACTGGGCTACTACTGTTCACTTGAATAAAAACACTTCAAGCCCCTTCTGTTTCCCAACACTTTTCTTCTTCATAGACCTATTTTCAAAAAGTCTGAATAGTAGGAAACTATTTTACAGTTGATCCTGAGATGGTTGTCAACACTGTAAATAAGCAATTAATCCTGACACAGTTTTCCTCTTAAATATGTGTATTTTTAAACAAACTCTATGATATGCTTAGCTCTAGTAACAAAAAGATTTTAAAAAAAGTTTATCTCCCAATGATTTGCAAAAGTAGCTTGCTTTTTTTGAAGTATTAATAAACTCCTAAAAATGTGTATGGCTTTTTGAGACAATTAAGAAAAGAGCCCTTCTAATTTGTACCTTTTTTCTACCACTTAATTTCCTTTGTGTAGCGCTTCTTTCCACCCATCTCTATTGACATCTCATCTTAGATATCAAGATTGCTAGTAAGACCCTTTTATTCATTGTTTTTCTGCATTCGATGTATAGATTATTTGACTGCATTTCCTCTTGCCTTATAACATTTCATGTCTGTTCCTAGTGAAGGTCTCTATCTAAAAATAACATTCCGTTAGTGAGCATTTTACTAGAAAGTCCATTAAACACACCCATATATGTGTAAAGGTACATAATACATAGTTATCTTACATAAAATTTTACATTTATTTTTAGCGAAGTCATTTAAAGATTGTGCAATGTGGATTCGTGAAGGCTCAAACTCATTTTTACATATTCTTAATTTTATTATCATCTGATCACTATCTATTTGAGGAAGGAAGAATATAGACTATAAATAAAACAGTGAGGTAAGTGAATTTTGGGAGACATTTCCATTGCAAAAATATCCCCAGCCCTCTCCCACTCTATGTCTCTCACATGTGGACACACACACACACACACACACACACACACCATCTTCTCTCATGGCCAATTCACATAGGTTAGTATTCCAGAAGCTTTATGTTAAGTTTTGGCTTTAAATAAATCACTTCACCTAGCCAAAACCACTGACTATTTTTTGGTTTCTACACAAAACTCTAATTTAGGTCCAGTTTCCTTCAAATTCAGTCCAGGTGCTAAAAAAGTCTCTTGGTTTTCCAAGGAACACTCAACAGAATTTCTCTCCTCTGTATTCATATTTATAACATAGCCTCTAAATAGTCTAGTATTTTGTATTTTCTGGATTAAAGTGGCTCCATAGTGAATTTGTAGTCTGTCAAATTCATAGAGACTCACTTGTAAGTGTATATTTTTCCTCTTGGAAATTACTGATTATTCCTTTAGGATCTTGTTTTCCATTAATAGCAAACTCTTAAATTCTTTAGAGAACAGGCATCGATGTTACAAGTTAGCAATGAAAAGAATAAAAAATAAATAAACCAGTTCTTTAGAATAACTTAGTTACCAACCAGTGTAAAAATTTAGAGTCATAGTAAATTCTGTAACTTTTGGCTTTTATGCTATTTAATTTGTAGTCCTAGAATTCTGGATATTTCTTTGAGGTTGGGGGCTCTCTGCTCAGTGGGAAGCCTGCTTCCCCCTCTCTCTGCCTGCCTCTCTGCCTACTTGTGATCTCTATCGAATGAATAAAATCTTTAAAAAAAATAAAAAGGGGGGGCACCTGGGTGGCTCAGTGTGTTTAAAGCCTCTGCCTTCAGCTCAGGTCATGATCTCAGGGTCCTGGGATCGAGCCCCGTATCGGGCTCTCTGCTCAGCAGGGAGCCTGCTTCCCCTGTTTCTGTCTGCCTCTCTGCCTACTTGTAATCTCTCTCCCTCTGTCAAATAAATAAATAAAATCTTAAAAAAAAAAAAAAAAGAAAGAAGAAGCAAAGCCTCTAATAATCAGGTGATATGTTTGGAAATGCTAATATACCTTATTAGAGAGCACAGCCGTACGGAGACAATATGGCACCAGCATGTGAGGGTTTAAATAATTTCTCTACCATTTGTAAGATAGATAACTGAAAAAACTACTCTCTTTTTGCCACAATGTATTTTCTGTGAAATAGAAAATATAATCAATTCTAATCCAAAATGTTGGTGCAAAGGTTATATCAGTTAATTTGTGTAATGAAATATCCAGAACATAGTGAAATTCAATAAAATTAACTCTTACAGTGGGTTTTGATGGATTTAGAAAATGATATGATGTCACATAGGTGGCATGGGAGACAATTATTTCTAGATTATTTAAAGTATCATGTTTTCTCAAGAGAACTGTCATCCTATCTTTGGATAATTTTAGGGCAGATAATGAATTCAGACAATTGGTCTCAAACTTTATATTAGAACCACATGTTTTCCAGTTACAGTGCAGATTCTGACTCAGTAGGTGAGGGTGGGGTCTGAGATCTGCATTTCTTTTTTTTTCTTTTTTTTTTTTTTTAAGATTTTGTTTATTTATTAGACAGAGAGAGATCACAAGTAGGCAGAGAGGCAGGCAGAGAGATAGGAGGAAGCAGGTTCCCTGCTGAGCAGAGAGCCTGATGTGGGGCTCGATACCAGGACCCTGAGATCATGACCTGAGCTGAAGGCAGAGGCTTTAAACCCACTGAGCCACCCAGGTGTTGCTGAGATCTGCATTTCTAACAAGCTCCCAGGTGATCCTAATGTTTGGTCTAGGGATTACACTTGGAGTACAAGACTTAAACAACCTCTTAAGAATCTTTTAAGAAGGGGCACCTGGGTGGCTCAGTGGGTTAGGCCGCTGCCTTCGGCTCAGGTCATGATCTCAGGGTCCTGGGATCGAGTCCTGCATCGGGCTCTCTGCTCAGCAGGGAGCCTGCTTCCTCCTCTCTCTCTCTCTGCCTGCCTCTCTGCCTACTTGTGATCTCTCTCTGTCAAATAAATAAATACAATCTTTAAAAAAAAAAAAAAGAATCTTTTAAGAAAAAAAAAACTAATTTTATGTGTTTTGTGTATGTGTGTGCACGTGCACATGCTCACATGTATGTGTGTAAAATACTTTATGTGTCTCATATAAAACAACCTACTATTTAGAAATAGACTACACTTAATCGACCTAATGCATTTTGTTAATGTAGCAATCTCTTTTTCATGAACACTATGAATCTTAGTGTCATGAAAGAGTTTAAGTAGATGTTCTTATAATTTCTAAAACTCTTCTTGTATAGTAGCTTAGAACAGTGGTTTTCAAACTTCAGCTTTATGTCAATTACCTGAAGTCTTGTTATTAATTGGGTCTTCACCACAGAGTTTCTGATTCAATAGGTCTGGGATGGAACTTGGGCATCTGCATTTCCAACAAGTTTTCAGGTGTTGCACAGACTGCTTGACCAAGTACCACACTTTAAGAACCACTGGCTTAGAATACTCACTGGTTCTTCCTGAAGTCAGCTGGAGTCTAGCAATATTCTCTTGAGTCTTCACTATAAGCATACACTTCTGTACTTCTATTGGAGGCATTTCAACATTGGTTGTTTTGAAATACTGTGATATTGTGATTTATAATAAAAAATATATATTTCCTGTTCCTGGCATAGAGTTCCTAAAACACTTGGAATTTCCTGTGACAATAATGATAAAGGTGTCCTTTGCTAATTAGGTGAATCTTGGAAAGCCTAAGGATGGAGTGCTGGTTGCCAGGGGAATCAAACAAGTAAGTGGTTAGAGGGTTGGAACTTTCAATATCCACTCCCAGCTTCAACTTCTGGAGAGGGGAGAGGGGCTGGAGTTTGGATCAATAGGCAATGGCTAGTGAATTCATCAGTCATATCTGTGTAATGAAGGCTCCATAAAAACCCAAAAGGACAGAGTTTGGAGAACACATGGAAATTCTGGGAAAGTAGTGCACCTGGAGAGAACATGGAAGCTCTGGATTCATTCCCCATGCCTTCCCATATGCACTTCTTCCATCTGGCTGTTCCTAATATATATCCTTTTATAATAAACCAGGGATCCAGGAAGCAAAACATTTCTCTCAGTTCTGTTGGACACTCTAGCAAATTAATTGAACCCAAAGAGGAGGTCGTGGGAACCTGTAATTTATAACCAGTTATTCCGAAGTATAGCTAAGAACCTGGACTTGGAACTAGCATCTTAAGTGGGGATAGGAGGAAGGTGTCATAGGGCTGAAACCTTGACCTATGGAATCCGACACTATCTCAGAGTAGTGGTATCAGAATTGAGTTGAATTAAAGGACACCTAGCTGATGCCTTGGGAATTGCTTGTTGATGTGGGGAAACTTTCCCCTGCCACATTGGATTTGGTCTCGGAACAGCAAAAAAAAGATACCATCTTAAAAATCATGATTCTTAAATGTTTCAATTTCCTTACCAAGTTAGTGAAGCAGAAGATCTCATCACCTCCCATTTATCCCCACACAATAAAACATCCCCAGAGTCAATAGCAAAAGAGGCACTGGTTTTGATTAAAGAATAGTAAAATGATGTCTGTTTTTTATTAAGTATGAATAAATTATTAATATATCCCAGATGTATTTAGTGCCAAGACTGTCATGTTATAAATATGAAAAAGTAAACATGGATCACTAGAATTGGCCCTCAAATTCCATTGTCCACGTGAAAACCATTGATCTGATGGATAAAAGTCA
This sequence comes from Mustela nigripes, assembly GCF_022355385.1. NCBI lineage: Eukaryota > Metazoa > Chordata > Mammalia > Carnivora > Mustelidae > Mustela > Mustela nigripes. The sequence goes on along the minus strand of NC_081561.1, from coordinate 48,970,410 downwards.
TGATCAGAAAACATCAGAATAGTGTCATCAGTTGAGTTTTAGCATATAATATATGGTTTTGAGAAAAAAAACATGGTATAGAATGGGTGCTCCACACTGAGTGAAATTAGGTTTGGAGATAAAGAGAAGTCAAAGGGTTGGGGTGGCAGGGGAGAGGGGTGGAGTAGAACCCACTAGATAAAGTTACTTGTTTGAACCCTGAATATGAAAACTTAATGTATTTGAGTAAGTCATACTTCCCATATTAACTCTTGTAAGTCTAAAGAACACTTTGAATAAAAACAAACAAACAAACACTTTGTCTTGGTAGTTGGAATCTGCATCTGAACTCCTCCACACATAGAATAACCTCAGGACCTATCAGTTCACCCTAGATTTACCTAACCTCTCAAGGATAGCTTTGAGAAAGTTAGACTCTGTTATCAGATTAGACTATTGAAATGCTCTAACCTCTTTGGTGGTGTACTCGGTCAGGGCTATTCTGAAAGGCACCAATCTGGTATAGAGAGGAAGAGTCTATAGATTAGCTTCTCCCATGCCCTTAGCTTCACAGCTGACTTCACTTATAATGAAATCCATGACTATTAGCTGTTGGTGCTCTTCTAGAAAATTGTCACCTGCCTCAAAGAGACTGCAAAAAGAGTGAAGGTCTAATGGCCAGGAGAACATCTTTAAAATGCTGTATTAATGTTAATAATGTTAATAATATTGAGATCTGGACAAACTCATGAAATTAATCCTACTTTTTGACAAACTGCAATGAATATTTTTAATAGATCTGCTTGCACACTCATCTCAACATTGTAAAATGATAACACGGCAGAAACTGAAGCTATAATAGATATAATATCCTTAAAATGAAGGTTTAATAAACATCTAAAGATATTGCTTCCCAATTTAAAGCTGTACCATGACTATGAACACTAGCTTACTTGTTTTTTGCTTACTCAGGGTCCTACAACCTGAGTATTTACTAAGTGAGAGACATTATTCTACTCATTTTATATGTCCTGGTTAATTTCCACAAGCAATACATGAAGTAGAGGCTTCTCCTCTTACCCTAGAGGAAACTGAGACTCCTAAATGTTAGTAACTTGTCCAAGGTGACACAGAAGACAATAAATGCAGAATTTAAATGAGGAAATTTTGGACACCAGAAACTTTGATGTTAAAAACTGTAATACATTCTTTATATCTAATGATGGGAAATTTAGAATTGTCACCTGATGCCTATATAACGAAGTGATTATCAGGAAAAAAAAAATGTATTTGATGGGAGGCAGTATGTTGTAATATAAAGAACAAGAACTAGGAAACAAGTTTGAGCCCTAACTACACATGGTGGTATTGAGGAAGTCAGTTATCCTCTCCCTAGACCTCTCAGATTTGTTGCATATTAAATTTTGATAATGTTTAACAGAAATAGATGACCTCTGATATTAGATGTAGTTATTATTCTTGGGTTAGATGACTGGATATATTTTTGAGGCCAATGCACTTTCAGCAGACTTCTATGCTGTCTATAAAAGAACAGATCTGAAGTGATTTATATTTCCTATGCCCAAGACGGCCAAGAACTTTTTCTTCCTATGATTACACTAAAATTTTAAGAAAAGGTGTATCATTGGGGCGTCTGGGTGGCTCAGTGGGTTAAGCCACTGCCTTCAGCTCAGGTCATGATCTCAGGGTACTGGGATCAAGTTCCGCATCGGGGGGTCTCTGCTCAGCAGGGAGCCTGCTTCCTCCTCTCTCTCTCTCTCTGCCTGCCTCTCTGCCTACTTGTGATGTCTCTCTGTCAAATAAATAAATAAATAAATAAATAAATAAATAAATCTTTAAAAAAAAAAAAAGAAAGAAAGAAAAGGTGTAGCATTTTATTTCTTTTTGCCCTTGAAAAATACTAATTCTCCTCAAGATCTAAATTGAGATTTGTAATAAAAATGGCTTTGTCTAGTGTTGGATTATTTTCTATGGTTTCATTGCCCAAATTATAATTAACTTCATAAATAACATATTCCAATTTCACTATCCAGTCTTAATAAGACATGTATATTTGCTTCTATTTATATATTTAAAACCATATAATTACATTATTTTAGCAAAGAACATGGTAATTTTCACTTAGGGCATATTCAGAATATGGTTTGTGATTTTGCTATGTACAAATCCAGTAAGTTTGTCATAATTTGCTACTTCGACTAGGCACATGTGTGTGTGTTGCGGGGTCGGAAAGGGAGAGGATTTTTGTTTTGGTGAATATATGTGTGTAGAGAATCATTAACTATTTTAATTGAGGTAATTTAAAATCAGATCACAGAAAGAGACCAAGCTTCCTCTCATCTCTCTGAAGATTTGACTATGAAGGCATCAAATCTGGTTGCGCCTTCCGCTTTTCATTGGCTAAGATTTCATGGGTACTCTGAGGAATAATCTGGAAAGTTTCTCTTAGGACCTTTCAAAATTCAAAACTCTTTCAAGGGAAGAGACATGGAGGGGATAGCCCCTAAAGATGTAGCCCACTCCAGTGGAGACAAACACTGGCTCTAATTTCACCACTACGTTTACTTGCATGCAAAAGTTCCCAATAAAATCCAGCTGGTTTAAATTTTGTCTGCAGACCTGAAACCCAGCAAATTTGGCTTGGCTTCCTATTTTGCAGAAAATGCTTCACACAGCTTTAATCTGGAAACACTGAAGTGTACAAACCCTCAACAGAAACAACAGAACAGCTGTCTCCTACCTTCACTTTCTCCCACCTCTACCCTTAAAGCCTTGGGTGCTTTTAAAGGAGGGGGAAAAGCCTGCCTCTGAGCATGAATGATGGTATGAATCACCCATGACTACCTTTGTTGTTTGCTCTGAGCCAGAAAAGAAAGATTAAAGAGTTGCCATTGATGAGTGAGACAACTCAACTTTTGGCATCGCTAGAGAAGGAAGGAGCATTTAAGATCATGGAGGGAAATAAAACAACAATACTGTTACAATTTGAACAATAACAGGTTTCAGTATGTGAAAGCATAGTGTTATCTTTTCCATTTTCCACTCTTGTGCTTTCATTGGCTTCATACAATCCCCTTGTTGCCTATAATTGGGGATGGAGTTAGTGCCAAAGCTGCATAAAATAAGCAATCTTTCCTTTATACTTTCTGTGCATCATGATTGTGTATGTGAAGTCATAAAAATAATTTATTATGAGCATGTGTATTCCTGGCTTAAAGAGCCAACTATTCTTGTGACAACAGTATAATAGCATCACATGTATACCCATAAAACACCATATGTGGGCACTTAATAGTTATTGCCCTGGCACCTCTATACTGGGATATCATCTTAAAGGGAGACCCCTTATATTAAAGAATGCTTGGTACTTAGACAAATAAAATCCTATAGATAAGATAGGTGAGCAAGTAGTAGAGAGTTATTAAGAATTCACTGATAATGATAATCATTTGTCTTCCATTAGTATATCAGATTGTCTCAAACCACTTTCTAGAGTTTTTTGGTGGCTTCAGAAAAACCTTTTGCAGATTGCAAACATCAGCAAACATTCTCAGTCTCAAATTTGCAAGAATGCTCTAACATCACATAGATATCTAGTAAACTGAAGAATGGACACAACATAATTTTTCTTCTTCTCACTCATTACTCTTTGGAAAGCATTTATTTGCAGCTTGTGGCACAAGTCACAGTAAACAAATTGGTTTTCAAACTAGATAAAAGAGTGCAAAGAATGCCGGAAACCTTCTTTGTGGCCCAGAGTGAGTGCTTGGTGATGTTACGAAAATGTGCCTCTGTAACAGAAACTATTGCCTATTGTCCCTTTCTTTCCTGCTGGCTTCCAGCTTAGGGCAAAATGGCTTCCTTTGATTACCACTGAGGATGGAGAGTAGCTTTCCTAGTTCTGATAAGCTTTGAGTGTGTCAGAACTCTGGGACCGGTTCTTAACTATTACATTAGCACCTGAATCAGGTGGCCAGAATCTCACTGTAGGCCTATGGTAGGGACTTTCAGAATAACTCAACCGAAGAAAAAGGCTAGAGCTCACTAGTTCCAGATTATATGTCTACTTTAGTTGGGAGTCAAGGTAATCTGCAAGGAGGGAAGCCATATAAATCAGATCGTGGGGTTTTCTTCAAAAGGCAGCTTATCTTAGTGATAGACTGCTATGTGTCATTGGGGTCTGTGTAGGAAGATGCCCCTGTTGATGTCTTAAGTTTCTAGAAAAACCATGATTCAATACCTGCATCTCTCTTCACTCACTCTTCTTAGTATAACAGCCTGAAACTTACAATGGTATATTGTTTAAAGTACATATGGTAGTTATTACATGGAAAATGTACACTAAGCATATGTCTACAACCCTAATAGCTCCTTCCAACACGTCTATGCGGCTGCTTCCACCCAGTCAATTTCTCTCACTGTTCTTTGGCCCAAACTTCCATTCCAGCACCCCTCCTCCTCTACAATGGAAATATTGTTGCTTTGAATTATTTTGTTCTTTCTTTAAAGTTTTAATTTTAATTCCAGTTAGTTAACATACAGTGTTATATTGGTTTCAGGTGTACAATATAGTGATCCAACATTGATTCCTTTGTTCTTTTAATACAGATGGGTAGCTGAAAGAGAACTTCTGAGGTATAACATCTCTTATTGATCCAAATAGATACTTTTTTTGTTAGTAAAACTGGCTTAGCAGTTACTATCCCTATATCTTGTTAATCTCTACCAACTGTTGGGTTTTTCAAAGGCCTTTACCTTATTAAACATAAGTCCCTGGGGGTTCCTGGGTGGCTCAGTATGTTAAGCCTCCGCCTTCAGCTCAGGTCAGGAGCCCAGGGTCCTGGGATCAAGCCCCACATCAGCTCTCTGCTCAGCAGGGAGCTTGCTTCTCTCTCTCTTTCTCTCTCCCTCTGCCTGCCACTCTGCTTACTTGTGCAGTCTATTTCTCGTCAAATAAATAAATAAAATCTTAAAAAAAAAAATCCCTGACTTCTTCTCTCTTTCTCATTAAGAACTTTCCACTAGCCTATTATAATGTGATTTAGAATTTGATTTCCTTCCTGTCCACTTCCAAAATCATGTTTTCAATTCATTATCAATGATTCTCCACCCTGACCATTCATTTTATCTTTATCATTGGATTAGAAGATATCTAAGAGCAAAGAATTTTGAGAATTTCTCTAAGCTTCCATCTCACATTTGTGAAATGAAACTAGAATACCCCAGTTCACCAGATTTTTTTTCAGAATGAAAACATTAAAACTAATTTCAGTATCAATGGGGTTTTGGGAGATTTCCATGAGAAAGTGCAGTTGTAGGGAGGAATAGAAGGGAAAGCAATGGTAAGAGAAGAACTGATGGTGGTTCTTTTTCTCTACCCCTTCCTGCTTCTCTTCCTTTCTTTCCTTGGAAAGATCTTCTTGGGCCAATTCACTGAAGTATTTTAAAACATCATGTCATCTGAAGAACCGAGAAGTCACTTTTCTTTCTTTCTTTCTTTCTTTTTTTTTTTTTTAAGATTTTGTTTATTTATTTGACAGACAGAGATCACCAGTAGGCAGAGAGCAGGCAGGGAGAGAGGAGGAAGCAGGCTCCCCGCTGGGCAGAGAGCCCGATGTGGGGCTCGATCCCAGAACCCTGAGATCATGATCCGAGCTGAAGGCAGAGGCTTTAACCCACTGAGCCACCCAGGCGTCCCTAAAAGTCACTTTTCATTTAGTCCTCTGCATTTTCAATATCAAATAAAACTCTAAGCTATATCGTATTTCATAAGGATGTAATTTATTGAATGAGTACTTCATGCTCTTCTCACATATCATCTGGTTTGACTTTTAACAATAAGCGTTGTGGTAGGCATCATTCCATTTTAAAGATTAAGGAACAGAGTCTCAGTAACTTTGCCTAAAATGACAGAGCTGAGGTGAGGCAGAGGTAGTTTTGATCCATGCCTAATTATAATGCTACTATGTTCTGCACCATTCTGTTTTCCAACAAAAATCTCTTTGTTTTAAATATACCCATCCATTGTCTCTTTTCTCTACAATAGATTCTACCACCTATTTTTAGTTTTCATCTTCTCACATCTGATTTTTTCATAGTTTCCTCACCAAACCAGCTGATTCACTATGACTAGACTAATTGCCCAACTGTGTCTTAATTGCATTTTTTCTGTCTGCAAAAGACACCTGTTGCTCTCCATTGCTCCTGCTTTCATCCTTCCCACATGTAAGCTTCATCTGATTCCCAAGAACACCCAGAATGCAAATCAGGTCCTACTTCTCACCATTCCTCAAAGCATACCTTTCCCTTAGCTGTCCCTTGTTGATTCCCACCTCACTTTATTTAAATTATTGCCCTTACCTGAAAGCAGATTGAGGACTTCATAAGAGCAAAGTCATGTATCATCCTACCAATATATTCCCATGTTGACTGCCATTGTGCTAGCTCTGAAGTAGGAAGTAATTACTTATCTGGAAAACCTTTACTTGGGTCCAGGTCTGGTGGTTTCTGCCACATGGTCCTGTGGACATTCATAGGTGACTAGATGTAAATGATCCGTGAACTCCTCATTCTGCTGGAATGGGTCTCCTAAGTAGAGGGCAGATTCTAAATTCTCCATATCTCGTGAGGACAAATGAGAAATTGACTTATGGCAGATTAACTGGCAGCAAATGTGGAATTAATGTTGCATCACACCAACCTCTCTAAGGGGTAATAGGAGTAGCATTTGGGGGTCAGGCATCTCCAAAGCTACAGGCTAAAAAATTTGTTTAACTCTAAAGAATAGAGAACAAGAGAAATTGTGGTATCACTTGCTTGTATATATGTATGTCTAGTAGAGGAAAGGATTATAAATAATGCCTGTATTCAGGAACACAAAATACCATTAGTCTGACTTTTCTGACTTTCCACTAACTATACAAAAAGAAAAAGCTGCAATAAACAGTTTGTGCCTACCCTAAATATATAAATATTTGTCTATCAATCAGATATGGCCATGTTTTCCAAGGGTTTTGTTTTGTTTTGTTTTCCTTTTTTAATGGATTACTAGATGTATTCCATGGAGAAAATAAACTTAGGTAAAGTTTCCCTTCTACTACAGCAAACAAAACAAAACAAAACAAAACACTGTAAAACACTTGCAGCCAGGACATAATTTATTTTGTCTAATCTAAAATTTTCCAAAGTAATTTGTTTATACGATCTTTAATTTGCCTAACACATAAACGGGTTCTATAGAACTAGCATTTCATAAGAAATATTTAGACAATTCTGCCTCTTCTGACAAACTTTGAATTTACTGTGTTGACTTCAAGTCCGATTTCTGAAATAAGAAATGCCAAAAGATTCTACTTCAGTGAATTGACTCAAGAAGATCTTTCCAAGGAAAGGAAAGAAGAGAAGGAGGACCCAAGGGGAAGAGGAAAAGAGAAAGACCCATCAAAGGAATCGCTTCTCTTATCCTTGCTTTCCCTTCCATTCCTCCCTATGGTTGTACATTCTTTCTCACAGACGTCTCCAAAAACCCTATTGATACTAATATTAGTTTTAATATTTTCATTCTCAAAAAAATTCTGTGAACCTAGGTATTCTGGTCTCATTTTTACAAATGAGAGAACTGAAGCTTAGAAAAATTCTCAAAATTCTTTGTTCTCGGGGTGCCTGGGTGGCTCAGTGGGTTAAAGCCTCTGCCTTCAGCTCAGGTCATGTTCTCAGGATCCTGGGATCGAGCCCCGCGTCAGGCTCTCTGCTCCGTGGGGAACCTGCTTCCTCCTCTCTCTGCCTTCCTCTCTGCCTACTTGTGATCTCTATCTATGAAATAAATAAATAAATAAAAATCTTAAAAAAAAAAAATTCTTTGTTCTCAGATATCTCCTAATCCAATGATCAAGATACTTACTCTTTGTCTATCAGTAAACAGACCTGATTTTTAGAACTAATTACTAGGCAAATAGTTTCTTAACACATTACTATTGATCAATAATGATATGCATTCATTACAGATGGGACAATGATTTTTCATTTTTATTTATTTTATTTTTTTTTAAAGATTAGTTTATTACTTGAGAGAGAGAGAGAGAGAGAACACAAGTGAGGGGAGGGACAGAGGGAAAGAGGGAGAGAGAGATTCCTCAAGCAGACTCCCTTGAGCACAGAGCTCTGTCCTGGGATTCTAAGATCATGACCTGAGTCGAAATCAAGAGTCAGACACTCAACTGACTAAACCAACTAGGTGTCCTTGAATTTTCATTAAAAATGATAATGATATGTGAAAAATATGTGATTTATCTAATGACCCTTTGTCAATGGCAAATATAAAAAACTAAACATTATATAATCATACACTATACATGATGATAGTACACATTGACAGATATGCTATATCAAAGGTAAAATTGCTAATATATACTTTTGACCATTAGATAATTGCATAGGCATGGCATTATGATAGCCATATTACACTGCAAATTAGATAAATCTGGTGTCTATTTTTAAGAAGTTTGCTATCTAAGAAAAGCTAACTACATATATCATACTTTTATATTCAGCTTTCTCCCCCAAATTTGTAAATTTATGTTTAGGGAAGAGATACTGCAATTATATACCTTTTTTTTTCCTTTTAAAAACCCAGTAATTTATAAAACTTTCGTATCTCGTCATCCCAAATGTCTATGAAGACTTTCCAAAATGTATCCCTTTTCTTCATTTTTTTCCCTAGCTCTCTTGTCCCTGGTGTTTTCAATCAGCCTATGAAAAATTGTGGAAGCTGCCAGGTAAAGTCTTACACATTTTCAAAACAGTAGACATTAGGGAATCATTCAGTTCCAAGTAGAGGTATCAGTAGATATCAAGTAGACAATGTTTTGCCACATATACTTTTTCATAAAAAAAATTCTATAAGAAATCTCCATATAGGAAAACAAAAACTTATGAAGTTGATAAAATATGGTGTAAACTATTCCCATTCTTATCTTACATTTGTCTCATTACAAGCTCTCCTAGTGCTTGTAAAATATAATTCAAGGTAAAAATTACTTTTCAATTTTGGGAACACATTTTTTTTTCCAATAAATTCATTCCAGATAGAGGTACTTTGTAGAGAGTGGGGTTATTTTATATTTTTATCTGACTCAGGTTGTATCAATGTAGACATAGATTTTAGCAACCAAAGAAATAGCCAAATCTGATTTTAAACAGTTACAACCGATCTTTTGTGCATTATGCTTTGTGTGCCCTTTGCCTGCTGAATATGCTGGAAAGCTTTATGTACAGTCTTTACATCTGTAAAAACAGAAAATGCTCACACTGATAACATAGTCTAAGATAATTGCTCTAAAGATTGCAGCATTTCTTTAATATTTCTGTTAAATGTCAAAGTTAAAGTGGTTGATTTATTTCATTACACTGAAAATGATGAACATATTTCAATAGGGTTTGCAAGTTGAAACATCATACAGATGTATGTGAGTCATTTCAGAAGCTTTATTTAGATGTGTGTCACCTCTTCTATTGTAGATTTCAGCAACAGAAATATGTGATCATGAACATTTGCAAGCAAGTACTACTATGAAATATTTCTCATCGTGCAACACTATCAAATACAACTTGTCTCTATTACTTTTCAAAATTTATCACTTAATACAGATGGCTGCCATATTAGAAAACACTGAAAATGTTTTTGCATAATTTTTGTGACCTCCACGGGGTAAATTTTACATATATATTGTAGAAGATTTTCTTATGGATTGTATCTTCACTATTTACCAATTCTGACCTTGGATAAGACAACTATTCTGAGTCTGAGTTTCTTAATCAAGTTGAGCTAGTAATTCCTATTTGGTAGATACTGTGAAGTTTAGCAGTGTTTGTCAAAATGCCTTTTAAAGTATTAAGCACCGTATTTATAGAAGTAAAGCATTTTGTTTATTCTATGAGTATGTACATGTATTTCTCCTTGTGTAGGTCTGTGTTTATACACTGTATATACTCTATACACACACAGGCACACAGAGAAAATATATGTTCTGCTAGCAGCATCAACATCATCTGGGAAGTTATAAGAAATGCAGAATTTCTGTCTCATCCCAGACTTACTAAGTCAGAATTGGCATTTTAAGGTAAAACAAGAACAATGTTAAAGTTTGGAAAGCATTGTTCCATGTAGTCTACTTACAGTCTGATCTTTCTCTCTTTCCACCAACACACACATATATATGGAGCAGCCAGAGGGCTAGGCTAAGAAGGTAGATTTATCATCATAAGTTGCTAAAAGAGAAGTCTAGGAGAGTACTTTATATTTTAACTAGAACTGACCATCAATAATAGTGGAAAGATAAAAGATATTAAGTGGCTTATTCCTGGAATAGTGTTTACTGCTGTCAATAATGAAGCAGAATGGATCATTGCCTTTAAAGTTTGAATTAGATAATCTAAGTCATCCTATCCAATTTTGTGATTCTACTATACATGCATACTTATATATTTATTGATATATATTCTAAACATGAATATTTAATTCTTATCTCCAATCTATATCTTTAGATCTGTTTTGCATGAGCCCACAGGTGACAGATATTTTTAATTCCAAGATTTAAAATTGCTGCCTTCTAAAACAATCATAGTATATTTATGCATATTTATCATATATAAATCATAGTGTGTTTATCTAATCTAGTGTTGGCTATTATGTAGCAATGCATAATTTGCATTCTAATTGCTTCCTCAGTTGCTATTTCATTATTTGCAGAAACTACTGAGGAAAATGTGAACAGCTGAGACTCATTATAATCTCTAAGCAGTCTACTAGATGTGTGGGTAACACTGTTACTCAACCAAGGGCCAAAGAACTTGACGTGCCAGATTTTTCAATACAGTCAGTTACTAACACAGAGCTTTTGGTTCATGACAAAAGATCAAGGCAAATCTTCTCCAGTGCATGCTTATCCAAATATGTGTTTTTTTGCTTTTGTTTTTGTTGACATACAGAAAGCTGTATATATGTAATGGATAGAACTAGATGAGTTTGAAGAGAAATATACATGATGAAAGTCACATCACCACAGTCGGTCCCATAAGTATATCTATTACCTCTATGAGTTTCTTCCTATCCCCTTTTTATTACTATTCTGCGTGTGTGGTAGGAACATTCAGCTTAATAGCTGCCCTCTCAGAAAATGTTTAAGTGTAAAAAATAGCATTATTAACAATAGGCTCCATGATGTATAGTAGGTCTCTAGGACTTACTCATTTTGCATAACTGAAACTTCATATCCTTTGACTATGTTGGAAGAGGCTATCCAAAGGATATTACTGCTGGTTAATTTGTGAGCTGTACCAGGGAGACGGGAGGCTCCTTGCCCCCTCCCCTGTTCTTGGAGTAACATTCTACTCACTGTTCCCATAGCCAGAGCTGTTTCAAGGATGCAGTCTTGAACAATGTGTTGTTGTTGTGACCGTATGGACTATAGATGTGACTGAGCCCCATTTAAGACCTCTGTATAAACTTTTAAAATTCTAGTGGTTGAGTGCTAAGATCTACTATCTCGTGACTGCCCAAGGCAAGTCCCATGCATTAAGTTCCCTTGCTTATTAAAACAACCACCTAACAATCTGGAGGGGTCTGCCTCTTTCTTTAGTCTTTCCTTTTCCTCTGTGTATGGAGAATCAGTTAACAGATTTCATCCAGGGAACTCCTGAGGTTTGCAAACCAACAGGCTAATACTGCTAAGTTCCCTTTTCCCCCTGGCGCCTGACAAACGTAGTTAGCCATACATAGTGCAAGAAGATAAATCCAAGACATCATCTCATCTTCTTTGAATTTGTCAACTAAATGAACGAAGATGCTGCATGTTATTATTTAGGGAAAGCATGTATTTGGTCAATTTACTCTTTACAACATACATTTTAGCAGTGATGTTATACTGTCATCATATGGGTTTAATACCTTGGTTTATCATGTTATTAATGTGTTATTTTTTCCAAACTTAAAGATGTTTATATGTTTTCCTTTCTCCCCAGCTGCAATGCCTCTTAGATCCATTTTGGAAGGTGATTTTTATACACTAATGATAGAAAGGTCCATGATACATGGACTCTCACTACTGATCATTAAGTGAAAAAATTCAAAACTTGTTTCCAATTTGGGAATTGATGTATCTTCAGATGACCATATTGAAATATTGATCAAATTAGAAATAGCCTCAACCCTTGGATATGCAAGAAGGTCATCCTTGCATTTTTATTCTCAATGAAATTTTGTCGTGGTTTTGGCAGCCTTTTATTTAAAAATGGAAAGAAGCCAAAAACATTTAACTATGCTATGTGACATGTTAGCAATGTTTTAAAAAGCTATAAAACATATTTAATTATTGTATGAAAATGTTCACTTTGTCAAGATTGTTCTTCCATGCAGACCTGTATATGTAAACAGAATTTTAATCGAAGATTTACAAAGGTGCACTATATGATATATTTAATTTCTACTTCAACTATTCTGACATTTCTTTTTAAATCATTATTTTGTATCTGATCTATTGTATCTTTATTTATGCATTTACCATTTCATAAGAATTATAAAATGTAAATTTTAGATCCCATCAGCTCTCAGCCACTGCTACACAAGAATTTGGAAGAAAAAGAAAAAAAAAAAGAAATGATCACATCTCTGTAGTCATTTGAGGAGAACACTATTTAAATTTGTTCTTAATATAGGCCTGAAATTAATCTTGATTTCCTGTCAAATGTACAGGGATTTTACAATATAGTTCATAATAGTGTTTAACTCCTCTAGGGTATGAGTTAAGATAAACAAGTCACTGACAGTGTTTATCTATAAATATAGCAGATGGTGTGGGACTGAGGTTGGTTATTAACTCTGCCGACTTTAATTTCATGGTTATAAAACACTGTAAACCTCACTGTTTATAAAAGGCAGGGAAGAATCTCCAATGGGCTTCAGTAGCCAAGAAACCCTCTGTAACATTAATCTCTCTAACTGATACTTGGTATCCTCCTAGGGTGCAATATTTAAGATTGTGGAGTGATTGCTAGACACATTAAAATTTTCACTGGGATCATTAGCTAACATTTCTGTCATTGATCTATTATAACTTTGTTAATGAGTTCCATGTGAGTGAAATTTAGTGAATGAGACGATTCTTTCTAAACTTTGGTAGGTGAATGTTTAACAATTACCTTAGGCAGATACATTTTAGAGGCAGCCTAATTTGTCAGAATAGTAACCTTTTTCTTATGTAAAGGTGAATCATGGTACCTAACTAGACCAAATGTACTTAGGGATAGAATTTCATAAAGAAATACTATAGCATCATTCAAATAATTAGCCAATGTACATTATACATCTATATGTAAGCCATGGATCTGCCTCAAAATGCCATAGAATTTTAAATTTAAAAGAATTAAAACATTGCAAAATGCCATAGAATTTTTTTAAAAACAAAACTATCCTTCATATTCTGAAGTGATTTGAATATAAAATTTTAATATAATTTCACCAAATCTGTAAGATCAACTTGATTAAAATTAATGCTTCCCCAAAAAAGGAACCACTAGTATAAAAATGATATTATTTAAAATAGCTTAGTTTTCCCATTCCAACTTTATAGTGAATAACAAAATGTATTTTATGACCACAAAATTGAAAAAAAAAAAATTCACACACTCTACCTCTATTACTTTTGCTTTTAGAAGAGATTGATTTTTCAGTTCCTAAGAAAGTCAGACTTCTATAAATATATGATAACCCAATATGTAAGTCTAGAAATTTAAAAAATCTTAAACTAAAACATCTTCACTGTATTAGAGTTCAGACTCCTTGAAAATGGGTTTTCTAATAACAAAATCTTCCCTTTTCTACCTCTTATGTTGGCTCCTTCTCTTGGACCCATACTGAGAGCTTTGTTATGATCTGAAGTCTGTCTCCTCTGCTTTCTGCTGATTATTCCTAACTTAGACCTCAAATCTTGGCTTCCAAGCAGCTGGCTTGTGTACAGCCACAACTCTTGGTAAGGAAAGGACTAGATGGGACTATTGGTAATATGTCTTTCCATCTCCCTTCCTACTCAGAGCCTCTTGTCACTAATTGTCATCAGATGTGGATTCCACTATTTGATGCACTCATTTCTACAAACAATAGTCTACTCGGACTTTCAGGTCTCTAAGGACACGAAACAGAGAGGACAGCCAGTCTCTCAAGGGGAAACTTTATCTTATCTCCCCTGCCCTTTTTTAAAGATTCAAATCCTACCTGAATCTTCATCATCAAAGAAATTGGTTATTGGGCTATTGGTATATTTAACATTCAAATCTGTGTTGAACTGAATCGAAACTAAGGGTGAGTTCACTTCAAAGTTATCAATGAATGTCACTAAAAATGAATCCGTTAATTAGTTTTAAGGATCCCATCTTTTTATCTTGTGAGTTGTGAAGTGAGATAGAAATGTGTTTAACAAAATGTTGCCACAAAGACTAGGGCCATAGACTGACTTTTCCATAAAAGTGACCCTTTTTGTGACCCTTTCCCGTAAGTGTGACAAAAGTTAGTTGACAACAATAGACAGGGAAGGAATTTCCAAGAGACAGAGTAGGGAAATAAGGAAAGTTGGATGTTGAAGTCTGAGGGTGAACAGAGTGATTGTTTTAGGGACTTGATAAGAATTTTTAAATAGAGGGGTGCTTGGGTGGCTCAGTCAGTTAAGCTTCTGCCTTCAGCTTCTGCCTTCAGCTCAGGTCATGACCTCAGGGTCCTGGGATGGAGCCCCACCTCGGCTCTCTGCTCAGTGGGAAGTCGGATTCTCCCTCTCATTCTCCCTCTGTGCTCTCCCTCTCTTTATCTTTCTCAAATAAGTAAACAAGGTTCTTTTTTTTTTTTTTAAGATTCATAAATACAAAGTATTTTAGGGAAATGAAATATCCTTAAAAGCACATTGGAATAATCATGCCCATAAAACAAACAGGAAACTTTTTAATATTACAATGGGTAGCTTCAAGTTGCTGATTTTTACCCCTGTATATAAGGTACAGTGAACTGTCGTAAAGTATAATGTACTTCCCTAATCATGGTTTTGGGGGAAAAAAAAAAACAGCAATCTCTGTAGAGAAATTATCTTATTAAAAGGTGGAAAAAAAAAAAAACCTGTTAAAATGTAAGGAACGTGCTCCTGCTTTCATCCTCACCTATCAGATTTTATTAAGAGAGCATCAGAAATAAACTGCTACCTTGTAATATAATATAAAACAAATTACAACCCTTAGAAAAAAGTTATGTATGACTTTTAAATACTCTAATCTAATTTTCATTATTTTCTTTCAGATTATCTGAATCTGTCTAATGCCAAAGGCATGGCATTGCATAAAAGAAAGCCTGCAAAGGAGATAACTCTGAGTGGATTTCATTCCCCTTTCAATGGTCAGTTAAAAATCCATCCTCTATTTTTACTATTTATTCTCTCTCAAAAATTCAGTAGTTGTTTTTTTTTAATCTTTCATTTCTAGGAGAAGTAATCTATGCTGTCATGTGCATGACGGTCACCTGTGGAATCCTTCTCTTGGTTATGCTCAAGCTGAGGTAACTGGATACAACTCAGAAGGGAAGGGCTGGAACAGAATCGGCCTGGTTACAGCACATTTCACAATGGCAGACCCTACAAAGGGCCTGAGAATGAAAGCTTCTCCATTAAGACATACTAAATCATTTTTTAATGTGGGATAGGTCCATGGAAACATTACTGTAAGTCTTCAGATGCAAGAGAAATGTGATCAGGGAGATTTTTTTTTCTTTAATGTTGCATTTTAGCAGCACATGTGCATCGTTCCCCCCAATTAAACTGTTATCAATCTTTCCCCTGGTTTTCCTACAAATTTCAAGTTGAACTTTGCTGCATTCCTCATTCAAATCATTTGCAATCATCAGCTTACCTAACAGAGCTGTTGTGGACTTTGTATGGTTTATATTTATCTGAAGATTTCCTCTTCAGTTTCTTATATGCTAATAAACTGTATTCATGTATTAATATACAGTTATTAAAAGAAGCATTTAATGAGACTTCACAGGGTACCCTTAGAAACACTCATTACTATTTCCTCACATTAATTCACTCTTTCCAAATCTTTTTCCTTGGCTGTCCTCATTGCTGGAATGCGGTAATGCTCCAGCAAACATGTGGGACTTACATTAGAGATTTATCAATGTCTATATTTCTATATGTCCAGGATCTAAAATTTTTCCACTTATTTAATATTGACCAATAGACATAAAACGGTGTATATTTGCTTACCTTTCACTTAAAAAAAAAAACCTTCATATTTATGAATCAGTGATGTTCATTTTTTTTTTTCTTTTTTTTTAAGATTTTTATTTATTTGACAAAAAGAGAGAGTACAAACACGGGGAGCAACAGAGGCAGAGGGAGAAGCCGACTCCCCACTGAGCAGGGAGCTTGATGTGGGACTTGATCTCAGGACACTGAGATCATGACCTGAGCTGAAGGCAGCCGCTTAACCAACTGAGCCACCCAGAAGCCCCTAATGTTTGTTTTCTTGTTCATTATACACGAGTGTGTATTTGTGTCTCATTTGAGTATCGTGCAATGAAGAAATATATGTGTTTGCATATATACATTTATATCATGTATAGGCACACACACACAGAATATATTTATCAGTAAGATGAAGTCTAGAGAAGAGCAATGGCAATAGACCTTTCTCTTATGGCAATCACAGAGAACTCAGTACACTACTCAATGCTTGTATACTGATGGCCCCTCCAGAAATCTCTCACTTTAAGACCTTGACAAGCAGGCAGATAAAATGAAATACTTACGTGGGGAGGTATATGGCAATACCAACAGGTCAGGCCCTTGATGAGTTTACACCCTGCCTAAATATATTCCAATGAATTTTTTAAATGCAGTATCTACTTATCCACTCGTTGGATCCCAACCCATGGAGCATTTCATTTGGTGCTCACCAACACAAGTACCCAAACTGCTTTTCTCCAAGGCCTTAAAATGGTATGTGTATGAGATGTTCCTTGGGTCCCAAGATACAGTTTAAAGGCTAAATAGCTCTAGTTTCTAAGGGGGTTAATAGCATTGGAATTTATTAAACTTGACTTTGTCTGGTTTAAAATACTTGAGAGCACTATCAGTTACTGGACCTGCCTACCTATTTCATTATAGACATATCATTTCAGAGAGACACAGAGGGTTTTCTTGTTTAGCCAAAATTTTATTTTAATGGTTCTGAATCTTTATTTCTTAGACACACATAATGTATAAACTTCATATCTACCACATTGCGTTTTTACAGATTACTGTTATACCGCAGATAAGTAAGGTGTTGTCTTTCAAAATCCCCTGTGTAAGATCACCTTCTTTCTCATCTGCCTATCCCTTTACTGGATTTCAGTGTGGGTGTTTTCGACAAGAATCTTGAATTTTCTCTAATGTGTATTTTAAGGCAAATCATTCCTACTATTAAGTACACCACATGTAGTTACAAATTATTTTCCATACAATTTAAAATAATCTTTACCCATAATCTGAAAGATCCAGAAAGTAAATGATCTAGGGTTAAGTAAATGACAAAATTACAAGCCATCATGGAAAGGACAAAATAAACAAAATCATCAGTTACAACAAAACCCATGTTACACTAGGGATGACCAGCACCTTTTAATGAAAGAAGGCTGGTTGCCACTTCAGGCATTTGGGAATACCTTTCTGCAACACAAATTAACATTTTTACATTTGTTTCGTGTTATGTGAAATTAAAACAACCCTGAATTTTTGGAGGAATTTGTAGAGAAGCCAATAATTTAAAACTTAAATATTGAGGCACCAGGACACCTGGGTGGCTCAGTCAGTTAAGCTTCTGTGCTTGATTTCGGCTTAGGTCATGATCTCAGGTCCTTGAGATCAAGCCCCACTTGGGTTCTTTGCTTAGTGAGGAGTCTGTTTCTCTCCTTCACACTCCCCTTTTGCCCCTCACCCCTT
The DNA here is from genome assembly GCF_022355385.1 of Mustela nigripes. Taxonomy (NCBI): domain Eukaryota; kingdom Metazoa; phylum Chordata; class Mammalia; order Carnivora; family Mustelidae; genus Mustela; species Mustela nigripes. The sequence goes on along the minus strand of NC_081561.1, from coordinate 48,952,396 downwards.
CTCTTTCTAAAATAAATAAATTAAATTAATATAAATAAATTTTAAATATGAAGTAAGTCTTAAATAACTTAAAACTTAAATGTAATTTAAAAGACTCTTAAAATAATGATTCCTTGGAAATCACAGTTAAATGTATACTTCTTAGAAAGATTATAGAATATTTGACTATTGAGACTTTACATTCAGGAGCTTGATTGTATTTTTCTCTCCAGGGATAAAATCCATCCAGAAATATAAGCACATAGAAGCTCATTTGTAAAATCATTAAAATGGCATGTTGTTAACTTTAACTTTTACTTTTATATAGAACTTCCAGGATATCAAGTCAAACAAGAGATCATTCACCAATCCAAATACCTGGAAGACTGATTCTTTAAGAGTCACGGATCATTAACAACCACTTTCTTTACAGGAAGTCTTTGTAGTCAGTCAACAGAATATCCCAGCTGTCATCAATAAAGAAAATGTGAAGACGGATTCATTGATATTAGATAGTTAAGGATAATAATGTAAGAAATAGTAATAATGGCATGATGTTAGATTTTTTTTTTAAGAAAGTATTCAAGTAAAAATGTATGGTGGTAACTTTTATGACACTGGTAGAAAATTAAAGTCTTCCTTGAAGGCAAAATATGTTACCCCAAGTTACAGTCTGCATGATTTATTTCATAATAAATTTGAATCTATATAATAGTAATTAGTTACATCAAAATATGATATAGTTAGCAGGGTTTATTTTTCCTGATCAATCTTATAAGTTCCCATTGACTTGCCAAAAGGAAAATGCTAATGGAGATATCCAGTATAATTTGTTATTTGTGTACTCTTATCCATTTTCAAATCATTAGCTACATCATTATCATTGATTTTAAGTTCCTACATATATTTGTCTAGATGATTGGTCTTAAATATCAGAAATGAGATCTTTGGTTTTTGTAACTTAAATACTGTTGAATTTCACTTCTTTAACTTGATGTCTTTACTTCATACCTATAAAAATGTGGAGTAACACATTGCCTGAAAAACTCAATGTGCATTTCAGTAATGACATACTCATGAGTTTAATTTTTCTATGCTAACTACTATGAATTTCTGCAATAATAAACTAATACTCTAATTATTATAGTCTGTATTGTTTCCATATGTTACTTTTGGCCTGATTTGACACCAAAGTACAACTGTGATTAGAAAATCATGAAAAAGATGTTTGTTAGTTTACTTTTTGATACATATGTGCTTTTTACCTGTCTGCAATCATATTAGTATCACTGCCTAGAATACATATGAGGTTTTATTATCTATAGTGGCACAGGAACACAAATATTCAATAAACTGAGCATACTAATAAATAGTGATATATTTACATTTAAAGGTCATTTTCTGTTTGGTCTCATATCGATTGCTGTTTACCATGTTTCAGATTAAATCACTATATTAAATTAAATTTGAAGTTACCATTTGACTACGTTTACTGAAAAACCCATCTTTCAAATCAGGGAAGAATGATTTGGGAAGTCAGAAAGCTCTCTCAAGAAGTTCTATATATTCCAGTGTCTGTTAGCTCCCTAAATTATATGAAGAGAATGTAAGCATTTCTATCTCCAAATCCCTGCTATATAATATGATCTTGCTAATGTCCAGGAAAAACAGACTATCTCTGGAAAACTGAGGAAAGAAGTCAAGTTGCTTTTAGAAATATGTCCGTGTTGAGCAGGGAAGGGAAGGACAGAGTAGGAAACGGAGAGCCCTTTAAAAACAGAATCTTACCTTTTAGGCCAGCAAGAATGAATAGGTCTTTTTGGGCAGAATTTCAAAAGTAGGGATCCACATGCAGCATTTAGAGAACTTTAAATAATCAGCTGTCCCTGGATAGGGAGTCTAAATTGAGAAAATATGGGATATAAAACCGACAAACATCAGGACTGGGACACAAAAGGTTCTTAACTATGTAGCTAAGGAGTCAAGATCCCATAAATGTAGCTTTCAGGCCCCTTCAGAACATGGTCACCATCCCACCCCCATCTTTCACTCTTCCTCATCCCAGCCTCTAGAAAGCCTTTTCTCACGGCCTGGTCCTGCTCTAGAGTTAGGAACTCCTGCTCAGTGCTCCACCCATCTTGGACTACTTGACCTTATTATGATTTATTTTTCATTATTGTTTTCCATAGTAAATTGTAAATGTTCTAATTGAATCTTGATTCATCTCAAATTTCCCTTCCTTTATACATGGTCAATAAAAAAAGGCTGTTTAATGAATGAATTTCCTCATTCGGAAAGTGATAAAGTGTCATTAAATAATTCTAAACAGGGGAGTGACTTCCAATTTATGAATGAGAAGATGCATGTTGGCAGAAATGTAAATGGTGGACTGAAGATGGCTAACATGAATGTCACAGAGTCTACTAAAAAATGCACTGTAATGTGGAGTCAATAGATACTGAGGTTTTGCATTAATTCATGTGTTCAACATATATTTACTGAATATATACTATGTACCAGCCACTCTACTAGGCACTGGAGACAAGAGTTCTGAACACTGGAGACAGAGTTCCAAATTTGGAGTACATACAAGTAAAGACAGTAATTTGTGAAAGTGATAGATGCTACTAAGAAATGATAGGTTGGAGATTAAGAGTGATGTAAAGTAACAGTGACAGGAGAGAAAAGCATGGACATAAATATTTCATAAATAAAATGGTAGGGATTTGATATTAGATATTTGCAGAGAACAATATCATGAAGATCATGGCAGGAACAGAGATTAAGAGTAGATAAACTATGGTGCTAACTAGAAAACTGGCTCAGAGGAAAGGAGGAACTTGGAATGGGAAAAGACTGTCTGCCATTTAGCTTCAGATCTGTTACCAGTTTTCTCTGCTTTGTATACACTCCAGGAGGCTGACCTGTATGAATATAGGTTCTCTTGTCCTCTGGCTTCCAGTTGGGTTTAGCCAATAGTGAAAAGATGGGGGGACATATTCCTCTGGATCCCTCCATGAGGGCCCAACTTGGGCTAGCTGAAAAAGCCACACTGATAGAAACAGTGATACTCTGTATCACTGTATCACAACAGAGTATCACTGTTTCTATCAGTGTGGCTTTTTCTACATGAATCTCTCCTTCTGAATTCCAGAAACATTTCCCTTTCCCTTCAGGACTAGCAGTATTAATGACTCAGCTAATACTATTCTTGAGTTCCTGAGTTACTGGTTTACTCCTTATGGCTTTCCAACAACTACCTACACCTGTATAAAGACTCCCTAAATCAAACTCTTCTAGTCATCGAGTTTTAGATAACTTGGAGTTTATACTAATTTGAGTATACTATTTGTTTCCTTTTGCGTCCCAGACTAATGCTCTTAGTAATTATTTCAGGTTTGGACCATTCACTGGAACACCAGTGGGATATCCATGTGGAGTTTTCTAGTGGCCAACCAGAAAAATATGGTTATGGCATTACTGAGGGGGATCTAAACTAGATCTACTGAATTTGGAACTTTATAAGATTTTCCTTATCTCTCCCTCCCTAACAGGAGAAAGCAAGTTTACCACCAGAGGTTGTTGGTGATTTCTGGGGGGGGAAAAAAAAAAAAAACAACATTGTGAAAATGGTTTCTAGATGACAGACTTCTCAGAAGAATTCGAACATTGATTAAATTCCCTCCAGAGGAGCACCTGGATGGCTCAGTCAGTTAAGCATTTACGTAAGGCTCAGGTCATTATCACAGGGCCCTGAGGTCTGACTTCCAGCTTAGCAGGGCATCTGCTTCTTGCTCTGCTTCTCTTGCACCCCAGCTTGTGCTCCCTCTCATGCTCACTCTCTTTCTTAAATAAATAAATAAAATCTTTATTTAAAAAAAAAAAAAAAAGGAAAGAAAGAAATTCCCTCAGTTATAGGGTTTTGTTCCTCTAGCTTCATCTACATATTTACCTACAGCCACTTTTTCTCCCTAGGGGTTTGCATAAAACCCCACAGGTGTTCCTTGGCAGGAGTCAGGAGAGTGGTATCAGCTGAGATTCAGCAAGATGAATCAGAAAGGCTTCTTGGGAAGGAATTTAAGGCAGAAAGAAAACAAGGACTTTGTTGTTACTCTAAAGGCAGGGCTTCCAACTAGTCTTACTTTTGAATTCCCTGTGGGCCTTCTGAGAACATATTTTTGGGACTTACCGAAACCTGCGTCCCTTTTGTTGCCCTGTACAGTGAAATGAAGATGAACAACTTAAAGAGTAAGTGAAAGATTTCTTTTTTTTTTCTTTTTTGAGAGAACTGGAGGAATGCTGAGTGAAATTAGTCAAGCAGAGAGAGTCAATTATACGGTTTCACTTACTTGTGGAGCATACGGAATAACATGGAGGACATAAGGAGAAGGAAAGGGGAAGTGAAGAGGGGGAAATCGGAGGGGGAAATGAACCATAAGAGACTGTGAAATCTGCGAAACTGAGGGTTTTGGCAGGGGCGGGGCGGGGTGGGGTTGGTGTTGGGAGAGCCTGGTGGTTGGTATTAAGAGGATATGGTGCACTGGATATGGTGCATAAACAATGAATCTTGGAACACTGAAAAAATTAAAAAAAAAAAAAACACATCAAATTTGAGAGTTCTACAACCAAAGAAATAAAATCTAAGGAATTGTTCGTCAAAATGATGGCATTACTGCTTTAAAGGCATGCCACATTAGCGTGTGTATTTGGTGGATCCCCACTAATGTTTTTCCATGGGCTTGCTCGTCTATTCTTTCACACATTGCTCCTCAAAACTTTAAGAGGAGTATCAGGCTGCAATCACTCACTGCACTCCGGTATCTCAAGTTGTTCTCTCCATACTGCTTTGAGACTTGAGTGTCCATTCAGATCACAGTGGTTACATCCAGAAATTTTTTCTGGGAATGGGTGTTTCCAAAACTTTTCTGCATAGTGAAGTCAGTTTCAATAAATGTATCTTCTTTAATGAGGGATTTATCACACAGGTAGCTATTATCATGATTGTACAAAGAGAAGAAAACTAGGCCTTTAAAACAGATTTAGTCAGATATAATTTTAGATAAAGCCATAAAACTTCATAGAACTAGAATTTCTCTATCTACTGCATATAAGTATGTTAATCTGTCTATTAATATGTCTATAAAATATGTAATTACTCATTTTGAGTGTAATGGAATTTGTACTAGAGAGAACTGTGACAAGGCAAAATATTTTCTGAATCTTTTATGCTTAGGTAAAAATACAACTACAAACATAGAACAGCCATCTTTCAAGTAAAAATCTTCATTTGCAAGCCCAGAGTTTGCTTTGGTTCTATGTTTACTAATTAAGGAGTTAATTTTTATTTTAATATCATATGTGTATGCTCATGAAATTATTTTCTGTTTTCTTAAGAATATTGATTTCCTTTATGTGATGGTTTAAAATTTTTAACATATATATTACTGTTTTATTTCCTCTGGATAGAAGTTCTTTAAAAAGGCTTAAGGAAGACGTATTTCCATGATTATTAAAAACCTACTAATTTACATAAAATAATACCAGAAAAAAGAATATGTATTTAAGGTGGCTAAATAAATACTTTGAGACTTTACTAAAATATCATGTTGCATAGCTGTTCTTGCAGAAATACTTTTATAAGGTGAGTTTTTACTGAATGCTTACATTTATTATACTCCTTTACTATTTTGCAATAAGTGTAACTGCTGCTCTTCTGCCTGAAAATCCTAATTTAGTGAATCGCTAAAAGTAATGAGCCTCCTAAGAAGAGCAGATGGTATTATTAGGGCAATGTAAACATAAGAAAAGAAGTAGCTATAAATACAAAAGTGGAATAAGTCCTTTAGAAAATATTCACAAACATTAAATATCTATGATGGACAAGTAATTTAATTTTGGTGTTAGCAGAAATAGAAGTCCCTGAGATCTGGAGCAGATGTTACTGACTTGGTAGACACAAAAGCCCAGTTACCGTAGAGGAAAGAGAGATAGGTGAGAGAATGTAAACCATGAATATAGGCAAATGTTAGAGTTTTGCTTCTAGCATTGCACATGGGATGTGTCTGGAATTTCTGTGAATGTGAGATCATCAACTGATAACTGAGGGGAAAAGATGGAAGAGAGATTGTGAAATGGTTATTTTGGGGAATGCGTTAAGTATACTTATTAGGGAAGTATTGTAGCAGCAACATTTCTAAGCTTATCTTTGTTCAAATTCTTGTTGGCTCCTTGTTCTGTGATTTGGGACAAAGTACTTAGATTCTGAGCTTTGGTTCTCTCAACTTTGAAATAAGATTAATAGCATTTACATTAAGCTTTTGAGAGAAATAAATTTTTAATGTCTTTTTTAAGTCCACTGTAACTGTTTTGCATATGGTAAGAAGTGTATGTGGGCTTTCTGTGTAATTATTCGAATCATCAGGCATGATATTTGTGCTCGTAAAATACATATGTCAAAGTTGTGTTTTTTTTTTTTTTTGTTTGGTTGGTTTTTGTTCCGTTTTATTTTTGCCATTGACTAACCAGATGTAAAAAGCTGAATTTTGACATAGTTGAATTTTTGAAGATAAGTTCAATGGAGGGAAGAAGAGGGAGAGGGATTGATTTAAAAACTAGTTGAGTCATTTTGGCAATGATTAGAAAGATGGTAAATGGGTCACAGACCGGTCAAAGCTTTGTGGTCTCAGTAGAGATCAGGGATTGTTGGGTGAGAATTCCGGTACAAGAGAGGTAGAAAAATGGGACCTGAATCAATTGTACAGTTATAGTTAGTAGGACCATGAGGGTGCTAGACTGATTTGAAGAGGACATTGAGGAAAAAGTATTACAGATGAGACTAGTAAGGAATAAGGGTCAGGTGTTTGGTAGTTAACAGATGACTGAAAGGATATTGATATCACCAAGGAATAGCAGTAGAGGGGAAAACAAAGAAAAACAAAACTGGTGAGCCAGGCAGCAGGATTTTCATGAGTGAGAGGGAATTAAGAGAATAGTAAATGATCCCCCACCCCCCCCACCTCACCCCCACAAAAAATCAGTATGGTATCTAAAAGAATCACATAATGGGTAACTAAATTTGATGATATTCTCTTCAAAGATATGGGATGTTTTGAAGCAGCAACAGGGAAAAACATCTTGGAGCAGAAAGGGATTGAAGAAGAATGTAAAACCCAACCTCTGGGTCCAGAAACAAGTGAGTTATGGCAGGAAACTGCCTAAAATTGGAAGGATAGAGTTCACAATCGTTAGTCGCATTGGCCCTATGTTATGGTTCCTAAACTCAGTCCTCCTCATGGAAGGTTTGTTAAACACAGCTTTCTGGGCCCCATCTCTGAGTCTCTGTTTATTTGGAGTGATCTGAGAATTTGCATTCTAGCACGTCCCCAGGTGGTGCTGCCACTGCGGGTCTGGAGGTTACCCTTTGAGAACAATTGACCTAGTGGCTCTCAATCCTGTATACTCCTCACCTGGGAAATTTTAGACTTAATAAATGCGCAGGACTCTTCCTCCTGGATTTAACTGATGTGACATAGTCCAGTGCATTAGCACAACTCTTCTGTGAAGATTCTAATATCCACCCCATGAGATAGAATTGAATGAGGGCAAAGAGAAAGTAACATGAAGAGGTTAAGGATACAAGATAAGTTGGTTGATGACCAATTGTGAATTCCTAACGCCCAGTGCAAGGATATGGAAGGACAGGAAGTAATAAAAGATGGGATTCTACTAGGAAATAAGCTGACTGAAGGAACAAGCAAGCACAAAATGGATGGTCTGGACATCTGTGCCTTACATAGTACATGAGATGGCCCTGGGTTTCCTCCTGGAAATCACCGAGCACAAAGAGAATGAAGAGTATGTAGTGATGTCATGCAGGCTTGAAATGTGGCCATCAGCAAAACTCAGGGTGATTATTCTTGCTCCTAGCTTGGGATATTGTTAGATATAAAATGTTTTCTCCAAGTGTTGAGAAAAGTAATCAAACAAGAAGAGGAATAGGCAGTGTCCCAGCCCCTGAAAACTGTGACCTTGTGTGTGTTGAGCAATTACTTGCCTGTTTATTATTTTTAGTACTAAGAGAAAATCAAGAAAATGGAGAAATGGTGATCTGATTCCCTGCTGTCCTATGGTTAGATAAAATGAATTTGTTCACTTGAAAACAGGCAATTGAAAGACAAAGTATTTATATGCTTGCTTCACTAAGCATTTCTAAAATATGTAACTACAGAGGCATCTGGGTGGCTCAGTGGGTTAAAGCCTCTGCCTTTGGCTCCAGTCATGATCTCCGGGTTCTGGGATAGAGCCCACATGGGGCTCTTTGCTCAGCGGGGAGTCTGCTTCCCCTCTCTCTGTCTCTGCCGGCCTCTATGCCTACTTGTGATCTCTGTCAAATAAGTAAAATCTTTAAAAAATAATAAAATATGTAACTACAGAGGAAAACTTGTTCTTCTGATCTGATAAGTACTTCTGTACATAAGAAATGTTTAAGTTTTTGTGAAAGACAGAAGTTTCTATTTTAACTATCTCTTATTGATGCTAACGTAGGAACCCTCCCTTTTCTCCTATACATGCTTGACTCTCCTATCTGTCCCTGTTACCCTTCTCTCTCCCTCTATTACTTAAAAGGTCTAATCTCATAGCTTTTAGACTACAGGTTAATTTCTTAACCCAGCCCTAAAACAATAATTTCTACAACTTTGCAATGGAAGAATAGTCACCACAGCAAGACTCCCTGGTATGGAAACTCCTCATTCTATACTGATTAAGTCTGTGAGTTTAGGAAAGTTACTTAAACTCTCCATGCCTCCATTGCTTATTAGTTATTTAAGGAACTGTAAGTACCTCTTAAAGTTGTCAAGATTGAATTATTTGATACACATAAATTACATAAGACAGTGTTGGGAGGTAGCAGGAGCTCAATTACTGTTAGGGACTGGCAGTAATAGTAATAGCTGTGTGATGACCCCTGCTTACCTCCCCTGGCCCAAACTCTTATGGAGCTTCCAACTCATTTACACTCTGTGTTCCAGCCACGATCGTTTTGTTTTCATCCCTTAAAATCCAGAAGCTCTTTCTTACCACCGGACATTCATATTAGCTCTGCCTTTCATCTCCTCCCCTCCTCACCAAGGTAAATCCCATGCTATGTAGATTTTAGATGACTGTTTCCTTGGGGAAGTTATCACTGGCCTCTAGGACTAGCTTGACAGAGCCTTTGATAATAATCTATACCTCTCCTGTGAAGGAATTGCTGTATGTGTGATCACCTATTTGTGTGGTAATTTGATGAGATCTCTCCCTTTCTGTGGCTTCCAGCTGCTTGAGGCCAGAGGCTAGTTTCTTTTCTCACCAGTGTATCAGCAATATGTTGTACAGTTCCTGCTACCTAGGTAAATGTATTTTTTTGAAAGAAAAGAGGACATTTAGAAATGGACAATTCCAAAAATTGAGTAAAATTTTTAACTAATAACAAAAGCTTTTGCTAAGAAATAATCTTGGTATCCTAAAAACAAACATCCAAAGTATATCGAATTAAGAAGCTTCTGAAAGCAAAATGAATCATAAACAAAGAGTAGTAGATAAAATTGGAGAAAACCTTTGCAAGTCATGTCTGAGAAGGGTTAATACTTAAAATGTATAAGGAACTCAATAACAAAAAATAAATCTATTTTTCCCATGTTTTATTGTTTTTATCTCTATAAAAATGGCCAACAGACACATGGAAAGATGTTCAGCATTACTGTAAATCAGGGAAATGCAATTTGAAACTACAACGGGCTATCCCCTCATATCTGTTAGAATGACCATTAGCAAAAATAACAAGAGAAGTCTTGGCAAGAAAGTAGAGAAAAGGGAACATTTGAGAATATAGACTGGTGTAGCCACTGTTGAAACAGTACGGAGTTGACTCAAAAAATTAAAAACAAACTACCCTGTGATGCAGAAATCCCACTTCTGGGTATATATCCAAAGGAAATAAAATCAGGATCTCCAAGATCTATTTGCGCTCGCATGTTCATTGCAGCACAACAGCCAAGTTATGGAAACAGCCTAAGTGTCCATCTATGGATTGTTGGATAAAGAAGATATACATCCATCCATACATACACACATAATGGAGTATTCAGCCATGAGAAGGAAGGAAATCCCACCATTTGTGTAACATCATGGGTGGAATTGAGGGCATGATGTTAAGTGAAATAAGGAAAGTATCTGCATGATACTACTTATATGTGGAATCTAAAAAAGCTGAACTCCTAGAAACAGTAGAATGGTGGTTGCCAGAGACCAGAGTCTAGGGAAAAATGGAGAGAGGTTGGTCAAAGAATAAAAACTTCCTTTTCTGGGTGTCTGGGTGCCTTGGTCTGTTAAGTATCTGTCTTCAGCTCAGGTCACGATCCCAGAGTCCTCTGATCTAGTCCTGCCTCAGGCTTCTGCTCCATGGGGAGCCTGCTTCTCCCTCTGCCTCTGCCTGCCTCTATCTCTTTCTCTCTCTCTCTCTCTGATGAATAAAGAAAGATCTATTTATTTATTTGTTTATTTAATTTTCAGTGTAACAGTATTCATTGTTTTTGCACCACACCCAGTGCTCCATGCAATCTGTGCCCTCTATAATACCCACCACCTGGTTCCCCCAACCCCCCCCCTTTAAACCCCTCAGATTGTTTTTCAGAGTCCATAGTCTCTCATGGTTCACCTCCCCTTCCAATTTCCCCCAACTCCCTTCTCCTCTCCATCTCCCCATGTCCTCCATGCTATTTGTTATGCTCCACAAATAAGTGAAACCATATGATAATTGACTCTCTCTGCTTGACTTATTTCACTCAGCATAATCTCTTCCAGTCCCGTCCATGTTGCTACAAGTTGGGTATTCATCCTTTCTGATGGAGGCATAATACTCCATAGTGTATATGGACCACATCTTCCTTATCCATTCGTCCGCTGAAGGGCATCTTGGTTTTTTCCACAGTTTGGCGACCGTGGCCATTGCTGCTCTAAACATTGGGGTACAGATGGCCCTTCTTTTCACTCCATCTGTATCTTTGGGGTAAATACCCAGTAGTGCAATGGCAGGGTCATAGGGAAGTTCTATTTTTAATTTCTTGATGAATCTCCACACTGTTCTCTAAAGAGGCTGCACCAACTTACATTCCCACCAACAGTGTAAGAGGGTTCCCCTTTGTCCACATCCCCTCCAACACATGTTGTTTCCTGACTTGCTAATTTTGGCCATTCTAACTGGCATAAGCTGGTTTTAATTTGAATCTCCCTGATGGCTAGTGATGAGCATTTTTTCATGTGTCTGCTAGCCATTTGTATCTTCATTGGAGAAGTGTCTGTTCATATCTTCTGCCCATTTTAACAAACTTCCTTTTATAAGATGAAAGAGTTGTGGAGATACAATGTACAGCATGGGGACTATTGTCATCAATACTGTATTTTTAACTGAAATATAATTGACCTGTAATTTCAGATGTACAACATAGTGATTCAACAATCCTGTATTGTAAAATGTTCACCAGAGAGCACCCTCTGAATTGCTCAGTCAGTTAAGCTTAGGTCATTATCTCAGGGTCTTAAGATTGAGCTCTACATCAGGCTCCTCCTCTCCTTTTCCTTCTCCCTTTGTTCCTTCCTGCCTCATGCTTGGGCTCTGTCTCTCTCCCTTGTGTGTGCACCCACATGGTCTCTAATAAATAAAGTATTTTAAAAAATGTTCACCACAGAAAGCATATTTACATTCTGCTACCATACAAAGTACAGTATTATTGACTATATCCCTTATGTTGTAATTTTCATTTCTGTGACTTATTTTATAATTGAAAGTTTGTGCCTCTTAACCCCTTCATCTGTATTCTTACCCCACCCCCTTAGGGGCCACTAGTTTTTTCCTCTGTATTTATGAGTCTGTTTCTTGCCCAATTATTTTTTTTTTTTAGATTACATATAGAAGTGAAATCATATGGTATTTGTCTTGTTCTGTCTTATTTCACTTATCATATAACCTCTAGATCCATCCATGTGTTTACAACAGGTAATATTTCATTTTTTTTATGATTAATACTCCAGTGTGTGTATATATAGACCACATCTTCCTTATTCATCTAGATATATCTATGGTTTCCGTATCTGGGCTACTATAAATTTATGTAGGAATAAACCTAAGGACACTTATATTTAATGTCTTCATTTTCTTTGGGTAAATATACAGAGGTGGAATTACTTGGTCATACAGTAGTTCTATCTTTGATTTTCTGAGGAATCTCAGAAAAGGTTTTCCACTGTGGATGCACCAATTTACATGCATAGTGCATGAGCGTTTCCGTTGCTCCACATGTTCGCCAACATTTGGTATTTCTTGTCTTTTTGATACTAGTCATTCTGACTGGTATGAGATGATCTCCTTATAGATTTGAATTTTTTTGGCCTGAGGATTAGTGATGTTCATCTTTTCATGTGTCTGTTGGCCATCTCTATGTTCTCTCTGGAAAAAAAAAAAGTCTCTTTAGCTCTTCTGCCCTTTTTTTGTGTGTTTCTATAAACCTCTTAGTGGATGTATCATTTGCAATTACATTCTCCCACTCAATGGTTGCCTTAAGGTTTTGTGGATAGTTTCCTTTGCTATCTAAAAACTTTGTAGTTTGATATAATCCCAGTTGTTTATTTTTGCTTTTGTTACCCTTACCTAGGAAGATCTATCCAGAAAAATACTGCTAAGGCTGATGTCCAAGATATTACTGCCAATGTTTTTTTCTGGGACTTCTATAGTTTTATCTCTTAAAATTAGGCGTTTAATCCATTTCAAGTTTGTGGATGATGTAAGAAAGGGGTCCATTTTCATTATTTGTCCTAGAACTGTCCAGTTTTCACAACATCATTTATTGAAAAGACTCACTTTTCTTTATTGTATATTCTAGCCTCTTTTCTTGAGCTTAATTGCTCTTAGAAGCGTGGGTTAATTTCTAGGCTCCCTCTTCTGTTCCACTGAACTATGTGACTATTTTTGTTTCTATTTTGTGTTGTTTTGATTACCATAGATTTGTAGTATAGCCTGAAATCAAGAATTGTGGTATCGGGTGCCTGGGTGGCTCAGTGGGTTAAGCCGCTGCCTTCGGCTCAGGTCATGATCTCAGGGTCCTGGGATCGAGTTCCGCATCGGGCTCTCTGCTCATCAGGGAGCCTGCTTCCTCCTCTCTCTGCCTGCCTCTCTGCCTACTTGTAATCTCTCTCTGTTAAATAAATAAATAAATCTTAAAAAAAAAAAAAAAAAAAAAAGAATTGTGGTATCTCCAGGATTGATCTAAATATTCCTTTGACTCTTCTGGGTCTTTCATGGTTCCATACAAATTTTAGTTATAAGGAAAAATACTACTGGTATTTTGATAGAGATTATGTTGACTCACTAAATTGTTGTGGGTAGTATGGACATTTTAACAATTTTCTTCCCATCCATGATCATGATCTATCTTTTTATTGATTTCATCTCCAGTTCTTTCATCAGTATCTTAGGGTTTTCAGATGACAGATCTTTCACCTTTTTTGGTTAAATTTATTCCTCGATATCTTATTCTTCTTCATGTGATTGTAAATAGGATTGTTTTCTTAATATCTCTTTCCAGTAGTTTATTAGTATTTAGAAACACAACAGACTTCTGTATATTGGCTGCTATATCCTGTAATTTTCCTGAATTCATTTATTAGTTTTAATAGCTTCTGGTAGTCCTTAGGGGTTTCTACATATATTGTCATCTGCACATAGTGACAGTTTTATTTACCAATTTGGATGCAGTGAATTTCTGTGTTCAATTGTTAAGGCAGGACTATGTTAAATAAGATGGGTAAGAGTGGGCATCCTTGTACTGTTTGTGATCTTAAAGGGAAAAATTTTCACCATTGAGTATATACCATAGTGCCATATATATATACCATATTGCCTTTATTATGTTGAGGTATGCTTCCTTATACTCACTTTGAGAGTTTTTATCATGATTAGATGTCCAACTTTGTCAAATGCTTTTTCTGCATCTATTGAGATAATCATATGGTTTCTCACTCTCATTTTGTTAATGTTGTATATCATGTTGATTGATTTGCAGATGTTGATCTGCCTTGCATCCTCTGCATAAATCCCATTTGATTGTGGTGAATAATCCTCTTAATGTATTGCTGAATGTGGTTTGCTAATATTTTGCTGACGATTCTTGTATGTATATTGATCAGTGATATTGGCCTATGATTATGTGTTTGTGTGTATGTGTCTTTATCTGGTTTTGGTTTGGTATTCAGTTAATCCTGATCTTATAAAATGAATTTAGAAATTTTCTTTCCTCTTTGATTTTTTGGAACAGTGTGAGAAGGATACATACTAATTTTTTAAAATGCTGCAGAATACACTTGTCCTGGTCCTGGACTTTTATTTTTATGGGAGTTTGGTGATTACTGAATCAATTTTGTGACTACTAATAGATCTATTCTGACTTTTTTTCTGATTCAGTCTTGGAAGATTATAGGCTTCTGGGGTTTGGTTTCTTCTAGGTTGTCCAATTTCTTGGCATATAATTTTTCTGTAACTTTTTAGAATCTTTTATTTTTCTTTAGTGTCAGTTGTTATTTTCTTTCCTAATTTTTGAGTACTTTTTTCTTTAAGTCTAAAGGTTTATCAGTGTCCTTCATGTTTTCAAAGAACCAGATGTTAGTTTCATTGATCTTTTCTAATATTGTTTTGTCTCTTTTTCATCTCTTTCTGCTCTAATCTTTATTTGCTCCCTTCTGTCTTTGGGCTATTTGTGTTCTTCTAGCTCCTTTGGGTATAAGGTTAAGATGTTTAAGATTTTTTTTTCTTTCTTGAGGTAGGCCTATATCATAATGAACTCCCTCTTAGCACTGCCTTTGCTGTAGAAAGATTTCTTTCTTTCTTTCTTTCTTTCTTTCTTTCTTTCTTTCTTTCTTTCTTTCTTTAAGATTTTATTTGACAGATCACAAGTAGGCAGAGGGGCAAGCAGGAGGTGGTGGGAGGAGGAAGCAGGCTCCCTGCCTAGCAGAGAGTGCAATGCGGGACTCAATCCCAGGACCCTAAGATCATGACCTAAGCCGAAGGCAGAGGCTTAACCCACTGAGCCACCCAGGCAGCCCTGTAGAAAGATTTCCTTAACTGTTGTTTCCATCTTTGCATCCAGGTATTTTTTTTTTATTTCCTCTTTGGTTTTTTTCGTTGATCCATGGTTAGTTAGAAACCTATTGTTTTGCCTCCATATGTTTGAGGGTTTTTTCCACTTTCCCTTTTATAATTGATTGCTAGTTTCATGTCATTGTGGTCAGAAAAGATGCCTGATATGATAACTTTAATCTTTCTGTTGAGACTTGTTTTGTAACTTAACATGTAGTCTATCTTGGAGAATGTTCTGTGTGTACTTGAACAGTGTATATTTTGTTTTTGGATTAAATGTTCTGTATATATCTGTTAGGATCATCTGATGTGTCATTCAAAGCTGCTACTGCTGCAATCTTCTAATTTCTGTCTGAATGATCTATCCCTTGCTATAAATGGGCTGTTAAAGCCCCTATTACTGTATTACTTAATATCGCCCTTTATACCAATCTTTGCTTTACATATTTAGGTGCTCTTAATTTGGGTAAACAGATATTTAAAATTGTTACACACTTTTTTTTTTTTTTTGAATGGATCCTTTCATCATTACATAATGTTCTTCTTTGGCTTTTGTTACAGTCTTCATTTTAAAGTCCATTTTGTCTGATAACGGGTATTACTAACCTGACCCCCCCCCCCCACACCCACACACCATTCCCACATTCCATAGAATATTTTGTTTCTATTCCTTCGGTTTCCATTCTAAATTTGTCTTTAGGTCTGAAGGGATTTTCTTGTAGGCAGCATATAGATGTGTCTTTTTGTTTTATTTTGTTTTGTTCCATTTTGTTCTATTCTGTCAGGGCTTTTTTGAGCACATAGCCCATTTACATTTAATTATTGATCAGTATGTAATTACTGTCATTTCTTTGTTATCTGGCTGTTTTTGTAGTTCTCTGTCCTTTCTCCTTCTCTTGTTCTCCTCTCTTGTGGTTTGCTGGCTTTCCTTAGTGTTATGCTTAGATTCCGGTCTCTACTTCTCATAGATCTATAACAGGCTTTTGGTTTGTGGTTACCAAAAGGTTCATATGTAATATTCCATGTATAGCAGTCTATATTAAGTTTCTGGTCACTTTAGAGTACATTCTAAAAGCTCTCTCTGCATTTTATGCATATGATGTCATATCTTACATCTTATTTTGTCTCGAAATAATTTTTGTAGATATAATTGATTTTATTATTTGTCTTTTAATCTTCATACCCACTTTATAAATGATTACCTGTACTATATAGTGGTTTTTACCAGTGAAATTTTTTCTTATCATAATTTTCTGACTTCAAGGTATGGCCTTTTCACTTAAGTTGTCCTTAATATTTCTTAAAAGACCAATTTAGTGATGACAAACTCCTTTAACCTTCATTTGGGAAATTCTCTGTCTCCTTATATTTTGAAGGATAGCCTTGCCAAATAGAGTACTCCTGGTTGTTTTTTTGTTTTGTTTTTGTCTTTTTTTTTTCCTTTTTAGCACTTTTTTTTTTCCTTTTTAGCACTTTGAACACTGTGTTACTTTCTTCTGGTCTGCAACATTTCTGCTGAGAATCTACTTGATAGCCTGATAAGGTTTCCTCATATGTAATGGCTTTGCTTTGGTTGTGTGTGTGTGTATGTGTGTGAACTTAATTGGGTCCATCTTATTCAGCTCTGTGTTTTCTGTACCTGATGTCTGTTTTTTTTCCCAGGGTAGAGAAATTTTCAGCTATTTCTTAAACAAGTATTCTATCCCTTTTGGTATCTCTCCTCTTTCTGGGACTCCTATAACACAAATATTTGCATGCATGTTGTTGTCACTGAGGTCCCTGAAACTGTCCTCATTTTTTTTTTCTTGTTGAGCTTGGGTGCTTTCTATTATCCTGTCTTACATATCATTAATCCATCCTTCAATTTCTAATCTGTTGTTCACTCCCTCTAGTATATCTTTCATTTCAAATAGTGCATTCTTCAGCTTTGGTTTTTGTTTTTGTTTTTCATATTTTCTATCTCTGTGTTGAAGTTCTCACTGAGTTCATTCTCTTTTCTCAAGATTGGTGAGTATCTTTAGAACTATTACTTTAAACTCTATCAAATACATCGCTGATCTCCATTTCAGTTAGATTTTTTTCCTGGTATTTTATTCTGTTCTTTTGTTGGATCATATTCCTTTCTCCTAATGTTGTTTGCTTCTGTGTTCATTACTATGCATTAGGTAGTTCAGCTGCATCTCCTTGTCTTGAAAGCAACAGTCTTATGTAGAAGGCATCATGTGGGGCCCAGTAATGCAATCCTCCTTGGTCACAAGAGCCAGGTGCTCCAGTGGTAGCCTCTGTAGGGCTGCATGCCCCCTCCTGTGGTGAGGATCTGACTACTATGGGTGGTCTAGTAAGAGGGTTTGGCCCTCAGCCTAGAAGGCTGCAAAGACCAGCCATGACTGCCATCAGTGCATTGCTGAGAAGGGCTTGCCTGGATGCAGCCTTTGTGAGTGTGATGTTTAGTGGGGCTAGCTCCTTATCCCACCTCCACTGGGCAGAAATAGCCATGGGGGGCAGTGGTGGTAATGGTTGCTCTTTGCCAAGTGTGGATGGGCAATAGTAGGTCTAGGGCATGCTGGCCTCAACTGAGGTAACCTGCTGGGTGTGGCAGAGTGGGAGCTCTTTTAGAGGGTCACTTTCTGGCACACGAGTTGGGCAGAGTGGGTCCTCAGAAGAACATCCGGGCTGGGCAAGTAATACTACCAACATAGATGCTGGTCAGAACTGGTTGTCATAAGCGTCAGGTTAGGTAGGCTAAAAGAGAGTAATAAAAATTGCACCTGACAGCATCTCCATTCCCAGAGAAAGCTCCTGGAGATCCCTGACCCATTGATACACATCTCAAAATTGTCAATGAATCTTCATAGATAACTCAAGCACTTTTTTTTTTTTAAGTATTTTATTTATTTGACAGAAATCACAAGTAGACAGAGAGGCAGGCAGAGAGAGAGAGGAGGATGTAGGCTCCCTGCTGAGCGAAGAGCCTGATATGGGGCTCGATCCCAGGATCCTGAGATCATGACCTGAGCTGAAGGCAGAGGCTTTAACCCACTGAGCCACCCAGGCACCCCAACTCAAGCACTTTTTAAACTGCTGCTTCCATGCTCTGGTCTCAGGCCAAATAATTTATCACACTGCCCTTTAAGAACTTGGTTTCCTGCGGCCTTCTGGCTTTCCTAGAGCTAGAGCTAAGTCCACTGATTTTTTTTTTTTTTTTTTTTTTTTTTTTTTTTTTTTTT